>NC_092049.1:129316017-129644641 GCF_003086295.3 Arachis hypogaea | reverse complement strand
TAACCTTAAAAAAAATTATTACGTTATTAACATATTACCAAACAAACAGCTATGCACTAAGACATCAACAAATGCCACAACGTTCTCAGATCTCAATAGTAACCACCACTTAAAAATTGACAACGCTCCCCTATCCACAAAGTGCTACAACATTCTTGAAAATACAGTTAGTTAAAATAATCCAAAGACATTGCAAAAAACCAAAAATCAAGTACTACAATACTTAGGAACAAACCAGAATTAAACTCAAGAACAGAACAGAAAAACAAATAGAAGCAGTGAAAAATCAGACCAAAAAAACTCAAGAACCAACCTGAGTCAGAGGCTCCGTTCTTGATGATGCAGACAGAGAGTGGCAGAGTGCAGGGGAGGAGTGGAGGAAGACGCGGTGGCTGCCAGAAAGGGAGAGGCGCTGGACGATGACGACGGCTGGACGGGGCTCGGCGATGGAGGGCGAAGGGGCATTCAAAGAACTTCCATAGAGGAGAAAGATGCAGCGTTTGCCCAGTGGTTTAGCCTTCCTTCTCCTTTAGGGTTTGTTTGGATGTTGAAAAGAGAATGGAAGAAAAGAAAAGAAGAGGAAAGAAAATAAGAAAAAAAAAATGGAAAAAAAAGTTGAGTTATTTGTGTGTTGTTTGGATGAATAGAAAATAGATGGAAAGAAAATAGAGAGAAAATTTTCTTTTGTTTGGATGGAAAGAAAAGTGAGAAGAAAGAAAATATAATAGTATAAAATTATATTAATACTCTTATCATAAAATAAAGTATAAATATTTTTATTTATTCATGTTTTATTATATTTATAAATATTATAAAATATTATAATTTTATATATTTGATTTAAATTATTTATCTAATACATATAATATTTAAATATAAAATTTTATTATAATAATATATTAAAATTAAATTTATATTAATATTTGTTAATAATAATATAACTAAGGGTAGTATTGGAAATACAAAAATATAGCACTTTTCTTCTTGTTTTCTTGCTTGTGATGGAAAGAAATTTTTTTAGTGGGACCCACACAAAAATTTCTTTCCTTCCTATTTTCCTTCATAACCAAACAAAGAAAAATATTATTTTTCATCCATTTTCCTTCTATCAATTTCTTTCCACCCATTTCTATTAAACCAAACATAGTGTTAGGTTCTTTAAATTCCGTGGGTAGCTAGCTACCGAGCTCGATGCAATCAATATTGCTAGGATTTTGCTGTTTTGATGTGCTCAGAGGGGAGGGAAAGTGCTGAATCCTTCTCCACGAATCAGATCCCAAAGTATGAACCCTAGAGTCGAACCCTGAGGTAACGACGGAGAAGCGTTGATCTTCCTACAACGGCAAGTTTCTGAACTTTCCGATGGACGGATTCCAGAGAAGGAGATTTCTGGAAACGGTTAAGAGATAGAGAGAGAGGATAGGAGGAGGAGAGAAAAGATGAAGAATACTGAAGGTTTCTGAACTCAGATGAAGAACAATTTTAATTTTTGTTTTTTTAATATGTTTAATATAGATGAAGAATAATTTGACTTTTTTGTTATTTTAATATGTTTTTTTTGTGTTTCAATATTTGAAAGAGTAAACTACCATTTGTACCCATGAAAGTTAAAAACGCTGACAAATCTACCCATAAAAGAAGAAAATTACCATTTGTATCCATAAAACATGAGTTTCGCACAACAAAAATATCCAAACACTAAAAATTATCTAAAAACCCCAAAATACCCTTATCATTACCACTACTACCATCATCCCCCATCTCTCTCTTCGCATCACATGAACACTCTCTTATCTAACCTTCATTTCTCTGCCACAAACCACCTCTGCCACAAACCACCTCATTGCCACTCCTTCATCACCATAACCTTCACCTTTGGAGGAATCAAAATCAACCCAGAGAAGAATTTGAAATGGATGACGATGGGTGAGAGTCAAAATTGGATCTTGGTTTCAGTTGAATCTGAAGCTGTTTGAGGAACAAAACATTGAAAAGGGTGTCATGGAGAAAGCTAACAGAAATAGCGCGAAAGAGAACACAGATCCAAGGTGAGAAGAGAGTGAGGAGAGAGGATCAAATCTGAACAATCAAACACAGAAGCCTCATGTATTGGATTCACTTTTTCTGGGAGAAAAGAAAAATGGTGAAAGAGACAGAAAGAGAGAGAGAGAGCTCACCGCGATTTGGTTTGCAAAGGGGACCGCGGTGGTGGCGGCTGGCGCGGTGGCCCGTCAGAGGCACTGGTTCGGTGATGAGGAGAAGGTAGCTCCGGTAGGTGAGGGTGGTCGGTGGTGAAAAGAGGAGAAGGGGGCACTGCGGCTCTAGGGTTGCTAACGACGGCGAAGCAGGGGCGGGGTGGGTGCGAAGGTCCTCTGGTCGGCAAGAGCGAGACAGGGAAGGAGAGAAGGAGGGGTGGTCACTGACACTGACACTGGAGGCTGCAAGAACGGAAACAGAGGCAATTTGGGGTTAGTGGTGGTGGTGGTGGTGGTAAGGTGATGAGTAGACGAGGATGATGGAGTGGTTAGTGGGGAAGGGAAAGATGATGCAGATGATGATAAGGGTATTTGGGGTTTTTAGGTAATATTTTAGTGTTTGGATATTTTTGTTGTGCGAAACTCATGTTTTATGGATACAAATGGTAGTTTTCTTCTTTTATGGGTAGATTTCTCAGCGTTTTCAACTTTCGTAGGTACAAATGGTAGTTTACTCTTATTTGAAACTATAAAACTAGGGTTAATTGAATTTTAAAATTTGATTAATTTAAAATGATATTTTTGTCTAATCAAATAAAGGATGAATGTTTAAGTCTTTTTATAAAATTAAATAAATAAATATTTTTATTTTTATTTAATTAAAAGAGTATTTTAGTAAAAACTGTGATATACTATATATTTTAAAAAAAAATTAAATGTTGATGTGGAAAATAAATTCCACATGTCTTATTGTTATTTGTCTATATTTTAAAAGTATCGGTATATATGAATTTATTATCGTACCGTAACAAACACCAATTTTTAAATATATATTATATCAATACTTTTATTAATTTTTTTTATATTTTAACAAAAATTATTATTTTATTTAATTTTATAAAAAAACTTAAATATTTTATTTTATATTGAACAAAAAACTATCTTAATTTTTTTAATTTAGTAAAAATTTAGTTAGCCTTAGTTTTGTAATTTTAAATCTGAAACCATTTAAAAATTCAAAATTCAAAATAAAAACATATATAAAAAATAAAAAAATAAAAAAAAGTGTTTGATCTAAAGTGTTCTTTCTGTCTGGGCAAAGAAGAAGAAGAAGTGTCTCCGTCAGTCGGTCACTCGGTCTCCTCTCTGCTCTTCTTTGTCCGAAGCTCTCTTCGTGTCGTCTCCACTCTGCTCTTCTTTCTCTCAAGCTCTGTTCGTGTAGTCTCTGGCCAAGAAGAAGACGAAGCTCTGTTCGAATCGTCCCCCCAGTTCCTCCACGTCGTTTTCTCGAATCGAATTTTGCCTTGTGAATAACGGTGGATCTGTCACTGGTTTCAATTCTAGTAGGGATCGGAGGGCGTGATGGTGTCGAGAGAGCTGTTCGGTTGGTCCCCGCCGCACATACAGCCTCTCACTCCGGTGTCGAGGTTTCGGAGCCGCCGGAGTCACCGTCTCTGTATATTGATCCCGGTGCCGAGACTTCGGCGCCGCAACAGGTTGAGGTGGAGGAGGAGATCGAGGAGCCAGAGGAGGTTGAGCCGTCGCCAGCTGCTGTTCCTTTCTCCCGCCTTTTCGCTTGCGCCGATCGTTTTGACTGGTTCCTTACTTCCTTATGATCTGCTGCAGCTCACGGCACCGCTCTCGTCGTTTACTTGCATTTCTTTGCCAAAATCATCCAGGTTCCTCGGCAAGATGCCCAGTTTCACACGTTCAAGGAGGTTCGGTTTCGTTCTCTTCTTAAGCCCTTACCCTAGATTTTGTTGTGCGTAGCTGTCTGGATTTTCATTTCTGGTAATTTGATTTTGCTTTAGTTGTGAAATGTATTTGCTGCTTGTGAATTGTGATGTTGGATGAGGTAATTGAGCAATGAATTTTTTTTCACCAATACTGAATTGATTACACTCATTTGAACACTTCTTCCTGTAAGGGAGCATCAAAACCGCAATTCAGGCTGGGTCAGCATTGGCATTCACCTCTGCATTTATTGATTTCAGAGGTCAGAGAATAAAACATGATTCTCATAAGGAGTATGCTGCCTACAACTCTGCATTGATGAAAACTATTAAGGGTGCAACAACTGGTTTAATTTCTGGCACCATCTGGGTACTGTTGTTGCCACCTGGAATCATGTTCCTCGTGTTGAGAGAAACGTTGCTCTTCCAGGCCTCATAAGAACTTTCAAGATGATGGGCAACTATGCATTGACCTTTGTTGCCATAGGAGGAGTCTACATTGGTGTTAAGCAGTTGGTGCAGAACGCTAGGATGAAGAGGGATCTTGTCAATGGTGCTGTAGGTGTGCAACTGTTCTGGGTTACAAAGGTAGCCTTTTGCTCCAAACTATTTAGCTCTGTTAGACCATAATTTTTATATGTTAAATCTATATCTTGAAATCTCACTTATGGAACGTCGATGAAAATGGTGAACAGAACTCAATGATGCTTTGATGGCTTTCCCCTATAATATAATTAGATGTGATAGTGAAGTATCATATAAGGAAATCCAGTTCCTTTGTATGTGAATGTTGTGTGTGTGTGTGTGCCCCCATCAACAAAATCCTCCTCCTCCTCCTTTTCAAGTTACGTTGCTTGTGTGTATTCGTGAGTTTTCATATTTGTTTCTTTATGATTTGTGTTTGGGTCCGATGTGTTTTTATTCATACCCTTAATGTCAATTCTGAAATCACAGAAGCTTAAAGTGACATTTGTGCCCTTTTTTTTGCTGTCTTCAGTGATCTGTTTCATTCAGATCCAATAATACTTGCTTGATAGCTGATGTTATGTGAACTTGAACCTTATTTTTCTTTATATAGAAACTAAATTCCAGAGTTTATTGCCTTTTGTTATTTTTTTTCGTTGACATTTAGTTGTATTCCCTTATTTTCATTATTTTTCCGTGAAGCTCCTAAGTTGTTCGTTTTCCATTCCAACCAAGAAATTTTCTTGTTCTTAAAGCCCACAATGTCTTGTAGCCATAGCTTAAGGCCTAAGCATAATGTATCTGTTAGCGGTTGTAGTTCAAATGAAACCTTTATTGCTAACTAATTGAAACTTTTCTTTTAATTAATTTCTGGAAAGAATGAGAATTATAGGATGCCATGATAAAGTTAGCTGTATTTTTCGTTGCTTGGGGCTATGTTAGTTATTATTGTAATGCTTATTCAGCCTTAAAATTTGTTTTACATAGATGGTTGGTCAGTTAATGTGTCTGCAAATACTGGCACTGGAAGAAGTCAATATGTGAATGCTGGAGAACTAAGTGGCAGCACTTCTTCACATGAAGGACTTAACAAGCTGATAAACATAGGGGTGTTAGCTTTAACACTGATTTGATACATAGTGATCTTATAGCGTATATAAACATTGTGGGAGCATAGAACTAAGATATATTTTTTCCTATATAAATTCTCTTGCCGGTACATATTTATTTGTCGCAATCGGCCAAAACCAAACCCACATTTAGTATTTTGAATGTTGCTTCTTGTGCTTCATTTACGCAGTGTTATTGGTTGGTTTGTCCAAATTAGTTATAGGTGATTTTGTTGGATACTATCAGACATGTAGAATCAGTTCATTAATTTTTATTAATTTTTTGCAGTATTGTAAATTTATTGACAGAATTACTTATTCAATCGCAAATAGTTATACAATAGTCTTAAAATAACATAGTCCTGAATGTTCTTCACTTTTGAAATTAATTTCTCAAGCTACACTTATAAAATAGTTTCAATATAAATTTGTCAAGCGTCTATATTTTGTTATTTCCTTTTAATGATTTGTTAGCGTTTAGAAAAATGAAAGCTTAAAATTTCATGCTGACAAACAAGGCTTTCGAGTTACATTTTATAATCATATGCTAAGGAAAGCCTTATTAATTATTATGCTTTTTTTCTCATTAATTCCAAAAAAAAGTATAGTCTAATTTTGATATGTAAATAGTATCTCCCAAACCGTGTTTCACTTTTTATATGACAGAATACTTGCAAGAGTAAACACTTCATAACATAATAAAGTATTGCTGTCACTTTAAACCAATTAAATAAAATGAAACAAAAATAATTTGACACTAAATAATTAGAACATTAATTTGCAGGAATATAAAGTAAAAAACTAACATCAAGATCAAATCAAATTAATGAATAAATTATCTAAAACATTCAGATTTCAGCCATCACATCGCAGTGTCATTTAAAGGTGGATAGATCCAACTTTTTGATATCCGAAAATTTAAGAAAAGGGTAAAAAACTCAAATGAGTCAACGGGAGCTCATTGTTACCCAAATCCGCCAAATCAAATTTTGCTACAACAATCCACTAGATTACATTTTTATATAATTCGAATTAATAGGATTCGAATTACTCCCTAGCTTTCTTCCCACGTAATTCGAATCAAGTAGTACCGAATTATGCATGCAAAATCCCCACGTAATTCGAATCAATAAGAATCGAATTACACAAAAATAAATTGAATGATATTAATTCGAATTAGTATGAAATAGTGACGCAAAGCATATTTCGAGACATGTAGATTCGAATTACTAATGCATGGTAATTCGAAAGGAATTGATTCGAATTATATATATATGGTGCGAATGAAGTTGATTCGAATTAGTGTGAAGCGGAGCTCTATATATATGCTGTGAACTCATGTTGCTGTCAACAAAGAGGTGAGATGGCTAGTGAGGATAGTTTTCTAGTGCTAGTACACCACAGAGGATCGATTAAGAGAAAAACTCAGTTTGGCGTGAAGTTCACTGATAAGGATCCTCTATGTATTATCGTGAGCCCAACGATCAGCTACGATTCTCTCGTTAGCTCCGTGCTGGTCAAGCTTGGTCTGGAAGGAGTGAAAAGGGTTAAGAAGTTTTTCTATCGCATTCCAATCACGGTGCTCCATGATACGGTAAAGTATGATTGTTTCACGATCGGGAGTGATGAGGACTTGCAGGTCATGTTTCTTTCTCGTAGGCAGTTTCCCGAGGTGAGGACACCAGAGCTGTTGGCAAAGTTGGTTGACGTGGTATCCAGCTCGGGTGGGTCGAACCGGAATGCCAACACTATAGCCACGGTGGCCGGTTCGAGCTCGAGACCTGCGGTTGCTTCATCGTCCGTTCCAGTGTATGAGCCACCGATCCAGCCTGCCGCCTCCCTATCGTTCGCTGTTGATCTCAGCGGCAATGTTGGAGACGAGGTTGGATATGGGGAACATCTTCCGACCGAAGTACAGTGTCCTACACCGGCTGGTGTTGGAGAGGGATTGTTTGATGATCCAGATGACGATGATGTCGAGCCGGATATGATCGCTGATGACAGCGGCGATGATGTTGGAGCGAGTGATCCGATAAGGGCTACAGGTGGATCTAGTTCTGGCACACAGCAGTACCCACCCCATTTTTCATCGTTGGACCTGGATGCCATGAGGCAGGACGAATATCCTGGGCAGCTTGCTGGATTTGGCGCTAGAGATACGGAAGGGTCTGCCAGTATGACAGAGTTCCAAGTTGGTCAACAATTTCAGGATAAAGATGAGGCGCTGTTGAGTGTGAAGACTTACAGCATCCGCCGAGGGGTACAGTACAAGGTAGTTGAGTCTGACTATCGCAGGTACGTGGGAAAGTGTTCTGAGTTTGGGAATGGGTGCACATGGTTGATTCGGTTGAGTCTCCGACAACGCAAGGGCATCTGGGAAGTCAAGCGGTACAACGGACCGCATACCTGTCTCGCCACCTCCATCTCCAGCGACCTTATGAGTTTGGACTATCATGTGATAGCGACATTCATTATGCCAATGGTTAGGGCTGACGCATCCGTCAACATCAAGGTGCTTCTAAATGCCACGGACATACACTTTGGGTTCAGGCCTACATATAGGAGGGTGTGGATGGCGAAGCAGAAGGCGGTTGCAATCATCTATGGGGACTGGGATGAGTCGTACAACGAGCTCCCTCGGTGGGTGTTAGGAGTTCAGTGGACGATGCCTGGTACTGTAGCAGTCCTCAGGACTTGGCCTGTTCAAGTTGGGGGACAGGTGGACGAGTCTCGGGCTTATTTTCATAGGATGTTCTGGACGTTTCCCCCTTGTATCGAGGCATTTCGTCATTACAAACCGTTGGTGAGTATTGACGGCACCCATCTATATGGCAAGTATGGCGGAACGTTGCTTGTGGCGATTGCACAGGACGGGAATTCCAACATACTCCCTGTGGCATTCGCACTAGTTGAGGGTGAGAATGCTGAGTCATGGTCCTTCTTTCTCTCCCACCTCCAAAAGATCCAAGACTGCAGTAACTGTAACGGCCCAGCTAACTTCACAACATGTCTGTTGGCGACTCGGCACATGCATCGATACAACCATTCTAGTGCCGCCGACCCCCAACTGTAGCCACCCATCTCCTCAAGTCTAGCAACAAAGGGTAGCCATCTGATGTGTATACGATTGCCGGACTTGTCGGCAAACAGCTGCGTCCCCAACAACATCATGATATAGGCACGTGCAAAGCGCCTAACTGTCTCCTCATCAACCCCGTCGGGACACTCTCCAAATGTCTCCTGGAACCATGTGCAGTTCACTACGAATTTTTGAATTTGGTTTTCAGGAGGTAAGACACCGAGCAACTCATGGAACCACGTCCAAGCAGGCCTCCCACCCTCAATGTATAGGTGGAAGTCTGTTAGGCAACCACTAACATAATGACCGTCCACCGGCAACCCCAGCTGGTATGCGACGTCCTGCAGCATGATGGTGCACTCTCCGAACGGCATGTGGAAGGTGTGCGTCTCAGGCCGCCACCTCTCGACGAATGCACTGACTAGGGGCTCGTCTAGTCGGAACCATCTGTCGTTCAGTCTCGCAAGATGGTACAAGCCGGCCATCTGCAAGTACGGAACGTACCTCTCATCAAGACGCATCCCCTACTGCCGCCTAACGCTGGATATGCAACGCCAAGGCTAGACAGTAGATGGACCGCATAATTAGAACATTTTCACAAACCACTAACATATACAAAAACCACTAACAAAAAACCACTAACAAAAACAATTAACAAAAACCACTAACAAAAACAACTAACAAAAACCGGTAACAAAAACCACTAACAAAAAACCAATAACAAAAACCATTAACAAAAACCACTAACAAAAACAACTAACAAAAACCGGTAACAAAAACCATTATCCTATACCACTATCCTAAACCGCTAACACTAACATAAACCACCATAAAAAACTATTAACAAAAACCACTGGCCTAGACCACTATCCTAAACCACTATCCTAACCCACTATCCTAAACCACTAACAATAACATAAACCACTATAAAAAACCATGAACAAAAACCACTATCATAAACCACGAACAAATACCACTATCATAAACCGCTTTCATCAACCACTACCATTAACCAATAACAGAAAACACTATCAAAAGCGCAACATCAGAAACCACTAACCTCGTCGTTGATCACCCCGGTGATATGAGCAACTCCATCCAAACGATAAAGCCTCCCCGGATCGTCCCCCATCGCCTGAATATGCCGCTCCGGTCTTACTCGGCCCGAATGTTGGTCGTTTTCTTTGGGATTTGGTGGGGTATGAGAATGAGAAAGTGATTCGAATGAACTTGGTTCGAACTCTTTATATAGGCGAATCCATTGTAATTCGAAACAAGTAGATTCGAATTACTTAGTGTAGACAAAATCAAGTAATTCGAATCAATATGACTCGAACTCTACTCGTGTGTCATTCTCCATGTAATTCGAATTGATTTAATTCGAACTCCTCCTTTATAATTCGAATGAACTCCACTCGAATTACTCACAAATTTTGAATCATAATTCGGTACTACTTGATTCAAATTAGGTGAGAAGAAAGCTAGGGAGTAATTCGAATTTAATCAATTCGAATTATGTGCAAACCTAATTCGAATCCTATTGATTCGAATTATATAAAAATGTGATCTGGTGGATTGTTGTAGCAAAATTTGATTTGACGAATTTGGGTAACAATGAGCTCCCCTTGGCTCATTTAGGTTTTTTACCCTTAAGAAAACATAACCAATGAAACAGTGGCAATGGAATGCCAACAATGCAATATATATATATATATATGGTGACGTCTCTGGTGGATGAAAGTGTTTGGTGACTAAGATGGCTAAATGATGTGTTTGGAGGAAAAGTTGACATGTGGAAGGAGATATGTAGTTGATGGTGAGAACAAGATCTGCTGAAGTCTTTGAAAAGGGTAATCTTTTGTCTAACATTAATCGTGACAAAGGAGAATATAGTAAATTTGCTATGTCAGAGTAGGTGAAGTTTTTCTCAATTTACAAAATTTACCTGATTTTGCATCAGATTTAAATTTTTAATATTAAATATTTTAATTTCATAACAAATTTAGATACCAAATAAGATAAAAATAAAAATAATAAAAAATAATTACAAATAAATAATTACATCTGAATATTGTAAAATTCAAAATAATTCTAAATATTCCATGATCCTTCTTACAATCTAAGTTTTATATATATATATATATTATTTGTCATTGAATTACCAATTATACTGTTAATCAACAAATTCATATCAAAAAACAATATTTAATACAATTTTCAGTTTAAATTTTATAAAATGTTTAGTTAACAAATAAGATAAAAATAAAAATAAAAAAGTGTAATAAAGATTTTTAAAATAAAAATAAATATAATTTAATTGAAAAGTACATTTACCTAGAATAAGAAGTAAAAAAATGTTGAATATATTCTTAAACGCATATAAATATTAATTTTTCATTTATTTACAAAATATATACTTCATTCATACATAGTTATAATTTAAATAAATTAAAAGATAAATAATACTTATAATTTATTATACAAATAATAAAAATATTAAAATATTTTATAATTCAAAGTAATTCTAAAATAAATATCATTGTAAAATAAATTAAACTATTTTTTATTTTATATAATATTAATAATATAAATATTTTGTTTTATAATAACAATATTTAGATAAAATACTCTATATAAATTAAAACACCTATTTGTAGTCGATAACATAAAGTTAGGATGAAATAATATTTATTTATATAAATTTTTAGTTTTTTAGTATTGGTTTATGTGTGACTCCATGCCTCCATCGATCCCACCTGAAATAATCAATGGAATAAATTGTGTTTTTTTATTGAAGTTAAAAAAAACAAAATATATAGATAGATTTTTTTTATAACAAATATGATTTAATTTATTATTTGTTACAAATTGCATTAACTTAACAAAATATTACAAATAATTGAATACAATTATTTATTATATCGCTTTATTTATTATTATTATCTCCTAATCTAATAAATTAAAAATTAATTTATTACGATACTAAATTTCATTTGAGGATTTATCACTTGTCAGTGACTTGTTGTATTCTTTTAATTATTTAATACCACTTTTTTTCTATTATTGGTCAGCCATTTTCTAGTTCCAGACCTTTTTATTTTTCAATCCCCTCCAATAGCCCACCTCAATAAAACTCCTTTTTTAGAAGCCAATTTTCATATTTGTCATTGCAATTAATATTTTTCTTTTACCACACTCTTCCTTTAGTACACTGTTCTACGGGTTGCCATACATGTCATATGTTGCAAAGTTATTTGCCAGTCAACACATAGGTATTCTTAACCATCCAAAATCATGCCACTAAAGAACTCACCTATATATATATATATATATATCCTTTTAAATAATTTTCAACCCTTCTATTTTCATGCAAAGTTCATTTTCCCATGGTTTCTCATGTTAAGCTATTTTTGGAAGGAATGGTCCCCGAATTAATTGTGTAGTGGCTACCTAATAAGCTTAATTATGTTCTTAGCTTCCATTTCTATTTCTGATTCCATAACTCTTCCTAATCCCCATCCCCAAATTAAAACAAATACTACTACTACTATGCATGCCACCTCCATCTATCTCTATAAAACACTTTAATTTGAGCCTTCTTAATACTTTTAATTTATTTATATTTTGTGGCTGCACTTAATACACATGCATCGTGTATGCATAATTTCACTCAAGTAGTGCTACTGCTACGTACTGTACGTAATGCATATACGGTATACTAATTTATGTCTATGAATTACTGCATGAATTAAATAATTTGGTTAAGTATATATATATATATATATATATATCTATCTGCATGAAGAACATGATGATCAGGTAGTCTAAGTTGTTGTACATATATATACATACATAGCTAGTCTGATTTTCTTTACTTCTCACATAACAATATAACAGCAGCTTTAATTTTTACCAACTCTCAAAGCCATATGTAATTAATTACTTTAACACTTGCGGAGAAGGACTCATGATTTGATTTTGCATGCATATCTGTTATTTGATCTCTTTAAGATGTGGTTATGCTTTCTATTGAAGGGTTTTACTTAGAATCGTTATGGTTACAGAACAATATCTTGGACTAACACTAACCAATAATCTCAATTTTCCACCTAATCGTTATGTTTTACCATCATGAATCTATCTTTATTCCTCATGCTGTACTTTTGCATTTTCAATTGGAGGAAATTGGAGAGAAAATGGAGGAAGAGAAGGTACAGCATATAAAAGATGAAGAATTGGGGTTGGGGTGGTGGAAAGAGAGAGAGAGAATGTTAGCAATTAAATCAAAGCTTACTGTTTAAATTTGTGAGAATCTTAGCAATCTTAGCAAGAGAGAAAAACTGCGTCAATTGATAAGCTTTGGAAAATTAAATTACAACCTTAGCTTGTGCATGCAAAAGTTCACGCCCAAAAAATCTATAATTAAAGCAACAAAGCAAGACCAAAATAAATACAATACTATTTTTATAAAATGAATATTATACAAAATTTTTTGATCTATATTAAGTTATTGAAATTTTGGGGGGGGGGGACTTCGGCCTATACTAGTATCCTCTGATAGTCCGTAATTTTACACGAATAAGACACAGACAAATAATGTGATGAAATATGTGCACATATGCATGCATATACTAATTAAATATGGATGATCAATAGTGGGAATAATGTATATATGAACTATTAATTAGCACGAGAAGCTAAAATATAATCACTTTTCTTTTATATACTCCAAAATACAGCATGTGCACAAAAGGAAAATAAAAAATCATATGAAGAAGAGAATATTACATGATGAAAAATGTACAGGGAGAAAATAATGTAACAAATTTTCGTCATACTACTTTTTTCAAAACTTAAGTTGATAAAAAATGACATATAAATTATTATATCTTTAACATAAATAAATAATTTAATTTTAGCATAAGCTTAAGCTAGATTTAAAGTATATATATAATTTACGTTAATTTTATTACAGAAGCAAACACATGATCAGGAGATTATGATGATATACTTGTCAAAAATTTATGTCTACTAATCTATGATGTTATACACCTTGTCTTGTCCACATTTCCAACTGTAATTCCTGAATTTAGGTATTGTTCACATTTTTTTTTGTGTATGCACTTTATGCAAGTTGACCCAAAAATAATTCTCATCATTAATCATGATAGATTAAACAGAAAATGCTCTTGGGACCATTCTTTTTCTTTTATCACCCTATTAAACAGGGAATGCTCTTGGGACCATGCCCCTATTTATAGTTAGTTTTCAATTTAATTTTTTCCGTTGACCATTGGCTTATGGGGGGAAAATAATTAAGGTTCCTTTATCTTGTGATGAGAGAAGGAATATGTCACCACTCACAAGATGTTATTGAGGACAATGCAACAATTGTTGACTCTTCCAAGTTCCAAGTCCTCCAAAGTACAACTAGCTTAGTTACAATGTCCAAGCGGGCACAAGTGGTTTTGTTTGAGTTATTTAAGCATCATATCTTGGATTCGATTTTTAAGATTGTTTCTGTGCAATAGATTTTATAACCAGTTCACTTTTGATTAGAGTTTTTATTTTTTAAAATTTTCGTATTTTTTTATCACTCTTAAAATTTTGTAAGAAAATAAAAATGATCTCTCCATGTATTAATTTATTAGGTTTTCTTTCAATACAGCTAGTTAACTTTATCCGTTACGATAAGATTTTAATTATAAATGCCGTTTATTTTGAATTTGGCATCCTCACTCACACTATATATTGTGATGGAAAAAAGTTTAGTAACAAAAAATTTTCAGTCATAATTATCCAAAATTTTTCATAAAAATATATCAAAATTAAATTTTTAATTATATATATTTATATTTGTATCACTTCTAGTTAAAATAGTTAGAGCTACACTTTTGTTAATTTGACTATATATAGGGTTTATGTGAAATTAAGTTAAACCTTATATATAATTATATTATGTGATTATTTAGAAGAAGAGATAAATTTTGTTATGATGATTATATTATAGGATAGGAAAAATTTTAAATATTTTTAAAATATATATGTATTAGTAATTTTAATCATTAATTTTAATTATAAAAAATATACATTATTTATTAATTGACATTAACAATTAAAATTATATTAATATTTTAAGAATGTTTAAAAATTTTTTATACGAAAAATGTATAGGAATATAAAGTAATGTGTTAATATATGTATAAAATATTAATATTGAAAGGATATTATTATTATTATTATTATTATTATTATTATTATTATTATTATTATTATTATTATTATGTGTAAATGTAGGGTGATGGAAGCAATAAGAATTTTATAATTTATAGGATGAATAAAACTTTGAAAAGCAGAATGAAAGTGCCATTCCCATTCCCTTCACTCTCTCTCTTTCTCTTTCTATGACCCACACATCTTTTTCTGCAAAGTATGTTTCCTTCCTTCTTTTCTCTTTCACCTTCGTGCCTAGCTAACTCTTTTTCTTTTTTTTTTCCCTTTTCTTTTAATTAAAAAATTGCTAGCTAACTTATTAGTAGAAATTAATTTATTAATAGAGCAAAAAATAGTGATATTCAGGTATATTACTTATTAGTTATAAGGCTAATAAAAAATTGGTAATTTATTTTAATAAAATATTTGAAATGTAAAATTACATAAATATTCTTAATAGAATTTGGTTATAAATCTGTTTTATTTAATTTTTTTTTATCAAATTGACTTATTTTTATAAAATGACATAAGTGAGAGACTTGCTTAAATAAGATATCAATAAAATTGCTAATAGTTTTTTTTTTTGAGGAAAAAATATTATTATTAGCATTTTTAGAAAAGTAATGTTTATGTGTAAGATATTTATAAAATTAATATAAATAATAATTTTTTATTTGTTGTGTCATTAATTAGGTAAGTTATAGTATTTTATGTTTATATAAGATTGTTAGCGTCACATTATATAAAATAAAAAAAAGTCATGAATGTTATATATTTAATCTCGGAAAATTATTAAAAAATTAGTATAATTTATTATTTTTAGTTAGCAGTTAGTTAATAATATTTAAAATATGAGCTGACAGTATATTATTAAATTGTTAGACTAAAAAATTAGATTGATAACTAAAAAAATAAAAATATTAATAAAAAATAATAAATTTTGCTGATTTTCAAATTTTTATTTTAGTATGAGAATCAAATTTTTATATAAAAATATAAGAATATATTTATAGTCATTAAATTAGTTTTAATAGTTAAAATTAAACATATCCAATAAATAATTTATAGATAATATATTAATGGTCATTAAATTCACATGACAATATATTTAAAATTATTGTATTTATATAGTCTTGCCTGTAATTTGATCATTTCTATTAAAATATACTTAATAAATAAATCAATATTTATAATTATTTTTTTTATATAACTTTGTGTAAAAAAAAAAAGACAATATTATTAAAATAGAAATGAAATAGCCATATATATATGGATACCCAAACGATCACATACACTCATATTAATGCTATGGATGGTAAATTAATTGATTGAATGTGATGCTCTTGCAGTGGTGTTACTAAAGTGATGAATAATATTGTGGTAACTTCGTTCAATGGAGTGTACCTACTAAAGTGCTAAGGGAAAAAGAAAAAAGTATTTAGTTTTGTGATAGCTAAATGCACATTATTGAATATCTATATATACATGAAGATTAATTACTTGGTGAACTTGTGATTGATCTTTTAAAATATACACAAATACATTGAAAATATAAAATATACATTAAAAAAATTAAACAACACATATATTTATATACAAATATATAATAAATAATTTTAATGTATAAAATAAATAGATTTAATAAATAATATACTCTTTTAAGCCATGTATGTTTAATTAAAAAATAAATAATATAAATAATTAGCTTGATATATATATATATATTGTTGCTTTCAATATATTAAATAATAAAATAAGATTTTTCCAAAAAAGAAGAAAGAGTATAAGAGATAGGGTTAATTATAATAAAGGAAGATACAGATGAGGCCTCCTATTATATACATGAGTGTACTAAGTAATAAGAAGTGCAGAATGGGGTCAATGAGTATGTAGGGATGCAAATTGGTGGCCCATTATATATTTTGGTTTAACATTATGTTTGTAGGTATAAGGTTGCATTTTCTAATACAGGATATTGTTTAACCTATGTAACTCTCATAAATAATAACACAAACTTCTATTTTTAAATTTTTATTCTGTTATTGGTATCAAATTTGTCGTTCATATTTAATTATTTTACTAATTAATCTTAGCTTGTTTTGAAAAGAAGAAATATGTTACCTCAACACGCTAATAAGACAATGGTCTTAATTGAGTAAAATTAATTATTTATGGTAAAACAATCTCTTTTTTTTGTTTTAAATTTTACAACCTACTTTGGCCATATATACAGCAAGGCACATATTTTTTCATCCTTTGCTTCGACTATACTCTCTATATATTTTGAAAGATTTTGTTAGCAAATATGTTAATACCATAGTAAAAATTTTTTTTTTTAAATTATATACATATTATATTAAATATATATATATATTTTTAAATATACTTTTAATCTAATATCACTGAAACTCATCAGCTAACATATTTTTTAAATTATATATGTATTATTTTTAACTTATTCATCTTTTTATGTTTAATTAATCTATGCATAATATAAGATTTAGAGAATTAAGAACAACATTTTATAAAAAAAAAACTACTAATATCGAAAAATTATTCTTCTACAAAGAGATACCTAATTACGCATCAACGAACTCGAAAAAAAATTCAATTTTAATAATATTGAAAAAGAAAAAATTAAATGCACTCAAACAAATCATATATTCCTAGCAGAAAAAAATTCAAGACACTAGAAATGAATTCTAATTATAAAAATAAAAAGAGACAAAAACACAAAGAAATGGAATGATTAATTGAGATAAATCAAAGTACAACGATAATTATTTTGTGATTTAGTTATCTCTTTATCATTTTTATGATGACGTTGTGTTGGTTTTTGAGAGTATAGTGAAATAATGAAATTATTTTTTGTTTTTTTATAAAAAAAATGGTTTTTTTAATAATTAAATGTGTCCAATTCTTTAGAGTACTTTTTCCTTCGATAAATTGTATGTAACTGTTTAGACAATATTTCTCGAGAACAAATTATAAGTTTATTCTATACCATTAATAATTTATCTTTGAAATATAGTAAAGTTTTATTTAGAGTTTAACTGTGCGCTCTTCGTCGCCGGCGGCAGAAGCAGCAGGTCTTGGGGCTCGTCGTCTTCTTGCTTCGAGTCTCGCCGTCAGCCTCCTTCGCGCGATCAGAAGCTGCTTCATGATTTGGTGAGTTCTAACAAAGGTAGGATTTTATTGTTCCAAGTCAGTTGAAACTTGAAACCGTGACGCTGATGTTTTCTTCCCTTTTGATTTGTGGGGTTTGTTCAAAACGGCGTCTTTCACCATCCCTTGTCCCAAGTGTCTCTCTTTTTCACATTTGGAGTTAGTAGTCCTTTGACAGTAATCATGGGAATTGGAATGTGTTGGCTCCTAGCTTCTCATAGATGGCTACTTTTATGTGCTATACAGGGGAAAGGGGATGGAGAGGAGTTGAAAAGCACCGCAATTCATTGTCTGTGCCGTCTTCGAGGTCAAGCTATTGATGAATCAGCTCATCGGCAAGTGGATGAAATTTTGGCTGAGCTTGCTTATGTGGGTGAAGAAAAAGAGGTTATTTTCGGAGAAATATTCAGAGAAAAATGCTTGAAAGCCCTTACCATTGGTGCAGGATTGGTCTTGTTTCAATAGGTATAGCAACTGCTCAAATAAAATAGTAAAAATCATCATAACAACTGCTCAAGTAAAATAGTAAAAAATCATCATAGTTCCCAAATTTTCATTGTATTCACACTGAAATTTGTGACAGATCACAGGGCAACCAAATGTGCTTCAGTATGCTGGATCAATCCTTCAGGTATTATATAACACAAATTCATATGATCTATTTATTACCTGTCACTAGTGGAAGTTTGATGAAATTGTAACCGAATCCAATATGTAGAGTGCAGGATTCTCCACTGCATCTGATGCAACCTGAGTCTCTATTCTCCTTGGTTTTTTCAAGGTAGATTCCCCCCCCCCCTTATGTTTGCAATATCTGAACAACAATGTTAGCAAGGAAACTTTTTGTGAGTTTTATTAGTAAGATGTGGGTGAATGTTTTCCAAAAAATGCAAAATTGCTGGATTGGGCCAGAAGTTATTGTTCAAGCTATGTCAATTGTCATTTTTCCGTAACTCTTCTCTTGCTCTGTTACTGTGCAATGAGCCAACTGTATCTTCATGCTGTATCCATAAGTTTGTGTCTTAATGTTGCTTCTTTTGTTAAAACGGGAAAGAAATTTTTTTTAATAGATTTGAAGTTTTAAAATATTAGAATTGTAGACTTTTGATTGGCACTCCCTTCAGTATTTTCTTTTTCAATTGATTGCATTTTGTCAAATGAGAGAGCCATGTTTGTCTATTCAAAAGCAGTTCATACTCTTTTGGAATCGGTTGTTGTTAAGAAGCAAATTCTTCTCATTTTTCCATCTATACAATGCAATGAGACACATTTTCAACAAGAGAAAAGGGAAAACAAAGAAAAATCATGTTACAACTTGTTCCCATTGTCCTTGTCCTTGTTTTCACTGCTCTTGCTTTCCCTTTTCTGTTTTCTTGACAAATTTAAGAGCATCATCTCCTATCCAGTCAGTTTAATATGTTCTGTTGACTTATTTGTTATGTTTGTGTTCTAGTTGATAAGCTCTAATCTGATAATATCATCAATAGCTGATTCTACGACTTGAATCTGTAACCTTGAAGTCACATGAAGACAAATCAATCAAAACACATCATTAATTGTAAAGATTTTACTGTTACAACCTCTTAAAGGTGGATTCATATGAGCCACTCACAAAAAATCTGTGGTGTGATTGATATCATGTGATATTTGATGGTTGGTCCAAAGTCTATAAAAGGTTTGTGATATAAAGTTTAGCTTTAGATAAAGAGACTCCAATTCCACGTTCCAAAAAATAAAATGGAAACTCATTTTTCTCATCACAAATTTTGTAGGTTAATACCAAAGATTGTGACACTATTGTAATTGGAACACAATTAGGTCTCTTGGGGTGTTTGAGTCCTGTCTCAACTTTTGCAGCTGCTTTCAATGCAATGAGAGAAAGCATGGTTGGTTCACTTGGATTTTACTACAATCTGCACCTCCACTTCCACAAGCCCAATTCAGTGCTGCCTGCAACTCAACGTCGCTGCTTTGCGGATCAGCTATGCACCATTGCTCATATTCAGCAAACACCCTTTTTCTTTTCTTGCCCCTTAGTGGTGAATTTCAAATTCTGTTAGTGGTCATGTTCTGCTGTATCTGATACATCTTGATTTTAGATCCATTTCTGGCATTTGGAGAGCCATGAAACAAGCATCGAAATTGTGCGGAGGCTTAAGCATCTATAGAGCAGTCCTGCCACCCTCAACACAAGTAACTGTTGCCCCAACTCACTATGGTGTATTTTCTTATAAGTAACAAGGTGATTTATATTTGTAAAATAATCCCAAACTCACAACATCTAAATACATATTCGTTAATGATCTGGTTCCATATTAGTAGCATTAGTAAGTATAATGGCTTCCACAAAATATTCAATATTTACTGACAAAATGAAATAGCATAGACAAATGTCAAAGCTTTCACAAACTATAGAATATTAAGTATTTTTTCGATTTTTTCGGTTTTCGGTTTATTCGATTTTCGGTATTTTCGGTTTGATCGATCGGTTTTATTCGGTCCGGATCAGTTTTGAACACCCCTAATTACAATACAACACACTGTGGGGAAAGGAATGGAAATGGCGCCAAAATCAAACAACGTTGTCCCGGGAAGAGCCACTTTTCTCTCCATTTTTTTGGGCTTATGATTGTCTATTTTGGCCTGCGTCAGACTTCATAATGGGCCAGTTGATTTGGGTTTCTAGTCCATGACCAAAAACTAGTAGATATAGTTTTTTATTTTAAAAAATAAATTGTACCAGTGCAACATCCAATTGAATATTCCTTTTTCTAGAAAAAAAATAACAATAATTACTCAATATCTAATTGAATCTATTTATAAACTTTATAAGTTAAAGTTGCTAATCGAGAATTTAATTAAACTATAGATACCTAAAATTAATTATTTATGTTTAATTCGATGAAAAATTTGAGTGATACCGTGTTATTGGCATTCACCTCTGAAATCAATAATCAATATTTACAACTTGAGTAAGACTACTTCATCACAGAATACACTTGGAAAATGAAATTTATCCAACTTCAATTTCAATTTTAGCTATAAGTAACATAACTATAGTCTTTCATCTTCATACAACAATTTTTGTTTTCGTTTTCTTTTTCTTTTTCTTTTTTCCCTTGTCACCATCCTCTGCGGGCTCCTTCATTGAGAGTTGACTGTGATGTCTCTTGCCTTATTGCCATTTGCTTGACAAAGACATCATTTTTGGCCACACCCTCATATAAGCAAACTTGCAGAAGATAATTACAAAAGAACACTATGTTCCCTAAGGCAAAAAACAATTGCCAAAGAGGAAGCTCTTAAATCTTCTTACTTCTTATCTCATACCATCTTCTATCTAAGAAAAAAATAAAATAAAAAATCTAATCTAATAAAAGTAATAGTATCTTAAAGTCTTAGCTGTTGATATAACTATAAAGTACATGCTAATAACATGATTTGGTTGAAATTTTTGTTACGACAGTTCCAAATGTTTACATAGTCTCCTAGAGTTTCTATTAGTCTCCTATTAAACCAACACCTATGGTACACTATACTACTATCCCTATTATCACTTCGTTCATTGTTGAGACTCTTGGTTATGAGGGCAAGGCATTTCTGGTTCCCCTCTTATCCATAAAAGATTGAGTTCACCTCTCTTCTTTTCTAATAACAAAAATGTGCCTGCATTTGAAGAAAACCAAGGTTTTAAAAACAATACAAGTTTTTGTAAATCACGATGACAACTCGTAGTAAGAAACATGCATAAAGTTTAACATTAGTTCTCAAAGGTGCCTTTGGCAGCCACCCGAACATGTTGAAATAACAATTGTACTAACCAAGAGTAAACGGGACGATATAAAGCAATGCTGGTTGACCATGCCCATCCATCAAGTTCAAAGCAACATATGTTAGAAGGAGACCTGCAGATCAAAGTTCAAGAGAATGATGTAAAGACACCAAGCAAACAGTGATCTCAATTCTCATCTACATCCTAATTCTGGTCCGAAAGTGAGCCGGCTCAATTTTGTAACAAAGTAAATAAAGTCCAAAAGTTTTTATGGAAAATTACCCTTTGACACATCCTACCAACTAAAGTCATACCAAGAATCAAACATAGAAATAGCATACCTAAACCGTAAGCACTCATTGCCCACACGAAGTATCCAGACCGAAGGTTCCTCTTTGCCAACCAATCATACCTGTAAATTTATCGGTACAATAATTAAGTCCAGGAACCATTAAAATGAGACAAGGGATTCTTTTCATTTATGTAGTGATTAAAGTGTTTAAACTAGGGAAGACGAATATATATGACTTTCGTTTCGACCTTAGTGAAAATGCGACTAGAAGCCCCGATAAGATTATGTCCCCAAAACCAATTATGCTAAGCAGCATGGGGATACCATCTTCTCCACTCCTATCGCCTCGAGCTACCTGTACATAAGTGAAAATGTTTCATTAATTCAAGTGGAAGAAATGCATCATGTTTATGAGACCAAAATCGAGCTTAGTAGAGAATGAAATAGAAGGGAACACTCACCACTATCATTACGCTCTCATGGAACCACCACTTAGAGACAAATACCCAGAAGATGCCATATAGAAAGGCGCAACTAAGAAGAACAGTTTCTATTATTCTTCTATCAGTTCATCTCTATTCTCTGAGATGGTGTCGAGGTGAGGCCTCCAGAGAGTAAGACGGCTGCTGGTGCTTGTGTGAGTGGAGGTGGAGACCTACTGATCTACTGCTGCAGCGTGTTGATTGGGAGGGGGAGGGAGGGGAACGAGGAAGTAGATGTTGCCGCGATAGAGGTCAGCGTGGGGAGGAACGATGAGAAGGTTGGAGGGAGAATATTTCTTGAGGATATGGTTAGGATGAGCTCTCATGACTTCAGCAACGTTGATGGTGCGAGTAGTGAGCTCTTCAATTCTGCCATTGGAGTGAACTATACGTATCACGTCCAATGCCCCGCATGGTAGGATGCATGATATGCATCCCCTTATGCTATTCTTCATTATTAAAGCTAAACTCTTGTGTAATTACTTAAAGAAACTCTTAAAAAAGGCTTGAATCCGCTTGTGGGATTAGGCGATATAGATATCACAGAATAAATTTTAAGGTAAGACTGGTTTTTTCTTAGGTGATTGGGTAAAGTTTAATAGTTCCAAGCTAAACGTACTAAATCAATTAGCTTTCCAAACCAAAGTAGCGGACTTAGCACACGTTGCTTAAAGTTGACGTATGATAAAAGAACCTCCATTTCCTTGGAGAAGAAGATGGGGAAGCTATAAGAGAGAATCTGCGCGCATTTTGGAGAAGAAGATGCAACCGTATAATGTTAAACCAAAATATATATAGAAAAAGAGTTAGCTAGAAAAAGATGCGGGTCACATAAAGAGAAAGAGAGAGAGTGAAAGGGAATGGGAATGGCCAATGGGAATGGACTTTTCAAAGTTTTACTTTTACTCTTTTGTTAGTGTTACTCATCCTATAAACTATAAAGTTCTTGTTGCTTCCATCACCCCACATAATAATAATAATAATAATAATAATAATAATAATAATAATAATAATAATAATAATAATAATAATAATAATAATAGTACTACCCTTCCAATATTAATATTTTATACACATATTAACACCTTAATTCTGCCATTGGAGTGAACTATACGTATCACGTCCAATGCCCCGCATAGTAGGATGCATGATATGCATCCCCTTATACTATTCTTCATTATTAAAGCTAAACTCTTGTGTAATTACTTAAAGAAACTCTTAAAAAAAGCTTGAATCCGCTTGTGGGATTAGGCGATATAGATATCAGAGAATAAATTTTAAGGTAAGACTGGTTTTTTCTTAGGTGATCAGGTAAAGTTTAATAGTTCCAAGCTAAACGTACTAAATCAATTAGCTTTCCAAACCAAAGTAGCGGACTTAGCACACGGTGCTTAAAGTTGACGTATGATAAAAAACCTCCATTTCCTTGGAGAAGAAGATGGGGAAGATATAAGAGAGAATCTACGCGCATTTTGGAGAAGAAGATGCAATCGCATAATGTTAAACCAAAATATATATAGAAAAAGAATTAGCTAGAAAAAGATGCGGGTCACATAGAGAGAGAGAGAGAGAGAGAGAGAGAGAGAGAGAGAGAGAGAGAGGGAGGGGGGAATGGGAATGGCCGAATGGGAATGGGCTTTTCAAAGTTTTACTTTTACTCTTTTGTTAGTGTTACTCATCCTATAAACTATAAAGTTCTTGTTGCTTCCATCACCCCACATTTACACCATAATAATAATAATAATAATAATAATAATAATAATAATAATAGTACCCTTCCAATATTAATATTTTATACACATATTAACACCTTACTTTATATTCCTATACATTTTTCGTATAGAAAATTTTTAAACATTCTTAAAATATTAATATAATTTTAATTGTTAATGTCAATTAATAAATAATGTATACTTTTTATAATTAAAATTAATGGTTAAAATTGCTAATACATATATATTTTAAAAATATTTAAAATTTTTCCTATCATATAATATAATCATCATAACAAAGTTGATCTCTTCTTCTAAATAATCACATAATATAATTATATATAAAGTTTAACTTAATTTCACATAAACCATATATATAGTCAAATTAACAAAAGTGTAGCGCTAACTATTTTAACTAGAAGTGATACAAATATAAATATATATAATTAAAAATTTAATTTTGATATATTTTTATGGAAAGTTTTGGCTAATTATGACTGAAAATTTTTTGTTACCAAATTTTTTTCCATCACAATATATAGTGTGAGTGAGGATGCCAAATTCAAAATAAACGGCATTTATACTTAAAATCTTATCGTAACGGATAAGGTTAAAAGGGATTCTAACTGTATTGAAAGAAAACCTAATAAATTAAAACATGGAGAGATCATTTTTATTTTCTCACAAAATCTTAAGAGTAATAGAAAATACGAAAATTTAAAAAATTAAAAACTCTAATTAAAAGTGAACTGATTATAAAACCTATTGCACAGAGATAATCTTAAAAATGGAATCCGAGATATGATGCTTAAATAAGTCAAACAAAACCACTTGTGCCCGCTTGGACATTGTACTTTGGAGGACTTGGAAGAGTCAAAATTGTTGAATTGTCCTCAATAACCTCTTGTGAGTGGTGACATATTCCTTCTCTCATTTTAAGATAAAGGAACCTTAATTATTTTCCCTCATAAGCCAATGGTCAACGGAAAAAAATAAATTGAAAACTAATTATCTTGAAAACCTATAACCTCTTGATTTTTTTCTGATAGTATTGAACCCCGCTTGATTTTGTTTCAGTCTATATATTGGGCTAGTCTAAGTGCTATTACTAATTTTCGCATTAGTATACTTTTCGTTTTATTTTCTTCGTATTAAGTGTTGTCAGCGAACAGAGAAAAAACTAGCATGAGTATGGGCAATAAGAGAAAAAGGAAAAAGAAAAGGAAAAGGCTGTTGTGTCATAGAATTCTCCTTTTATTTGCACTAGTGGAATTACTTGGTAACTGTAGGACTATCCTTAATCTGAGATGCTATGCTTCAGATATTTTTCAATTAGAAACTAATCTGATCTAGGTTTTTCTCCCTCTTTCTTGTACTGATTACTTTTTTATAATAGGTGTTTGGCTCTTGGTACAAAGCGTATGGTTAATATGGAAGATAAATGCAAGTGAGTTTTAGAATAAAAAATGTAGGGAGAGAAAAAAAATATATATATATAAAGAGAAAAGAAGAAAGCGTGTGTATTGTGGGTAGGAAAGGGAAGGATGTGGATAATGAAGAAGAGCATAAGGGGATGCATATCATGCATCTTGCCATGCGGGGCACTAGACGTGATACGAATAGTTCACTCCAATGCTAGAGTTGAAGAGATCACCACTTGCACCATCAAGGCTGCTGACGTCATGAGAGCCCATCCTAACCATGTCCTCAAGAACCTTTCTTCCCCCAATCTCCTCATCGTTTCTCCCCACGCTGACCTCCGTCGCGGCAATATCTACTTCCTCGTTCCCATTCCTCCCCTCCCAACCAACACGCTGCAGCAACATATCAGAAGCTCTCCACCCTCACTCACACAAGCACTAACAGACCCTGCCGTCTTATTCTCTAGAAGCCTCACCTCGACATTATCTCTGAGTCGCTGCTGCCATCCTCTCGTAGAATTTTTGGTCTTGCTTTGTATTGTATAATATTCATTATATAGAAATAGTATTGTATTTATTTTGGTCTTATTTTGTTACTTTAATGATAGATTTTTTGGGCGTTGAACTTTTGCATGCAAAGTAGTTAAAGATTAGCCACCGGAATGAGTAGTCAAAGATTTATTTGAGAGTCCATTGTGTTGAGGCAAACTTGATCCATTTAAATTACATGTGCCATGGCGACACCTAATATAAATTCAGCACAGACTTTGTTTTATGTTTATTCTTGTTATGTGTTCATGCAACATTAGTCTTTGCTTCAACCTCAAATGTATGACACTTTTCCCTATCTCTCTCTCATACTCTTTTTTTTTTTAATAAACTATTTTTATCACCAATTTTCTCTTTCAAGCTTAGTTATATTTTAAAAGTTGTTGAAATAGAGTTTTTATTTTACAAATTGAAAAAGTATAAGAACCAATTTTTAAGTAGTTAATAATAGTAATTTTTTTAATTATTTTTTTAATTTTTATTTTTGGAGAATTGGTAATTTAAAATTAAAATTTACGGTATATAATTTAAGAATTTAAAATTTAAAATTAAAAAAATTAACTGGTATTGGTGAAAAAATATTGACTTCTTAACTCTTGTCTCTTACAAATTAGAAAATAAAATTTTCACATTAATTTTTCTTGATTTAAAATTTTAAATACCGTTTTTTTTTAAATACCTCTATACTATTCTATTACTATATTTTGGTAGAGTACGGAAACAAAGAAAGAAAAAGCCAACAGCAAAGCTCCATCCTGCAGAAAGTTGGGTACCACTTCAGAGGGGTATGAGAAGTTTTCATTTAATTTTCAAGATTTTCAAGTTAATGAGAAGTTAACAATAAGGAGGGCTTTGATTAACCAGTGTTTTTTCCTCTTCCTCCTAATCTATGTCAATAATTTTAACAGTTATATATGAAGATCAATTTATTTTGAATATCATAAATAATGTTTACTTGTGACACCAATAAAATTCAAGAACAAATAAGAAAATATGTCTGTATAGTGTATATGTCCTTGTCTGTGGACATATCAATTAATGTATGTCAAGAACTAACGTGCTTCCAACAACTATCAATATTGAGTTATTCCTTGATTTCCTTAATTAGTATAGAAGTGCAAGGAAAAACATTTTTTTCTCCATGTTTTATTATCTTTTATAGATTCATTAAGCGTGATATTAGAGAAAAATATTAAGTGATCAATATTTTAATTTTTTCTTGATTTGTCTTGTATTTAAAATTAGTACTAAGCAACTAAGCACAATTATGTATGACAAATGCAGTTGAATGAAAACCACATGATGGATAACCAAAAGTTTAACCTTTCTTAAGTGAAACATCATTTTTTTTTATGGATGCTATTCGATCAATAGAGTAAACTAAAGTACCAATGTTTGATCTGATTTAGCTAAGCACAAATTTAATGTTTTATCCAGGTCTCATAAAGATGAGGAATAAAGATAGATTCATGATGGTAAAACTTAATTCATGATGTTTTTTATTATTAATTTTACATAAAAATAATTACAAGTGGGTTTTTATTAAAATATTATTATGATAATAAAAAATAAGAAACTGATATTGTATCTATTTTGATTGAATGTCAAAAATAAACAAAGTTATTTCACTAGTGTTGAATGTGGTATTGAAGTGTTAGTTCATCATTTTAGTCACTGTCAATAAGGTATTACAGGGAGTATATACAAGCATGACAAAAGCTTGTCTGTTTAATTTGGGTCATTAAACAAGTGGAGGAAAATTGTACCTTGAAGAAGCACTATTGGGATCAACATTTAACACTATGTTAGGTCCCTACGCCTCAATGTCTAACTTAATAATACAAGTGTTGATCCACCATGTTTGAGTGATTAATTTTTGAGTTAATTATTCTGTTAATTTTTATAGTTTTATCAAATTTATAATTAGATTTTTATATATATTTTTTTCAATTAATTTTTTATACTTTTTTTAGTTTTATAATTAGGTCATTTTTAATATAAAAATATTAAAATTAATTGAATATTTTTTTGTAAATTAAAGGTATTTATAATTAAAAATTTAATTAAATTTTTAACCGTATATTTTTTAGAAAAAATATTTTGATAATTTTAATTTTTTGACAAAATTAAAAAATATAAAAATTTAATTAAAAATTTAATATAATTATAAAGACTAATAGAATAATTAAACCTTAACTTTTTTTTTAAATATATCCATGAATATCATATGTTGATATCTACTAAAATCTAAAACTATTTTATATTATCAATAAATCACATTAAAAATTTTGAATAACCTTTACATAATAAAATTGAAAATAACTATAACAACTAATATGGTAGTATATAAATAAATTATACCGTGAAGTTTTATTCCATAAAAGTATTTAAACTAAAGCACGTTTATATCATTTTTTTTATCTATTTTGATTTCTTCCTTTCCAATGAAAAATGAGTCAAATGAGTGAAATGACTAGTGCAAATGGGAGGCTGGATCACAAAACCGTACAACAGCGTGATATATCTTTGAATCGATAAAATAATGTACGACTTGTTCTTTTTTCATTTGGGGCCACTCTGAAAATAATTAAAAGATAAATTAAGTTAGATATTGTTACTTTTTGTTATTTGTATAAAAAAACTTAAAACTTAAGAGTTACATACCGAGATATTTCGTACTCACTAGGAGACAAACAATAATATTTTAGGATCATGTTATGTAGGCATTGTAAGGCCCACATCGGTTGGGGAGGGGAACGAAGCATGCCTTATAAGGGTGTGGATACCTCTCCCTAGCATGACGCGTTTTGACGAGTGAGTGTGGGGGGCTTCGGCTAGCATCCCTATCGTCAAAGGAAAAACCGTGAGGCCTTGTGTGCCAAAGCGGACAATATCGTGCTAGCGGGTGGTCTGGGCTGTTACAGGCATAGAATAATAGAAAGATTGCACACAAATTGGTTATTTATATGTAAATATAGAATAATTTATATAATTATATTTATAATAAAATATAGCAATAATTGAGTTTTTGTGTTGATAAAATATTTAATTATTTTACTTTAAAAAGTTTATTTATTCTGCTATGAAAATTTTGATTATTTTAAAGATTTAACTAAAATATATCTTTAAAGAGAAATGTTATTTGTACACTAAAATCAGTTATTAAAATTAGTCATCAATATATTTGTGTATAAATATATTTGTGATTTAATTTATTTTTAATGTGTATTTATATTCTAACATGTATTTTATACTGATAACTGACTTTAGTGGCTGATTTTGGTATATATATAACATAACCCAAAAAATTTCATGTTAAACTAAGTAACAAAACCATATATGTTATGAGTAATTAATTCATTTTATATGCTATTAGTCATTGGCTCATTGTAATTTTGTTATTGATACATTTTTTATAATAGACGCTAAAAAAAAATATGTTTACTCTAATTTTTTATAAAGTAACTCCAAATATAATTTCTTTGCTTTGTATATTTTTATGAATTTATAGAAAAAAATAACATTATTAAAATAGCAGTGACATTATTATTTTTTAGACACTATTTTAATATTAGTATTTTTTAATAATTAATATGTATTTTTTAATTAAAAATATTTTAAATATGTAATTAATTATAATAATAATATTTTTATATATTTAGTATACAAATATAATTACTTAAATTCCTTGCAGTACCCATATACTTTTTTCATGAAATTGTGTGAAAAAGATGTTAGAAGATGAGTTAGTGTGTTGGAAAGCAAGCATGAGTTTTATGAAGCGTGAACTCCATGCACACACAAAGCTCGTGGCCGACCCACCAAACCCAAAAGTGTGAATTAGCGAAAATTCTAGTTCAACAGTTACCATGCGGTATTTTCTTCAAATTAAAAATAAAAAATTTATTTTCATAAAATTATGAATAATTATCTTGATTAATTACTAAAATTTTTAAAATTGGATACTAATTTTTTAAAAATTTAAATTTAATGTATTTTTAATGTAAAAATTGTTTTACATATATATTTAATTATATAATTTATTATTAAAAAATAATTATAATTGTATATTATATAAAATATTTTATATTATCAATATATTAAAATTAAATTTATTTTTTAAATATCAAAATATATAAAATAATTTTTAACAGTTATTTTTATTAGATAATATTATATATTTTTTTAATTTGATTAAAAATAAAATATAAAAAATGTATAAAATTTTAAAATAATTATTTTAATTAAACAAATTAAATTAAAAAATTATATTTAAAAACTTAAAATATTTAATATTAAAAATTTAGGAGACTGATGTAAATGACTCTAAAATTATGATTAAAAAACTTCGCATTTTGCAATAAGAATTGTTACCATTCTTTCTCTCTTTCTACCACCCCAACCCCAATTCTTCATCTTTTATATGCTGTACCTTTTCTTCCTCTATTTTCTCTCCAATTTTCTCCAATTGAAAATGCAAAAGTACAGCATGAGGGGGCAAGAAATGTAAAGGAAACACATTAAGAAAACGCCATAGTTTAAGGGCTCCAACCCAAGATAAATTACATAAAGCACTAAACAACTAGCACAATTAAATATGACAAATGCAGTTGAAGGAAATCACATGATGGACAACCAAAAGCTTAATCCTTCTTAGGTGAAACATCACTTTTTTTTTTAATGGATGTCATTCGATCAATAGAGTAAACTAAAGTACCAATGTTTGATCTGATTTAGCTAAGCACAAGTTTAATGTTTTATCTAGGTCTCATAAAGATGAGGAATAAAGATAGATTCATGATGGTAAAACTTAATTCATGATGTTTTTTATTATTAATTTTACATAAAAATAATTACAAGTGGATTTTTATAAAAAAATATTATAATAATAAAAAATAAGAAAATGATATTGTATCTATTTTGATTGAATGTCAAAAAAAGATGTGGTTATGCTTTCTATTGAAGGGTTTTACTTAGAATCGTTATGGTTACAGAACAATATCTTGGACTAACACTAACCAATAATCTCAATTTCCCACCTAATCGTTATGTTTTACCATCATGAATCTATCTTTATTCCTCATGCTGTACTTTTGCATTTTCAATTGGAGGAAATTGGAGAGAAAATGGAGGAAGAGAAGGTACAGCATATAAAAGATGAAGAATTGGGGTTGGGGTGGTGGAAAGAGAGAGAGAGAGAGAATGTTAGCAATTAAATCAAAGCTTACTGTTTAAATTTGTGAGAATCTTAGCAATCTTAGCAAGAGAGAAAAACCGCGTCAATTGATAAGCTCTGGAAAATTAAATTACAACCTTAGCTTGTGCATGCAAAAGTTTAACGCCCAAAAAATCTATGATTAAAGCAACAAAGCAAGACCAAAATAAATACAATACTATTTTTATAAAATGAATATTATACAAAATTTTTTTATCTATATTAAGTTATTGAAATTTTTTGGGGGGACTTCGGCCTATACTAGTATCTTCTGATAGTTCGTAATTTTACATGAATAAGACACAGACAAATAATATGATGAAATATGTGCACATATGCATGCATATACTAATTAAATATGGATGATCAATAGTGGGAATAATGTATATATGAACTACTAATTAGCACGAGAAGCTAAGATATAATCACTTTTCTTTTATATACTCCAAAATACAGCATGTACACAAAAGGAAAATAAAAAATCATATGAAGAAGAGAATATTACATGATGAAAAATGTACAGGGAGAAAATAATGTAACAAATTTTCGTCGTACTACTTTTTTCAAAACTTAAGTTGATAAAAAATAACATATAAATTATTATATCTTTAACATAAATAAATAATTTAATTTTAACATAAGCTTAAGCTAGATTTAAAGTATATATATAATTTACGTTAATTTTATTACAGAAGCAAGCACATGATCAGGAGATTATGATGATATACTTGTTAAAAATTTATATCCACTAATCTATGATGTTATACATCTTGTCTTGTCCACATTTCCAACTCTAATTCCTGAATTTAGGTATTGTTTGCATTTTTTTTTGTGTATGCACTTTGTGCAAGTTGACCCAAAAATGATTCTCATCATTAATCATGATAGATTAAACAGAAAATACTCTTGGGACCATTCTTTTTCTTTTATCACCCTATTAAATAGGGAATGCTCTTGGGACCATGCTCCTATTTATAATTAGTTTTCAATTTATTTTTTTCCGTTGACTATTAGCTTATGGGGAAAAATAATGAAGGTTCCTTTATCTTGTGATGAGAGAAGGAATATGTCACCACTCACCAGAGGTTATTGAGGACAATTCAACAATTGTTGACTCTTCCAAGTCCTCCAAAGTACAACTAGCTTAGTTACAATGTCCAAGCGGGCACAAGTGGTTTTGTTTGAGTTATTTAAGCATCATATCTTGGATTCGATTTTTAAGATTGTTTCTGTGCAATAGATTTTATAACCAGTTCACTTTTGATTAGAGTTTTTATTTTTTTAAATTTTCGTATTTTTTATCACTCTTAAGATTTTGTAAGAAAATAAAAATGATCTCTCCATGTATTAATTTATTAGGTTTTCTTTCAATACAGCTAGAATCCCTTTTAACTTTATTCGTTACGATAAGATTTTAATTATAAATGCCGTTTATTTTGAATTTGGCATCCTCACTCACATTATATATTGTGATGGAAAAAAGTTTGGTAACAAAAAATTTTCAGTCATAATTAGCCAAAATTTTTCATAAAAATATATCAAAATTAAATTTTTAATTATATATATTTATATTTGTATCACTTCTAGTTAAAATAGTTAGGGCTACATTTTTGTTAATTTGACTATATATAGGGTTTATGTGAAATTAATTTAAACTTTATATATAATTATATTATGTGATTATTTAGAAGAAGAGATAAACTTTGTTATGATGATTATATTATAGGATAGAAAAAATTTTAAATATTTTTAAAATATATATGTATTAGCAATTTTAATTATTAATTTTAATTATAAAAAATATACATTATTTATTAATTGACATTAACAATTAAAATTATATTAATATTTTAAGAATATTTAAAAATTTTCTATACGAAAAATGTATAGGAATATAAAGTAAGGTGTTAATATGTGTATAAAATATTAATATTGGAAAGGTAATACTATTATTATTATTATTATTATTATTATTATTATTATTATTATTATTATGTAAATGTGGGGTGATGGAAGCAATAAGAACTTTATAGTTTATAGGATGAGTAACACATAATGGGGTGTTAACAAAAGAGTAAAAGTAAAACTTTGAAAAGCAGAATGAAACTGCCATTCCCATTCGACCATTCCCATTCCCTTCACTCTCTCTCTTTCTCTTTCTGTGACCCACACATCTTTTTCTGCAAACTTTGTTTCCTTCCTTCTTTTCTCTTTCACCTTCGTGCCTAGCTAATTCTTTTTCTTTTTTTTTTCTCTTTTCTTTTAATTAAAAAATTGCTAGCTAACTTATTAGTAGAAATTAATTTATTAATAGAGCAAAAAATGGTGATATTCAGGTATATTACTTATTAGTTATAAGGCTAATAAAAAATTGGTAATTTATTTTAATAAAATATTTAAAATGTAAAATTACATAAATATTCTTAATAGAATTTGGTTATAAATCTGTTCTATTTAATTTTTTTTATCAAATTGACTTATTTTTATAAAATGACATAAGTCAGAGACTTGCTTAAATAAGATATCAATAAAATTGCTAATAGTTTTTTTTTTTTTTTGAAGAAAAAAATATTATTATTAGCCTTTGTAGAAAAGTAATGTTTATGTGTAAGATATCCATAAAATTAATATAAATAATAATTTTTTATTTGTTGTGTCATTAATTAGGTAAGTTATAGTATTTTATGTTTATATGAGATTGTTAGCGTCACATTATATAAAATAAAAAAGGTCATGAATGTTATATACTTAATCTCGAAAAATTATTAAAAAATTAGTATAATTTATTATTTTTAGTTAGCAGTTAGTTAATAATATTTAAAATATGAGCTGACAGTATATTATTAAATTGTTAGACTAAAAAATTAGATTGATAACTAAAAAAGTAAAAATATTAATAAAAAATAATAAATTCTGCTGATTTTTAAATTTTTATTTTAGTATGAGAATCAAATTTTTATATAAAAATATAAGAATATATTTATAGTCATTAAATTAGTTTTAATAGTTAAAATTAAACATATCCAATAAATAATTTATAGATAATATATTAATGGTCATTAAATTCACATGACAATATATTTAAAATTATTGTATTTATATAGTCTTGCCTGTAATTTGATCATTTTTATTAAAATATACTTAATAAATAAATCAATATTTATAGTTATTTTCTTTATATAACTTTGTTTAAAAAAAAAACAATATTATTAAAATAAAAATGAAATAGCCATATATATATGGATACCCAAACGATCACATACATTCATATTAATGCTATGAATGGTAAATTAATTGATTGAATGTGACGCTCTTGCAGTGGTGTTACTAAAGTGATGAATAATATTGTAGCTTCGTTCAATGGAGTGTATCTACTAAAGTGCTAAGGGAAAAAGAAAAAAGTATTTGGTTTTGTGATAGCTAAATGCACATTATTAAATATCTATATATACATGAAGATTAATTACTTGGTGAACTTGTGATTGATCTTTTAAAATATACACAAATACATTGAAAATATAAAATATACATTAAAAAATTAAACAATACATATATTTATATATAAATATATAATGATTAATTTTAATGTATATGTTACAGTCTGGCCCAAGATCTCTGCGGGTCGACCCGACTCGAGCTCCACCCGGTCCGGCCACGCATCCTGTAACCGACCCGGATACGCGTTCTGTACGGCTAACACACAGTTATGGGACAGCATCCTTTAGGATATGGGCCTGTCCCCATGGGGCCCACCACTGACATGTATATAAGAGGAAGACTGGCTCTTCCCCCGAGGTACGTCACACATCACACTACCTTTTCCGCCTGCACATTACTGACAAGAGCGTCGGAGTGTCTTTGCAGGTAACACCCCCCTCTCCACGAGAAGCACAGGACATCGGGACCTCGCATCCTTCGATCGGCAGTCCACAACCTGACGAATCCCTACCTACATCCCGAATCGCAATCCGAACCGTCTGGTAACCGACCTACCGAACATTGGCGCCGTCTGTGGGGACCTCGTCCATGGACTTCGTGCTAGTCCAAACTGGGACAGGCTGCGAGGCCGCGCCCCCCGTGCCTGGGGGAGGCGCCGTTGCGACGAAAACTCGACAACAACAGAGGTCGCCTCCAAGGGACACGACGCAAACTCACGAAAGACGCCCCTTTGGAGGGACCAGCGACAACCACGCCAGGATAATGCAAGAGCTACGCCACAGGATGCAAGACTTGGAACGCAAGCTAGCAGACAGAGAACGCGACCAACACACTCTGGAGCAAAGCCCCACCAGTTCCCGCTCGAGGAGCCGCTCAAGGCGCACACCCAGCCCCCAGTATGAGTCGGAAAGCACATGGGGACGGGGACGCGCCAGAAGAAGAAGTCGAGACCCCATCATCTACGCCAGACGCGAGAGGCGACGCGCATCGAACAGGGGCGACGAGGACGTGCGTCGGGAGAATGTCGAGTCGAGAAGAACTACCCAGGGACCCGTGATAATAGGAGCGACCCCTTTCCACCGTTCCGTACTCGAGGTCCGGCTGCCAAAACTCTTTGACAAGCCAACGGACATGAAGTATGATGGAACACAAGATCCCCTGGAACACTTAACGGCCTTTGAGGCCAGGATGAACTTGGAAGGAGTAGGTGATGAGGTAAGATGTCGCGCCTTCCCGGTCACCTTGGCTGGCCCAGCAATACGATGGTTCAATAACCTCCCGCAGGGCTCGGTGACCCAATTCTCCGACATCAGCCAGGCCTTCCTAGCTCAGTTCACGACCAGGATCGTCAAAGCTAAACACCCGATCAATTTGCTGGGGGTGACCCAGAGAGCCGGGGAGCCGACCAGGAAGTACCTGGATCGCTTCAACGACGAGTGCCTCGAGATTGACGGCTTGACGGACTCGGTGGCAAGTTTGTGTCTGACGAACGGCCTCTCGAATGAGGACTTTAGGAAACATCTTACCACAAAGCCCGTCTGGACAATGCAAGAGATCCAGTGCGTGGCCAAAGAGTACATCAACGATGAGGAAGTTAGTCGGGTCGTGGCTGCCAATAAACGGCAGCCCGCGTACAACCAAATCCGGCACTACGAGAGCAGAGAGAGGCCAAAGGAACACGCCAGGGGCGGCGGTCCAGGTAAAGCACCCAAACCTGTCCCCAGAGTCGGGAAGTTCACTAACTATACCCCCCTCACGGCGACGATCACCGAAGTTTACCAACAGATTGCAGAGAAGGGGATACTGTCGAGGCCCCGACCTCTGAAGGACAGGACGGGGGAAACAAGAACCTCTACTGCGACTATCACAAGGGTTACGGGCACAAGACCTAAGACTGCTTCGACCTAAAGGACGCCCTGGAACAAGCAATCAGGGATGGGAAACTTGCCGACTTCTCACACCTTATAAGGGAGCCGAGGAGACGTAATCGGGACCACGATAGCGAGGATAGGTCCCGGTCAACAAGGCGACGCCAAGAACCAGAGGGTGATGACCACGGCCTCACGGTGGTAAACGTAGTAACGGCCAGGAATACCGCCCCAATGTCAAAATCGGCACAGAAAAAGGACGCCAAGGTCCTAATGGTCTCCTCCTCATCTGCTAGAAGTTCCCGGGGTCTCCCATCCATCTCCTTCGGCCCAGAAGACCAATGGTTCGACGAGGTGCCGGAAAGCCCACCCATGGTCATTACGGCCAGGATCGGAACAGGCCTCGTCAAACGAATCCTGGTAGATACGGGGGCAGACTCAAACATCATGTTTAGAAACATTTTCGACGCCCTGGGATTGAGTGACGCCGACCTGGCGACCCACCAGCACGGTGTGGTAGGATTGGGAGACCACTTCATCAAGCCAGATGGAATCATCTCGCTCCCGACCTCTGTGGGGCAGGGGCAAAGACGAAGAACAGTCATGGCAGATTTTGTAATCTTACGGGATTCCACAGCTTATAACATTATCTTGGGGAGGAAAATCATCAACGACCTGGGGGCTGCCATTAGTACGAAGCTGCTCGTGATAAAGTTTGTTGCTGATGACGGATCCGTAGGATCTATCAGATGAGACTTGGAAACGGCGGTTGCCTGCGACCACGCCAGCCTCTCTCTCAGGAAAAAGTCCAAAGAAGCTTCAGGAGTTTTCCTCACCGACCTGGACGCCAGGATAGAAGATAAGCCCAGACCTGAGCCAGAAGGGAATTTGGAAAAATTTAGGGTTGGTGATGGGGACGAGAAATTCACGTTCATAAACAGAAACCTTCCCCATGAATTAAAGGAGCCTCTGATGGAGATGATCAGAGCCAATGCCGACCTCTTCGCTTGGACGCCAGCCGACATGCCAGGGATAGATCCCCAGCTCATGTCACACCATCTGGCCGTCAAACCAGAAGCCAAGCCAGTGGCCCAGAGGAAGAGAAAGATGTCATAGGAACGGGCAGAGGAGGTGGCCAGGCAGGCGGCCAGCCTCCTTGAAGCAGGGTTCATCCGGGAATTGGACTACTCGACCTGGCTGTCGAACGTAGTTTTGGTGAAGAAACACAATGGGAGGTGGAGAATGTGTGTAGACTACTCTGACCTCAATAAGGCATGTCCTAAGGACTGCTACCCCCTGCCCAACATTGACGCACTCGTCGACGCAGCGGCGGGATACCGTTATCTGAGCTTCATGGACGCCTATTCTGGGTATAACCAAATACCGATGCACCGACCCGACGAGGAAAAAACGGCGTTCATAACGCCAGGAGGGACCTATTGCTACAAAGTAATGCCATTTGGTCTGAAAAATGCTGGCACCACATACCAGAGATTGATGAACAAAATATTCAGTGAGCTTATAGGCAAGACAGTGGAAGTCTACGTGGACGACATCCTCGCAAAAACCACACGGCCAGACGATCTCCTGAGCGACCTGGGAGGCGTATTTGCGTCCCTCCAGCAACACGGCATGAGGCTTAACCCGCTCAAATGCGCCTTTGCCATGGAGGCAGGAAAGTTCCTGGGATTCATGATCACCCAAAGAGGAGTGGAAGCCAACCCCGAGAAATGCCAAGCGATTCTCCAGATGAAGAGCCCGGGTTGTATCAAAGATGTCCAACGATTGGCGGGGAGACTGACGGCATTATCCCGTTTCCTCGGTGCATCGGCAGCAAAAGCCCTGCCCTTCTTCAATCTGATGAAAAAGGGAATAGCATTCGAATGGACCCCGGCGTGCGAGGAGGCATTCAACCACTTCAAGGAGATTCTAGCAGCGCCCCCGGTGCTCGGGAAGCCCAAGGCCGGAGAATCACTCTACCTCTACCTGGCAGTAACAGAGGAAGCGCTTGCAGCGGTGCTCGTGAGAGAAGAAGGGAAAGCTCAGCAGCCGGTCTACTTCATGAGTAGGGCTCTACAAGGAGCCGAGCTGAGGTACAGCAAACTGGAAAAGCTGGCTTTGACACTCCTAACTTCCTCCCGAAGGTTAAGGCAATACTTCCAGGGTCACCGTATAGTCATGAGAACGGACCAGGCAATTCGCCAAGTATTACAAAAACCTGATTTGGCTGGTAGGATGATGACCTGGGCCATCGAACTCTCCCAATACGACTTGCAGTATGAGCCCCGGCACGCAATCAAAGCCCAGGCAATGGCCGACTTCTTGGTTGAGGTAACGGGTGATCCCTCCAAGGAAAAGGGCACACGGTGGAGGCTCCACGTGGACGGGGCCTCCAACCAAACGTCCGGGGGAGCAGGGGTCATCTTAGAAAGCCCGGCAGGAGTCATCTACGAGCAATCGACCAAGTTCGAGTTCCCTATGTCGAACAATCAAGCGGAATATGAAGCTCTCTTAAGCGGACTAATACTAGCACGTGAAGTCGGGGCAACGAAGGTCGAAGTATGCAGCAACTCACAGGTCGTCACCTCCCAAGTAAACGGAAGCTACCAAGCCCGGGACCCCCTCCTACAAAAATACCTGGAAAAGGTTAAAGAAATGACAAGTCAGTTCCAAAAGGTCACGATCCAACACGTCCCAAGAGAAAGGAACACACGGGCGGACCTCTTGTCCAAACTAGCGAGCACGAAGCCGGGAGCGGGTAACCGGTCTCTCATCCAAGGCATGGTGAAGGAGCCTACGGTCGCTCTCCATCTGACGGAGTCAAGCCCCTCGTGGTTGGACCCCATCATAAACTTCCTGGAACTCGGCAAGTTACCTGACGATGAGAAAGCAGCCAAAACTTTGAGAAGAGAGGCGGCCAGATATGCGATCATACAAGGACAACTGTTCAAAAAGGGACTCAGCCAGCCCCTATTGAAATGTTTACACCCCGACCAGACGGACTATGTACTTAGAGAAGTCCACGAGGGGTGTTGCGGGCACCACATCGGGGGCAAAGCCCTAGCGAGGAAGCTCATCCGAGCCGGGTACTATTGGCCGACAATGATGAAAGACTCAAAGGAATTTGTCAAAAGGTGCATAAAGTGTCAACAAAACGCCAACTTCCACAAGGCACCGGCCTCCGAGCTGAGTTCGCTGACGACCACTCGACCTTTCGGTCAATGGGGAGTTGACCTCTTGGGACCTTTCCCAGTCGGCCCAGGACAAGTCAAATACCTCATTGTCGCCATTGATTACTACACCAAATGGGTAAAGGCTGAACCACTGGCCACAATATCATCCTCCAACTGCCGGAAGTTCATGTGGAGGCAGGTGATAACCCGTTTCGGTATCCCAGAGGTCGTCATCTCGGATAATGGGACACAGTTCACGGACAAGAAGTTCACGAAATTCCTCTCTGGCCTGGGGATAAAACAGAGGTTCTCCTCGGTAGAGCATCCCCAGACGAATGGGCAAGTAGAAGCCGCAAACAAAGTCATCCTACTTGGCTTAAAGAAGCGCCTAGACAACAAGAAAGGAGCATGGGCCGACGAGCTCGCTTCTGTCCTATGGTCCTACCGAACAACCGAGCAAAGCTCCACGGGGGAAACCCCTTTCCGCCTAATATACGGGGTCGACGCGGTGATACCCGTCGAAATCGGCGAGCGGCTACTGCTCGCAGGTGTGAACGAAGCGGTGGAAAAGGACCTGGTGGAGGAGACAAGGGAGATGGCTCACTTATCAGAAACGGCGTTAAAACAAAGAATAGCCCTGCGTTACAATACTAAAGTCCTCAGAAGAGATTTCGAGGAAAGAGACCTCGTCCTACGACGCAACGACGTCGGCGTGCCGACCCCAGGAGAAGGGAAGCTGGCAGCAAATTGGGAAGGTCCCTACAGGATTAAAGAGGTGCTCGGAAAAGGTGCCTACAAGCTCGAAAGACTCGACGGCAAGGAAATACCTAGAACATGGAATGCGGGTAACCTAAGGTTCTACTCATGACCAGACGACTCACCGACCTGAGAACCTAAACAGATAGTAAATACTTGCTCTGTTCGCATGATAATTTACCTTTTTATTTTATCAAATACTCGCCGTATTGATTAATTTGCCTAGCTAACGATGAACTCCTACTTGTCAAAAATTTTCGTACTTGTCTACCACTTCCCTACGTGTGCCGCGCACAAGCGCACCTTAAAATGGCAGACCGAGACTGATCACCCCGGGGGCCATCTCCCTTACGGCCGAAGCCAATGATGGCGACAACGCGACCACGGCGGTCCAAGCCATAACAAACATAAAACGGGAAAACGGGCGTGAGCCCACCCCCGAGAGAAATAACGGCAACAAATATAGTAAACGGCAACCCGGCCAAACGACTGAATAAGCATAATTTATAAAGAGTCAAAACAAAAAACGAGCAATAAGTTGTTCAGTAAATGCGTAACAAAATATCCCAAGTTACAAGATCTCACTTCCTCGGCATGTCAACAATCTTTCCGTCCTGGATAGTCTTGAAAACGCCAATTGCCAACGTGTCGAAATCAGGAGCTGCGATCTTTAGCTGAGCCTTCAGGGCATCTTCGGTCATGGAGATCGCGTTCTTTCCTTGCTCCTTGGTCACTTTGAGCTTCTTCTTAAGCTCTGCGACTTCAGCTTTAGCGGTTTTTGCCTCTGAGACGGCCTGTTCCCGCTCTTTCTCCAAGGCGGCAACCCGACCCTGAGCGGCATTCAGCTGACCCTCCAAGGTCATCTCACGCTCGACTAGCCGGGCCACGGTCTCATCGGACGCCTTCAACTTCTCCGCAACGGACGACGCTTTCTCCTCAGAAGCATTGAGCTTTCCCCCCATCTCGGACAGCTGGCCCTGGAGCACTTCAACTTGGACCTTGAAGTCATTGTTCGCTTTGACAGAGGACTCGAGCTTCCTCCGGAGCGCCTCCATTCCCGACAACTCGAATTCAGCCTTTCGAGCTATCACGGCTCCACGAAGCAAGGTCCGGTATATCCACCTCGCCTGCCCGGACAGCTCAGTCCCATGAAAATGCTCCTCCGTCCCGGGTATCAGCTGCGAGTCAATAAATTTGGTAGCATCAAAGTTCCTTTCCATTATAGTGAGGGCCCCTTCCGGGCTGGAAGACATCTTCCACCTCTTGGGAGTATGGATGAGCTCCACGTCACTGTCCGGCTGGGGGGTAAAGGACGCATGCCCTTCAACGGGCACCTCCTCACGAATAGGAGAAGCCTGGACCCCTGCAGTCTGTTTCCCCGTCACGCCGGTATCCTGGGGAGAAGGCACAGCCTGGTTCTCCTTCTCCCCAGAAGGACCCTCTGATCTCCCAGCATCCTTTTCTTCGGCATTCTCGTCGTCACTCGCTTCAAAAAAGGTCTTCATCAAATTCTCAAGTCCGGTAACGGTGGCAGACATTTCCACTACAGCAAACAACAGACGCATTAGTCGTTAGATCGGGTAAAGAAAACAACATTAAACAAATGAAGGCAAACAAACAAGACAACTCACGGATATAGCTCCTGGCGACCTCCCGTTCACCCATGAGGAGATGTGGGTTCACGGGGTTCTTTTCAAAAATAGCAGAAAGTACATCAGCTATTTGCTTATCTACGGGTGACAACCTTTTATACGTCACCTTAATGAAAGAGTTCGACCCCGCCCCAAAACTCCAATAAGTTGGGATAAGGCGCTCCCCCTCTAACGACAACCAAAAGGGGTGGCGACCTTTGACGGGGTGAACTTTGAAGTAATTATCTTTGAACCCATGGTAGGAGTCCTTGAAGAGGCCGAATATTCTCCTACCCTGGGCAGATCGGAAAGAAAGGAACCCTTTCCTAGCTTTCCCTTGTTTGGAAGGATTAGTAAGATTGAAGAAGAAGAGGAAGACGTCCACCGACACCGGTAGCTCGAGGTATTCGCAAACCAATTCGAAACAGCGGATTGAGGCCCAGCTGTTTGGATGGAGCTGTGAGGGGAGACGGATATCCGGTTGAGGAGCGCCATTTGGAAATCAGAAAGCGGTATCCGAACGCCGACTTGTGTGAACATGGATTTGTAGAACCAAATCCAATCGGGAACACGAGGAGAGTGGAAATTGATCTCATAAATACGCTCGTTGGGGCAGGAACAGCGGCCTCATAGTTGACCTCCTCGTCTGTTCTCCCACACAAGTAACCGGCTTGCCGGAACTCAGTCAACTCCGCTAGATCCATTTAGTTGGGCGAGTCCTTTATATCGGAAGTTACCCAGGCATACGGGTCGTAGGCCGCGCCAGATGCAGAAGCCCGGGAGACAATGCGAGGCATACCTACAGCGGGGTACCACTCCGTCAGTCTATGAGGTCGGGAGCCCATAAAAACCCAGAAACTACACCTTTTCAAACTCAAATCATGGCCAAATACGGTTAAAAGCTACGCCTATCACGCAAATCACCTAAAAACCTACCCAGGAATGGTACCCCTCCCTTAATTCATCTACCCCAGCATTGGAAAGTCATTTGGCAAAAGCAAACCAAGCATGCAACAATCACAAACAGCAACTACGCAGCAGTAAAACATAGTGTAAACACAAGAGAATAGGAACCAAGAATTACCTGAATTGGTTGCAGGAACTTGAGAGCAAAAAAGAGGCACGAGGGGGCTCGAACAAGAAATTTTGGATATCAGGGAGAGAGGAATGTGAAAATAGCAAGAGTAGGAGGAAAAGAGAAAGAAACTGTTTAAAAACCACCACAAGGAGCGCGAAAAGAGGCAGGGGCAAAATGGTCTTTGCACACGGGGTTTTTTAACTCATTATGAGCACTTAATGCTCAGCGCGAAGAACGAAGCGACAAACGGACGCCTCAGCAAACCAAAAGACACGCGCACAAGAGACGCGTCTCCCCCACGGTCAGCCGATTCGACAACAACACACGAAACGGGAACATCACGCGCCACCAATAGCTCTCACGACCATCACTGGTGCGTCGGGGGCACTGTTACGGCCTGGCTCAAGATCCCTGCGGGTCGACCCGACCCGAGCTCCACCCGGTCCGGCCACGCATCCTGTAACCGACCCGGACACGCGTTCTGTACGGCTAGCACACAGCTATGGGACAGCATCCTTTAGGATATGGGCCTGTCCCCATGGGGCCCACCACTGACATGTATATAAGGGGAAGACTGGCTCTTCCCCCGAGGTACGTCACACATCACACTACCTTTTCCGCCTGCACATTACTGACAAGAGCGTCGGAGTGTCTTTGCAGGTAACACCCCCCTCTCCACGAGAAGCACGGGACATCGGGACCTCGCATCCTTCGATCGGCAGTCCACAACCTGACGAATCCCTACCTACATCCCGAATCGCAATCCGAACTGTCCGGTAACCGACCTACCGAACAGTATAAAATAAATAAATTTGATAAATAATATACTCTTTTAAGCCATGTATGTTTAATTAAAAGATAAATAATATAAATAATTAGCTTGATATATATATTGTTGCTTTCAATATATTAAATAATAAAATAAGATTTTTCCAAAGAAGAAGAAAGAGTATAAGAGATAGAGATACAGATAAGGCCTTCTTTTTTTTTTTTTGGTTTGTACCAGGGTATCCATTAGGCCGGAAGCCCAATGACTAATCCCTCGGGTACTGCAGAGGCATACAAAGTGGGCGACCCTCCCAAGCAAGCAAGCTCCATTCCCATCCTCCACTGAGTATCGAACCCGGGAGAGATGGTTAAGGGACACAAACCCTCATCCAACAGATAAGGCCTTCTATTATATACATGAGTGTACTAAGTAATAAGAAGTGCAGAATGGGGTCAATGAGTATGTAGGGATGCAAATTGGTGGCCCATTATATATTTTGGTTTAACATTATGCTTGTAGGTATAAGGTTGCATTTTCTAATACAGGATGTCGTTTAACTTATGCAACTCTCATAAATAATAATACAAACTTCCACTTTTAAATTTTTATTGGTATCTAATTTGTCGTTCATATTTAATTATTTTACTAATTAATCTTAGCTTGTTTTAAAAAGAAGAAATATGTTACTTCAACACACTAATAAGATGATGGTCTTAATTGAGTAAAATTAATTATTTATGGTAAAATAATCTCTTTTTTTTTTGTTTTAAATTTTACAATCTACTTTGGCCATATATACAGCAAGGCACATATTTTTTTCATCTTTTGCTTCGACTATACTCTCTATATATTTTAAAAGATTTTGTTAACAAATATGTTAATACTATAATATAGTAAATTTTTTTTTAAATTATATACATATTATATTAAATATATATATATATTTTTTTTAAAATATACTTTTAATCTAATATCACTGAAACTCATCAGCTAACATATTTTTTAAATTATATATGTATTATTTTTAACTTATTCATCTTTTTATGTTTAATTAATCTATGCATAATATAAGATTTAGAGAATTAAGAACAACATTTTATAAAAAAAAAAAAACTACTAATATCGAAAAATTATTCTTCTACAAAGAGATACCTAATTACGCATCAACGAACTCGAAAAAAAATTCAATTCTGATAATATTGAAAAAGAAAAAATTAAATGCACTCAAACAAATCACATATTCCTAGCAGAAAAAAAATTTAAGACACTAGAAATGAATTCTAATTATAAAAATAAAAAGAGACAAAAACACAAAGAAATGGAATGATTAATTGAGATAAATCAAAGTACAACGATAATTATTTTGTGATTTAGTTATCTCTTTATCATTTTTATGATGATGTTGTGTTGGTTTTTGAGAGTATAGTGAAATAATGAAATTATTTATTAATGGTAAATCAGTGATTTATAGTAACAAATTTTTATTATATATAAATTAAATTAATAAAGATTTGAGTATAATAGGTAATTAAGAAAATAGATATATTTATAAAAAATAAATAAAAATAATTTAATGATATATTTGTTTTTTTATAAAAAAAATGGTTTTTTTAATAATTAAATGTGTCCAATTCTTTAGAGTACTTTTTCCTTCGATAAATTGTATGTAACTGTTTAGACAATATTTCTCGAGAACAAATTATAAGTTTATTCTATACCATTAATAATTTATCTTTGAAATATAGTAAAGTTTTATTTAGAGTTTAACTGTACGTATATATACATGTAAGATAGATAAAGGAACATTGTGGGTGGGCATGAAGCATGTTATTACGTGTGAATTTTTATGAATAAGATTCGATCGGAATGAACATATACAAAGCATGAATGGAAGAAGATATATTACATGAGTTGTCTGCCATCTTATATTCGTCTTTATCCTTTGCACCTAATAAGTTTTCCTAAATTAAACGAATCCTTCATGTATTTATAATTTGGATCGTCAATTTTTATAGGAATTAAGTCATTAATTAATGTTGTTATTCTCATCAATATAATGTTGTGAATTGGTAGAGTAAAAATGTCAAACAACCCATCAAAATCATCATCATATATCTATACACACACATTAAAGAAAGAAGATGAAAGCTTTTACTATATCAAATTTAAATTGAAAATAAAAATATGATTAACTAACGGGGAAGTACATCCGTGATCCGTGTTAGCACATTTGCATTATACCATATCATCTATTCCTTAGTTTGTATCATATAGTTTTCCAATATATATATATAATTCTTGTAGCAACCTAGTTAATTAGTGGGATATTATAGTAACAAAAAATAATTATTTAACCTTTTAGGTGAAAATAATGGTGTAAATTTTTTTACATAATTACCTAATTATATATTGTTATATATATAAAAAAATAACTAATTTTTAAATTAACTATTATTTAAACATATGAATTTTAATTGTATGAATGTATTTATTAAACTAAGAGTCTAAGTCATTATTATAATTATAATATATATAATATTAATTCCACTCAAAGTAGCAGATCAAAAAAATACTCTTTGCTCTTCTGAATCAACTCGTATTCTATTATTCCATCCAAAAATAATGTAAGTAACTATCTTTTTTATATTATTGTCGTAGAGAGATACTGATAAAAAGAAAAAAAAGAAGTAATCACTGTCTTATTGCTACTGTTGTTGGCTGAATATGTTAATGTTTGTTGTTAAATTTTTAGGTTGTATAATGTGAATTGTTCTTTGTTTTAGATATTTGATATATTAATTTAAATTTGTTGACTTATTGTTATTGTTCTCGTTGATTTTGAATATTTGATAGTGAAATAAAAAATTATAGGTAGTGATGATGGTGTTAAATTGGAGTGAGGTGGGAGTTGGAGTTTAGATGCGTGTTAAATTAGAATCAGAATTTATTAATTTAAAGTTGATTTAGATCAAAGCAAAATGAAGTTTTTTACAATTACTCATAATAGAGTCAATATATAACTCCACAAAGAATGTTATTTATTATATTTTATAACCCAGAATTCTTTGAAGGTGGAAATTCAGGTGCAGTCGACTTCACATGAAGTTGATAACTAAGAACCATTAAATGATTTGACTGATTTGACTAAAATTTCATCTAACGGTTCTCAACTATCAACTTCATGTAAAGTCGACTGTACCTGAGTTTTCACCTTTTTTAAATGGTCACTTTGATAACGAAATCCTAGCTGCCAGTCACATTGAATAATTGATAGCAATTTTTTACCTTTTATTCCACATTTACTCCTAGTTTACATCATGCTCTATATCTTTATCGTTGTCTTTACATGCGAAAAAATATTTGAATGACTCATTTTAATCTATACTGTGTATTAATTTAATTCATATTTTTAATGAAACGTGGCTTTTGTATTAAAGTAGAATTACGTATCAAATTCAATCTTATAAATTAATTTAATGCATGCACATATAAAAACACATCATATCTATTTTGAGACGTTTTTTTATTTCTTATTGCTTGTTTATGTATGTATGAGGATGAAGATGCATTACTTTTGCTTTAATACGACGAAGGAAGCTGATCTTAACTACTTCCATTTTCTATTACATTAAATAATCATGTTTTGATTTTGTCATGTTTTTCTATTACATTATATAAATTATTCTGTATTTAAATGCATCACATCACTTTACTAATTACAGTATTCAATTTGGAAAGTTATTATTGTGTGATTGATATACTTTCTCTTAATAAAGATCTCATGAAAAAATTCATCATCAATGACCGTCACCATCATAATTCTCTATTTCCAACATTAAAGCAATGGCATCGTGATTTTGTGTTGAACTTTAGTTAAGAGAGTCAAAAGATGCAAGGGATTTGGTCAAACTTGCACATAGGTTTTATGATGAAAAAAATCTACAACAATGGTACACTTACATAGATAGAAAAATGATGTAACAATATCTAAATTTAACTTTTAAGTCTTAAGTCTTTTTTATACAGATAACAAAAGTAACAATATCTAAATTTATCTTTTAATTATTTCTAGAGTAACCCCAAATAAAAAAGGAATAAGTCATACAATATTTTATCGATTTAAAGATATATCCTCCCATTTGTACTAGTCATTTGACTCATTTTCCATTGAAAAGGAAGAAATCAAAATAGATAGAAAAATGATGTAAACATGCTTTAGTTTGAATACTTTTATAGAATAAAACTTGTACGGTATAATTTATTTATATACTACCATATATTATTTGTTATAGTTATTTTCAATTTTATTATGTAAAGGTTATTCAAAATTTTTAATGTGATTTATTGATAATATAAAATAGTTTTAGATTTTAGTAGATATCAACATATGATATTTATGGATATATTTAAAAAAAAGTTAAGATTTAATTATTCTATTAGTCTTTATAATTATATTAAATTTTTAATTAGATTTTTATATTTTTTTAATTTTGTCAAAAAATTAAAATTAACAAAATATTTTTCTAAAAAATATACAGTTAAAAATTTAATTAGATTTTTAATTATAAATATCTTAAATTTATAAAAAAATATTCAATTAATTTTAATATTTTTTATATTAAAAATGACCTAATTATAAAACTAAAAAAAAATATAAAAAATCAATTAAAAAATATAAAAATTTAATTATAAATTTGATAAAACTATAAAAATTAACAGAATAATTAACCCAAAAATTAATCACTCAAACATGGTGGATCACCACTTGTATTATTACTTTTAAATTTTATTATGATTTATGTTTGAATGCTTAAATTCTTACTTTTATTCTATTTTGAATGGTCTATTTTGACAATAATACCTTAACATGAAGAATGCTAAATTCCTTTAAAAAAAAAAAGCAAAGTATAGATAATAATATCATTAAAAAAATTATCCTTTTAGAAATATTACTTATGTTGAAACCAATGACATTTTTCCATAATTAAAAACTTCAATTCAAGGACTTATAAAACTAGGGGCAGGAAAAGCTTCAAACCCCCCTAAAAAATCCTATTGTTACCATATGAAAAAGATTTTAATACAGATATTATTTTTAAATATAATACTGGCTTAAAGAATGATTTTTCTTTAGTTCTGACTTTTATTAGTTTATGACTTGAGGAGTGCAATACTAATAGTCTTTTTATTAGTCTTTTTATACAGATATTATTTTTCCCCTCCTATTTATAGTATAATTCTCTAATTAGGCTAGTCCAATACTAATTGTATCATTTTTTAGCCATCAATTCAAATTTTCAATGGTTATAATTTATAAAAAATTTTAGTTCATGAAAATTCAAAATATTCTTTTTTTTCTTCATTAAAGAAGGCTCCATAAAATTATTATCTTATTAAGTAATGTATACAAAGAAAAATAAAAAAAATATTAAAATACCATTAATTATAATTAAATAAAATGAAATAAATATATTAAGTTTCATATCGATTATATATAATGTAAGAATCATATAGAAGCATATTAAGTTTCATATATAATATTAAAATTCTCCTAAAACTCTAATCAATCAGAATCTTATAGGACTCATCCAGTATAATGCAATACAAGTTTGGTTGTTATTGGAGGGGAAAAAAAATAAGTGAAACTTTTTATTTATAATACACTATTTAAAAAGAATATCTTATTGTGTTAGTAATATTTTATGTGTAGATTTAAAAAGTAAAAATATTTAAATTTATTTTTATTTTTATGAGTTAAAATTTTTTATAATCAAATATTGAACTCACTCTAAAATTTTAATTTAATATAAAATTTATCTATTTTTTTCTTTAAACTTAGATTTTATCTTTTATTATTTTATCATTTATAAATATTGAATGACCTTTTCATATATAAAATACTTTTGTAAAAAAAAAATGAAATTATAAATTTATATTTTAGTATCATCTTAATTATTTTTATTGATTGTCCAATTCTAATATTAATATAAAAAAAATATTGCATTCATAAATGAAATATATTCTAATAAAAAACTCTTGATTCAATCATAAATAAGCTTTATTAAATTCAAATAAAAGAACAAAAAAAAAAGGGATATATCTACCTGAAGAAAATTGTTTGATGTTCTATGCAAATTAAATGCACACGTCTTATAGGGTTGGCTTAAAACTTAGCTTGAGCCCAACTACCTTGAGTAATGGAATGTATTTGCTGCTCTAGTTAAAATTGCCACACACTAAATACATGAAGAGCACTTTTTTTTTTTAACAAAATAAGAACAAATTAAAGTAAAACCTGACTTATAGAATAATTATATAGAAGCTTTTGTTATTAAAATAATAATTTTATAATCAAAATATAATACTTGATACACTTTTATTGTAATTAAATTAAAAAATTCTTTTTTTTTTTTTAAATTAAGGAGGTTTTTTTTTCTTTTATCTTTTTTATATTTTATCCTCTTTCATCTACCACATTTTTTTATATATTAATATTAGTTATTAATTTAAGAATCAAAATATAACACATAATATTTTTTTATTACAATTAAAATTAAAATATATCGTTAATGTGACAATCAAAATGTATCACATTGTACTCTATTTTATTATAATTAAAATAATATATTTTTTTTCAAAACTAATGAATTTTCCCTCTTTTCTTCACTCATTTTTTAGGTTTTTAATCAATATGCCACAATTTCTAAAACTTATTATCTAAACATGTCACATAATATTCTTCTTTTTTTTAAATTCAGCAATCATTATTGTCAATTTGTAATTACAAAGACGCAGTTTCACAATCTCAGCAAAATTCTTGCCAAAATTCAACAATCATAGAGGCAGCAAAAGAAAAAGAATCAGCGTTCAGTTTTGTAGTTCAACCCGTAGAATCACCAGATATTCCAGATCAAGCAGGATTTCGAAATTCAATTCCAATACCTCTAATTCTAGAGCACACAGAGGCAGAGGGGGTGAATCCACCACAGCCAAAGCCACCTTATGCATTTCCAGATGCAGCGGTTGGCCTGGCACCAACCACCAGCACCGGCGAGGCTGCAGTTCTACTCCGAGGCAGCGGCGCCGATCTCGGCGCCATCGCAAAGGGAAAGCGGACACTCGCGAAAGTCGGGGTTGACGGAGCAGCGACGATGGATGACGATGACGTTACCAATCTGACCAACCGTCGCGGCACCTCCACAACGGAGACGCGAGGAGCGCAGGGTGCGCCGAATTTGTCGACGGTCTCTCACGACGTGGCTTCGGCGACTGGTTCCAGGGAGTTGGGACGGAGTGGCAGAGATCGCAAGGTTCGGGGGTTCCGTCCAGTCTCTCCAATCGTAGCTAATCCACCACCACTACTAGCGGCTGTCTTCCCTTGGGATCGGGGAGGAGGAAACAATTGCGATGGCGGGCAGTGGCGAAGGGAGCAGGAAGGCAGTGCCGGTTCCTCCATGCATACAGAGAACAGCGGACAACAAAGAGACGGGAGCTGGAAGGCAGTACCGGCTCCTCCATGCGAGCTCGCGACGGCGGTTTTTCTTTGGAACCGCGAGGGTGGTTTCAGAACAAGGTGGGTGAAGGATGCAGAGCATGGGAAAAAGGGGAGAAGAGATTCACCTATGAGAGGGGTGACTAATGAGGCTATGCATTGGAGACCCTTGTGGTATGTAGTGGGCCAATGGCAAGCCCAATTCTACCAGGCTGAAGCCAGCCCAACATTTTTGTTAACCGATCAAAGATCAATGACAATTTTTGCTGAAGGTATACTAAGGTCCATCAAGGGTTATTTCATTTTTTTGGGTCACATCCTAGAAGCTTGTTATCTTTTAATAGATGAATATTATTTTAAACATTGGGATCCTGGTAGTATTATTTTTCTTAAGTAGTAGTGTAGAAAATATTATTTTAGGATCCTTTGATTTCTTTTATTAATTGTAATTAGCTTTTAAAAGTTTTATTAGGATTTATATTTTTTCCGCAAAAGGTTGTTTTGAAGGGTAGGGTAATGATACAATTAGTATTGGACTAGCCCAATTAAAGAATTATACTATAAATAGGAGTATGATGTAATAATGTGAGATATGCATGGTGTAATTGGAAACTCTACTTTCTCTCTTTGGCCCTAATTTTAGGGATTTCTCTTCTATTCTCTCTGATTATCTCTAATCCTCTCTAGTTCTTGATACAAATTCGTATCAGAATTTAAATTATTTATTAATTATATAATAATCATATTTTATATTTAAATATTTTAAAATAATTTTATTGTGAAATTATAATTTTATCTATTTGTTTTTCTCTTTCAGCTATCTCATATTTTCATACTGAAACAGCTATTATTACCGCCACAAAAAAAAATTCTCTTTTCATCACTAGGGTTAGAAGTGAATCAAACCAGCTCAGGAGCCAACTCGAGCTCGACTCATTAATAGTTCGATAAGTTGAAATCGTGAGCTGGTGAGCTGAGCTTGAGCTTAAATTTAAACTCATAAATTAAATAAGTCGAATTTGAGCTTGAATAAACTTCGCTCATTAACTCGTGAACTGACTCGAATATATGCCGCGTAATACATATTGATCTTTTCACTTTAGTAATTAAAAAAAATTAATCTTGATATATTGTCTATAAAAATAATTTATAGATGTATTTAATTACATAATACTATGTCAAAAAAATTATGTTTTATATTAACGGTATGAAAATGATTAAAAAACGAATATAATTAAATGATTATATAAAATATTTTACACTATTATAACTAGATAAAAATTAAATTCATTTTAAAAATCTTAATATATGCATTTCACACAACTATTTAGAAGTCTTACCATAAAAATGTCGAGTTTAAGACTTTGTCATAGCTTTGGAGGAGCTGAATCCACTTTAACTTGTATTATTGTTTCAGCAATGCAAGGAAATAAAACAGCTGCACTCCTCAAGTCATAAACTAATAAAAGTCAGAACTAAAGAAAAATCATTCTTTAAGCCAGTATTATATTTAAAAATAATATCTGTATTAAAATCTTTTCCATATGGTAACAATAGGATTTTTTAGGGGGGTTTGAAGCTTTTCCTGCCCCTAGTTTTATAAGTCCTTGAATTGAAGTTTTTAATTATGGAAAAATGTCATTGGTTTCAACATAAGTAATATTTCTAAAAGGATAATTTTTTTAATGATATTATTATCTATACTTTGCTTTTTTTTTTTTAAAGGAATTTAGCATTCTTCATGTTAAGGTATTATTGTCAAAATAGACCATTCAAAATAGAATAAAAGTAAGAATTTAAGCATTCAAACATAAATCATAATAAAATTTAAAAGTAATAATACAAGTGGTGATCCACCATGTTTGAGTGATTAATTTTTGGGTTAATTATTCTGTTAATTTTTATAGTTTTATCAAATTTATAATTAAATTTTTATATTTTTTAATTGATTTTTTATATTTTTTTTTAGTTTTATAATTAGGTCATTCTTAATATAAAAAATATTAAAATTAATTGAATATTTTTTTATAAATTTAAGATATTTATAATTAAAAATCTAATTAAATTTTTAACTGTATATTTTTTAGAAAAATATTTTGTTAATTTTAATTTTTTGACAAAATTAAAAAAATATAAAAATCTAATTAAAAATTTAATATAATTATAAAGACTAATAGAATAATTAAATCTTAACTTTTTTTTAAATATATCCATAAATATCATATGTTGATATCTACTAAAATCTAAAACTATTTTATATTATCAATAAATCACATTAAAAATTTTGAATAACCTTTACATAATAAAATTGAAAATAACTATAACAAATAATATATGGTAGTATATAAATAAATTATACCGTACAAGTTTTATTCTATAAAAGTATTCAAACTAAAGCATGTTTACATCATTTTTCTATCTATTTTGATTTCTTCCTTTTCAATGGAAAATGAGTCAAATGACTAGTACAAATGGGAGGATATATCTTTAAATCGATAAAATATTGTATGACTTATTCCTTTTTTATTTGGGGTTACTCTAGAAATAATTAAAAGATAAATTTAAATATTGTTACTTTTGTTATCTGTATAAAAAAGACTTAAGACTTAAAAGTTAAATTTAGATATTGTTACATCATTTTTCTATCTATGTAAGTGTACCATTGTTGTAGATTTTTTTCATCATAAAACCTATGTGCAAGTTTGACCAAATCCCTTGCATCTTTTGACTCTCTTAACTAAAGTTCAACACAAAATCACGATGCCATTGCTTTAATGTTGGAAATAGAGAATTATGATGGTGACGGTCATTGATGATGAATTTTTTCATGAGATCTTTATTAAGAGAAAGTATATCAATCACACAATAATAACTTTCCAAATTGAATACTGTAATTAGTAAAGTGATGTGATGCATTTAAATACAGAATAATTTATATAATGTAATAGAAAAACATGACAAAATCAAAACATGATTATTTAATGTAATAGAAAATGGAAGTAGTTAAGATCAGCTTCCTTCGTCGTATTAAAGCAAAAGTAATGCATCTTCATCCTCATACATACATAAACAAGCAATAAGAAATAAAAAAACGTCTCAAAATAGATATGATGTGTTTTTATATGTGCATGCATTAAATTAATTTATAAGATTGAATTTGATACGTAATTCTACTTTAATACAAAAGCCACGTTTCATTAAAAATATGAATTAAATTAATACACAGTATAGATTAAAATGAGTCATTCAAATATTTTTTCGCATGTAAAGACAGCGATAAAGATATAGAGCATGATGTAAACTAGGAGTAAATGTGGAATAAAAGGTAAAAAATTGCTATCAATTATTCAATGTGACTGGCAGCTAGGATTTCGTTATCAAAGTGACCATTTAAAATAGGTGAAAACTCAGGTACAGTCGATTTTACATGAAGTTGATAGTTGAGAACCGTTAGATGAAATTTTAGTCAAATCAGTCAAATCATTTAATGGTTCTTAGTTATCAACTTCATGTGAAGTCGACTGCACCTGAATTTCCACCTTCAAAAAATTCTGGGTTATAAAATATAATAAATAACATTCTTTGTGGAGTTATATATTGACTCTATTATGAGTAATTGTAAAAAACTTCATTTTGCTTTGATCTAAATCAACTTTAAATTAATAAATTCTGATTCTAATTTAACACGCATCTAAACTCCAACTCCCACCTCACTCCAATTTAACACCATCATCACTACCTATAATTTTTTATTTCACTATCAAATATTCAAAATCAACGAGAACAATAACAATAAGTCAACAAATTTAAATTAATATATCAAATATCTAAAACAAAGAACAATTCACATTATACAACCTAAAAATTTAACAACAAACATTAACATATTCAGCCAACAACAGTAGCAATAAGACAGTGATTACTTCTTTTTTTTCTTTTTATCAGTATCTCTCTACGACAATAATATAAAAAAGATAGTTACTTACATTATTTTTGGATGGAATAATAGAATACGAGTTGATTCAGAAGAGCAAAGAGTATTTTTTTGATCTGCTACTTTGAGTGGAATTAATATTATATATATTATAATTATAATAATGACTTAGACTCTTAGTTTAATAAATACATTCATACAATTAAAATTCATATGTTTAAATAATAGTTAATTTAAAAATTAGTTATTTTTTTATATATATAACAATATATAATTAGGTAATTATGTAAAAAAATTTACACCATTATTTTCACCTAAAAGGTTAAATAATTATTTTTTGTTACTATAATATCCCACTAATTAACTAGGTTGCTACAAGAATTATATATATATATTGGAAAACTATATGATACAAACTAAGGAATAGATGATATGGTATAATGCAAATGTGCTAACACGGATCACGGATGTACTTCCCCGTTAGTTAATCATATTTTTATTTTCAATTTAAATTTGATATAGTAAAAGCTTTCATCTTCTTTCTTTAATGTGTGTGTATAGATATATGATGATGATTTTGATGGGTTGTTTGACATTTTTACTCTACCAATTCACAACATTATATTGATGAGAATAACAACATTAATTAATGACTTAATTCCTATAAAAATTGACGATCCAAATTATAAATACATGAAGGATTCGTTTAATTTAGGAAAACTTATTAGGTGCAAAGGATAAAGACGAATATAAGATGGCAGACAACTCATGTAATATATCTTCTTCCATTCATGCTTTGTATATGTTCATTCCGATCGAATCTTATTCATAAAAATTCACACGTAATAACATGCTTCATGCCCACCCACAATGTTCCTTTATCTATCTTACATGTATATATACGTACAGTTAAACTCTAAATAAAACTTTACTATATTTCAAAGATAAATTATTAATGGTATAGAATAAACTTATAATTTGTTCTCGAGAAATATTGTCTAAACAGTTACATACAATTTATCGAAGGAAAAAGTACTCTAAAGAATTGGACACATTTAATTATTAAAAAAACCATTTTTTTTATAAAAAAACAAATATATCATTAAATTATTTTTTATTTATTTTTTATAAATATATCTATTTTCTTAATTACCTATTATACTCAAATCTTTATTAATTTAATTTATATATAATAAAAATTTGTTACTATAAATCACTGATTTACCATTAATAAATAATTTCATTATTTCACTATACTCTCAAAAACCAACACAACATCATCATAAAAATGATAAAGAGATAACTAAATCACAAAATAATTATCGTTGTACTTTGATTTATCTCAATTAATCATTCCATTTCTTTGTGTTTTTGTCTCTTTTTATTTTTATAATTAGAATTCATTTCTAGTGTCTTAAATTTTTTTTCTGCTAGGAATATGTGATTTGTTTGAGTGCATTTAATTTTTTCTTTTTCAATATTATCAGAATTGAATTTTTTTTCGAGTTCGTTGATGCGTAATTAGGTATCTCTTTGTAGAAGAATAATTTTTCGATATTAGTAGTTTTTTTTTTTTTTATAAAATGTTGTTCTTAATTCTCTAAATCTTATATTATGCATAGATTAATTAAACATAAAAATATGAATAAGTTAAAAATAATACATATATAATTTAAAAAATATGTTAGCTGATAAGTTTCAGTGATATTAGATTAAAAGTATATTTTAAAATATATATATATATATATATATATATTTAATATAATATGTATATAATTTAAAAAAAAATTTACTATATTATAGCATTAACATATTTGTTAACAAAATCTTTTAAAATATATAGAGAGTATAGTCGAAGCAAAAGATGAAAAAAATATGTGCCTTGCTGTATATATGGCCAAAGTAGGTTGTAAAATTTAAAACAAAAAAAAGAGATTATTTTACCATAAATAATTAATTTTATTCAATTAAGACCATCATCTTATTAGCGTGTTGAAGTAACATATTTCTTCTTTTTAAAATAAGCTAAGATTAATTAGTAAAATAATTAAATATGAACGACAAATTTGATACCAATAAAAATTTAAAAGTGGAAGTTTGTATTATTATTTATGAGAATTGCATAGGTTAAACGATATCCTGTATTAGAAAATGCAACCTTATACCTACAAGCATAATGTTAAACCAAAATATATAATGGGCCACCAATTTGCATCCCTACATACTCATTGACCCCATTCTGCACTTCTTATTACTTAGTACACTCATGTATATAATAGAAGGCCTTATCTGTATCTCTATCTCTTATACTCTTTCTTCTTCTTTGGAAAAATCTTATTTTATTATTTAATATATTGAAAGCAACAATATATATATCAAGCTAATTATTTATATTATTTATCTTTTAATTAAACATACATGGCTTAAAAGAGTATATTATTTATCAAATTTATTTATTTTATACTGTTCGGTAGGTCGGTTACCGGACGGTTCGGATTGCGATTCGGGATGTAGGTAGGGATTCGTCAGGTTGTGGACTGCCGATCGAAGGATGCGAGGTCCCGATGTCCCGTGCTTCTCGTAGAGAGGGGGGTGTTACCTGCAAAGACACTCCGACGCTCTTGTCAGTAATGTGCAGGCGGAAAAGGTAGTGTGATGTGTGACGTACCTCGGGGGAAGAGCCAGTCTTCCCCTTATATACATGTCAGTAGTGGGCCCCATGGGGACAGGCCCATATCCTAAAGGATGCTGTCCCATAGCTGTGTGCTAGCCGTACAGAACGCGTGTCCGGGTCGGTTACAGGATGCGTGGCCGGACCGGGTGGAGCTCGGGTCGGGTCGACCCGCGGGGATCTTAGGCCTGGCCGTAACAGTGCCCCCGACGCACCAGTGATGGTCGTGAGAGCTATTGGTGGCGCGTGATGTTCCCGTTTCGTGTGTTGTTGTCGAATCGGCTGACCGTGGGGGAGACGCGTCTCTTGTGCGCGTGTCTTTTGGTTTGCTGAGGCGTCCGTTTGTCGCTTCGTTCTTCGCGCTGAGCATTAAGTGCTCATAATGAGTTAAAAAACCCCGTGCGCAAAGACCATTTTACCCCTGCCTCTTTTCGCTCTCCTTGTGGTGGTTTTTAAACAGTTTCTTTCTCTTTTCCTCCTACTCTTGCTATTTTCACATTCCTCTCTCCCTGATATCCAAAATTTCTTGTTCGAGCCCCCTCGTGCCTCTTTTTGGCTCTCAAGTTCCTGCAACCAATTCAGGTAATTCTTGGTTCCTATTTTCTTGTGTTTACACTATGTTTTACTGCTGCGTAGTTGCTGTTTGTGATTGTTGCATGCTTGGTTTGCTTTTGCCAAATGACTTTCCAATGCTGGGGTAGATGAATTAAGGGAGGGGTACCATTCCTGGGTAGGTTTTTAGGTGATTTGCGTGATAGGCGTAGCTTTTAACCGTATTTGGCCATGATTTGAGTTTGAAAAGGTGTAGTTTCTGGGTTTTTATGGGCTCCCGACCTCATAGACTGACGGAGTGGTACCCCGCTGTAGGTATGCCTCGCATTGTCTCCCGGGCTTCTGCATCTGGCGCGGCCTACGACCCGTATGCCTGGGTAACTTCCGATATAAAGGACTCGCCCAACTAAATGGATCTGGCGGAGTTGACCGAGTTCCGGCAAGCCGGTTACTTGTGTGGGGGAATAGACGAGGAGGTCAACTATGAGACCGCTGTTCCTGCCCCAACGAGCGTATTTATGAGATCAATTTCCACTCTCCTCGTGTCCCCGATTGGATTTGGTTCTACAAATCCATGTTCACACAAGTCGGCCTTCGGATACCGCTTTCTGATTTCCAAATGGCGCTCCTCAACCGGATATCCATCTCCCCTCACAGCTCCATCCAAACAGCTGGGCCTCAATCCGCTGTTTCGAATTGGTTTGCGAATACCTCGAGCTACCGGTGTCGGTGGACGTCTTCCTCTTCTTCTTCAATCTTACTAATCCTTCCAAACAAGGGAAAGCTAGGAAAGGGTTCCTTTCTTTCCGATCTGCCCAGGGTAGGAGAATATTCGGCCTCTTCGAGGACTCCTACCATGGGTTCAAAGATAAGTACTTCAAAGTTCGCCCCGTCAAAGGTCGCCACCCCTTTTGGTTGTCGTTAGAGGGGGAGCGCCTTATCCCAACTTATTGGAGTTTTGGGGCGGGGTCGAACTCTTTCATTAAGGTGACGTATAAAAGGTTGTCGCCCGTAGATAAGCAAATAGCTGATGTACTTTCTGCTATTTTTGAAAAGAACCCCGTGAACCCCCATCTCCTCATGGGTGAATGGGAGGTCGCCAGGAGCTATATCCGTGAGTTGTCTTGTTTGTTTGCCTTCATTTGTTTAATGTTGTTTTCTTTACCCGATCTAACGACTAATGCGTCTGTTGTTTGCTGTAGTGGAAATGTTTGCCACCGTGACCGGACTTGAGAATTTGATGAAGACCTTTTTTGAAGCGAGTGACGACGAGAATGCCGAAGAAAAGGATGCTGGGAGATCAGAGGGTCCTTCTGGGGAGAAGGAGAACCAGGCTGTGCCTTCTCCCCAGGATACCGGCGTGTCGGGGAAACAGACTGCAGGGGTCCAGGCTTCTCCTATTCGTGAGGAGGTGCCCGTTGAAGGGCATGCGTCCTTTACCCCCCAGCCGGACAGTGACGTGGAGCTCATCCATACTCCCAAGAGGCGGAGGATGTCTTCCAGCCCGGAAGGGGCCCTCACTATAATGGAAAGGAACTTTGATGCTACCAAATTTATTGACTCGCAGCTGATACCCGGGACGGAGGAGCATTTTCATGGGACTGAGCTGTCCGGGCAGGCGAGGTGGATATACTGGACCTTGCTTCGTGGAGCCGTGATAGCTCGAAAGGCTGAATTCGAGTTGTCGGGAATGGAGGCGCTCCGAAGGAAGCTTGAGTCCTCTGTCAAAGCGAACAATGACTTCAAGGTCCAAGTTGAACTGCTCCAGGGCCAGCTGTCCGAGATGGGGGGAAAGCTCAATGCTTCTGAGGAGAAAGCGTCGTCCGTTGCGGAGAAGTTGAAGGCGTCCGATGAGACCGTGGCCCGGCTAGTCGAGCGTGAGATGACCTTGGAGGGTCAGCTGAATGCCGCTCAGGGTCGGGTTGCCGCCTTGGAGAAAGAGCGGGAACAGGCCGTCTCAGAGGCAAAAACCGCTAAAGCTGAAGTCGCAGAGCTTAAGAAGAAGCTCAAAGTGACCAAGGAGCAAGGAAAGAACGCGATCTCCATGACCGAAGATGCCCTGAAGGCTCAGCTAAAGATCGCAGCTCCTGATTTCGACACGTTGGCAATTGGCGTTTTCAAGACTATCCAGGACGGAAAGATTGTTGACGTGCCGAAGAAGTGAGATCTTGTAACTTAGGATATTTTGTTACGCATTTACTGAACAACTTATTGCTCGTTTTTTGTTTTGACTCTTTATAAATTATGCTTATTCAGTCGTTTGGCCGGGTTGCCGTTTACTATATTTGTTGCCGTTATTTCTCTCGGGGGTGGGCTCACGCCCGTTTTCCTGTTTTATGTTTGTTATGGCTTGGACCGCTGTGGTCGCGTTGTCGCCATCATTGGCTTCGGCCGTAAGGGAGATGGCCCCCGGGGTGATCAGTCCCGGTCTTCCGTTTTAAGGTGCGCTCGTGCGCGGCACACGTAGGGAAGTGGTAGACAAGTACGAAAATTTTTGACAAGTAGGAGTTAATCGTTAGCTAGGCAAATTAATCAATACGGCGAGTATTTGATAAAATAAAAAGGTAAATTATCATGCGAACAGAGCAAGTATTTACTATCTGTTTAGGTTCTCAGGTCGGTGAGTCGTCTGGTCATGAGTAGAACCTTAGGTTACCCGCATTCCATGTTCTAGGTATTTCCTTGCCATCGAGTCTTTCGAGCTTGTAGGCACCTTTTCCGAGCACCTCTTTAATCCTGTAGGGACCTTCCCAATTTGCTGCCAGCTTCCCTTCTCCCGGGGTCGGCACGCCGACGTCGTTGCATCGTAGGACGAGGTCTCTTTCCTCGAAATCTCTTCTGAGGACTTTAGTATTGTAACGCAGGGCTATTCTTTGTTTTAACGCCGTTTCTGATAAGTGAGCCATCTCCCTTGTCTCCTCCACCAGGTCCTTTTCCACCGCTTCATTCACACCTGCGAGCAGTAGCCGGGGGCTTGGCTCGCCGATTTCGACGGGTATCACCGCGTCGACCCCGTATGTTAGGCGGAAAGGGGTTTCCCCCGTGGAGCTTTGCTCGGTTGTTCGGTAGGACCATAGGACAGAAGCGAGCTCGTCGGCCCATGCTCCTTTCTTGTTGTCTTGGCGCTTCTTTAAGCCAAATAGGATGACTTTGTTTGCGGCTTCTACTTGCCCATTCGTCTGGGGATGCTCTACCGAGGAGAACCTCTGTTTTATCCCCAGGCCAGAGAGGAATTCCGTGAACTTCTTGTCCGTGAACTGTGTCCCATTATCCGAGATGACGACCTCTGGGATACCGAAACGGGTTATCACCTGCCTCCACATGAACTTCCAGCAGTTGGAGGATGATATTGTGGCCAGTGGTTCAGCCTCTACCCATTTGGTGTAGTAATCAATGGCGACAATGAGGTATTTGACTTGTCCTGGGCCGACTGGGAAAGGTCCCAAGAGGTCAACTCCCCATTGACCGAAAGGTCGAGTGGTCGTCAGCGAACTCAGCTCGGAGGCCGGTGCCTTGTGGAAGTTGGCGTTTTGTTGACACTTTATGCACCTTTTGACAAATTTCTTTGAGTCTTTCATCATTGTCGGCCAATAGTACCCGGCTCGGATGAGCTTCCTCGCTAGGGCTTTGCCCCCGATGTGGTGCCCGCAACACCCCTCGTGGACTTCTCTAAGTACATAGTCCGTCTGGTCGGGGTGTAAACATTTCAATAGGGGCTGGCTGAGTCCCTTTTTGAACAGTTGTCCTTGTATGATCGCATATCTGGCCGCCTCTCTTCTCAAAGTTTTGGCTGCTTTCTCATCGTCAGGTAACTTGCCGAGTTCCAGGAAGTTTATGATGGGGTCCAACCACGAGGGGCTTGACTCCATCAGATGGAGAGCGACCGTTGGCTCCTTCACCATGCCCTGGATGAGAGACCGGTTACCCGCTCCCGGCTTCGTGCTCGCTAGTTTGGACAAGAGGTCCGCCCGTGTGTTCCTTTCTCTTGGGACGTGTTGGATCGTGACCTTTTGGAACTGACTTGTCATTTCTTTAACCTTTTCCAGGTATTTTTCCAGGAGGGGGTCCCGGGTTTGGTAGCTTCCGTTTACTTGGGAGGTGACGACCTGTGAGTTGCTGCATACTTCGACCTTCGTTGCCCCGACTTCACGTGCTAGTATTAGTCCGCTTAAGAGAGCTTCATATTCCGCTTGATTGTTCGACATAGGGAACTCGAACTTGGTCGATTGCTCGTAGATGACTCCTGCCGGGCTTTCTAAGATGACCCCTGCTCCCCCGGACGTTTGGTTGGAGGCCCCGTCCACGTGGAGCCTCCACCGTGTGCCCTTTTCCTCGGAGGGATCACCCGTTACCTCAACCAAGAAGTCAGCCATTGCCTGGGCTTTGATTGCGTGCCGAGGCTCATACTGCAAGTCGTATTGGGAGAGTTCGATGGCTCAGGTCATCATCCTACCAGACAAATTAGGTTTTTGTAATACTTGGCGAATTGCCTGGTCCGTTCTCACGACTATACGGTGACCCTGGAAGTATTGCCTTAACCTTCGGGAGGAAGTTAGGAGTGTCAAAGCCAGCTTTTCCAGTTTGCTGTACCTCAGCTCGGCTCCTTGTAGAGCCCTACTCACGAAGTAGACCGGCTGCTGAGCTTTCCCTTCTTCTCTCACGAGCACCGCTGCAAGCGCTTCCTCTGTTACTGCCAGGTAGAGGTAGAGTGATTCTCCGGCCTTGGGCTTCCCGAGCACCGGGGGCGCTGCTAGAATCTCCTTGAAGTGGTTGAATGCCTCCTCGCACGCCGGGGTCCATTCAAATGCTATTCCCTTTTTCATCAGATTGAAGAAGGGCAGGGCTTTTGCTGCCGATGCACCGAGGAAACGGGATAATGCCGTCAGTCTCCCCGCCAATCGTTGGACATCTTTGATACAACCCGGGCTCTTCATCTGGAGAATCGCTTGGCATTTCTCGGGGTTGGCTTCCACTCCTCTTTAGGTGATCATGAATCCCAGGAACTTTCCTGCCTCCATGGCAAAGGCGCATTTGAGCGGGTTAAGCCTCATGCCGTGTTGCCAGAGGGACGCGAATACGCCTCCCAGGTCGCTCAGGAGATCGTCTGGCCGTGTCGTTTTTGCGAGGATGTCGTCCACGTAGACTTCCACTGTCTTGCCTATAAGCTCACTGAATATTTTGTTCATCGATCTCTGGTATGTGGCGCCAGCATTTTTCAGACCAAATGGCATTACTTTGTAGCAATAGGTCCCTCCTGGCGTTATGAACGCCATTTTTTCCTCGTCGGGTCGGTGCATCGGTATTTGGTTATACCCAGAATAGGCGTCCATGAAGCTCAGATAACGGTATCCCGCCGCTGCGTCGACGAGTGCGTCAATGTTGGGCAGGGGGTAGCAGTCCTTAGGACATGCCTTATTGAGGTCAGAGTAGTCTACACACATTCTCCACCTCCCATTGTGTTTCTTCACCAAAACTACGTTCGACAGCCAGGTCGAGTAGTCCAATTCCCGGATGAACCCTGCTTCAAGGAGGCTGGCCGCCTGCCTGGCCACCTCCTCTGCCCGTTCCTGTGACATCTTTCTCTTCCTCTGGGCCACTGGCTTGGCTTCTGGTTTGACGGCCAGATGGTGTGACATGAGCTGGGGATCTATCCCTGGCATGTCGGCTGGCGTCCAAGCGAAGAGGTCGGCATTGGCTCTGATCATCTCCATCAGAGGCTCCTTTAATTCATGGGGAAGGTTTCTGTTTATGAACGTGAATTTCTCGTCCCCATCACCAACCCTAAATTTTTCCAAATCCCCTTCTGGCTCAGGTCTGGGCTTATCTTCTATCCTGGCGTCCAGGTCGGTGAGGAAAACTCCTGAAGCTTCTTTGGACTTTTTCCTGAGAGAGAGGCTGGCGTGGTCGCAGGCAACCGCCGTTTCCAAGTCTCCTCTGATAGATCCTACGGATCCGTCATCAGCAACAAACTTTATCACGAGCAGCTTCGTACTAATGGCAGCCCCCAGGTCGTTGATGGTTTTCCTCCCCAAGATAATGTTATAAGCTGTGGAATCCCGTAAGATTACAAAATCTGCCATGACTGTTCTTCGTCTCTGCCCCTGCCCCACGGAGGTCGAGAGCGAGATGATTCCATCCGGCTTGATGAAGTGGTCTCCCAATCCTACCACACCGTGCTGGTGGGTCGCCAGGTCGGCGTCTCTCGATCCCAGGGCGTCGAAAATGTTTCTAAACATGATGTTTGAGTCTGCCCCCGTATCTACCAGGATTCGTTTGACGAGGCCTGTTCCGATCCTGGCCGTAATGACCATGGGTGGGCTTTCCGGCACCTCGTCGAACCATTGGTCTTCTGGGCTGAAGGAGATGGATGGGAGACCCCGGGAACTTCTAGCAGATGAGGAGGAGACCGTTAGGACCTTGGCGTCCTTTTTCTGTGCCGATTTTGACATTGGGGCGGTATTCCTGGCCGTTACTACGTTTACCACCGTGAGGCCGTGGTCGTCACCCTCTGGTTCTTGGCGTCGCCTTGTTGACCGGGACCTATCCTCGCTATCGTGGTCCCGATTACGTCTCCTCGGCTCCCTTATAAGGTGTGAGAAGTCGGCAAGTTTCCCATCCCTGATTGCTTGTTCCAGGGCGTCCTTTAGGTCGAAGCAGTCTTGGGTCTTGTGCCCGTAACCCTTGTGATAGTCGCAGTAGAGGTTCTTGTTTCCCCCCGTCCTGTCCTTCAGAGGTCGGGGCCTCAACAGTATCCCCTTCTCTGCAATCTGTTGGTAAACTTCGGTGATCGTCGCCGTGAGGGGGGTATAGTTAGTGAACTTCCCGACTCTGGGGACAGGTTTGGGTGCTTTACCTGGACCGCCGTCCCTGGCGTGTTCATTTGGCCTCTCTCTGCTCTCGTAGTGCCGGGTTTGGTTGTACGCGGGCTGCCGTTTATTGGCAGCCACGACCCAGCTAACTTCCTCATCGTTGATGTACTCTTTGGCCACGCACTGGATCTCTTGAATTGTCCAGACGGGCTTTGTGGTAAGATGTTTCCTAAAGTCCTCATTCGAGAGGCCGTTCGTCAGACACAAACTTGCCACCGAGTCCGTCAAGCCGTCAATCTCGAGGCACTCGTCGTTGAAGCGATCCAGGTACTTCCTGGTCGGCTCCCCGGCTCTCTGGGTCACTCCCAGCAAATTGATCGGGTGTTTAGCTTTGACGATCCTGGTCGTGAACTGAGCTAGGAAGGCCTGGCTGATGTCGGAGAATTGGGTCACCGAGCCCTGCGGGAGGTTATTGAACCATCGTATTGCTGGGCCAGCCAAGGTGACCGGGAAGGCGCGACATCTTACCTCGTCACCTACTCCCTCCAAGTTCATCCTGGCCTCAAAGGCCGTTAAGTGTTCCAGGGGATCTTGTGTTCCATCATACTTCATGTCTGTTGGCTTGTCAAAGAGTTTTGGCAGCCGGACCTCGAGTACGGAACGGTGGAAAGGGGTCGCTCCTATTATCATGGGTCCCTGGGTAGTTCTTCTCGACTCGACGTTCTCCCGACGCACGTCCTCGTCGCCCCTGTTCGATGCGCGTCGCCTCTCGCGTCTGGCGTAGATGATGGGGTCTCGACTTCTTCTTCTGGCGCGTCCCCGTCCCCCTGTGCTTTCCGACTCATACTGGGGGCTGGGTGTGCGCCTTGAGCGGCTCCTCGAGCGGGAACTGGTGGGGCTTTGCTCCAGAGTGTGTTGGTCGCGTTCTCTGTCTGCTAGCCTGCGTTCCAAGTCTTGCATCCTGTGGCGTAGCTCTTGCATTATCCTGGCGTGGTTGTCGCTGGTCCCTCCAAAAGGGCGTCTTTCGTGAGTTTGCGTCGTGTCCCTTGGAGGCGACCTCTGTTGTTGTCGAGTTTTCGTCGCAACGGCGCCTCCCCCAGGCACGGGGGGCGCGGCCTCGCAGCCTGTCCCAGTTTGGACTAGCACGAAGTCCATGGACGAGGTCCCCACAGACGGCGCCAATTTTCGGTAGGTCGGTTACCGGACGGTTCGGATTGCGATTCGGGATGTAGGTAGGGATTCGTCAGGTTGTGGACTGCCGATCGAAGGATGCGAGGTCCCGATGTCCCGTGCTTCTCGTGGAGAGGGGGGTGTTACCTGCAAAGACACTCCGACGCTCTTGTCAGTAATGTGCAGGCGGAAAAGGTAGTGTGATGTGTGACGTACCTCGGGGGAAGAGCCAGTCTTCCTCTTATATACATGTCAGTGGTGGGCCCCATGGGGACAGGCCCATATCCTAAAGGATGCTGTCCCATAACTGTGTGCTAGCCGTACAGAACACGTGTCTGGGTCGGTTACAGGATGCGTGGCCGGACCGGGTGGAGCTCGAGTCGGGTCGACTCGCGGGGATCTTGGGCCAGGCTGTAACATATACATTAAAATTAATCATTATATATTTATATATAAATATATGTATTGTTTAATTTTTTTAATATATATTTTATATTTTCAATGTATTTGTGTATATTTTAAAAGATCAATCACAAGTTCACCAAGTAATTAATCTTCATGTATATATAGATATTTAATAATGTGCATTTAGCTATCACAAAACCAAATACTTTTTTCTTTTTCCCTTGGCACTTTAGTAGATACACTCCATTGAACGAAGCTACAATATTATTCATCACTTTAGTAACACCACTGCAAGAGCGTCACATTCAATCAATTAATTTACCATTCATAGCATTAATATGAATGTATGTGATCGTTCGGATATCCCTATATATATGGCTATTTCATTTTTATTTTAATAATATTGTTTTTTTTTTTACACAAAGTTATATAAAAAAAATAACTATAAATATTAATTTATTTATTAAGTATATTTTAATAAAAATGATCAAATTACAAGCAAGACTATATAAATACAATAATTTTAAATATATTGTCATGTGAATTTAATGACTATTAATATATTATCTATAAATTATTTATTGGATATGTTTAATTTTAACTATTAAAACTAATTTAATGACTATAAATATATTCTTATATTTTTATATAAAAATTTGATTCTCATACTAAAATAAAAATTTAAAAATCAGCAAAATTTATTATTTTTTATTAATATTTTTACTTTTTTAGTTATCAATCTAATTTTTTAGTCTAACAATTTAATAATATACTGTCAGCTCATATTTTAAATATTATTAACTAACTGCTAACTAAAAATAATAAATTATACTAATTTTTTAATAATTTTTCGAGATTAAGTATATAACATTCATGACCTTTTTTATTTTATATAATGTGACGCTAATAATCTCATATAAACATAAAATACTATAACTTACCTAATTAATGACACAACAAATAAAAAATTATTATTTATATTAATTTTATGGATATCTTACACATAAACATTACTTTTTTACAAAGGCTAATAATAATATTTTTTTCTTCAAAAAAAAAAAAAAAACTATTAGCAATTTTATTGATATCTTATTTAAGCAAGTCTCTGACTTATGTCATTTTATAAAAATAAGTCAATTTGATAAAAAAAATTAAATAGAACAGATTTATAACCAAATTCTATTAAGAATATTTATGTAATTTTACATTTTAAATATTTTATTAAAATAAATTACCAATTTTTTATTAGCCTTATAACTAATAAGTAATATACCTGAATATCACCATTTTTTGCTCTATTAATAAATTAATTTCTACTAATAAGTTAGCTAGCAATTTTTTAATTAAAAGAAAAGAGAAAAAAAAAAGAAAAAGAGTTAGCTAGGCACGAAGGTGAAAGAGAAAAGAAGGAAGGAAACAAAGTTTGCAGAAAAAGATGTGTGGGTCACAGAAAGAGAAAGAGAGTGAAGGGAATGGGAATGGCCGAATGGAAATGGCAGTTTCATTCTGCTTTTCAAAGTTTTACTTTTACTCTTTTGTTAACATCCCATTATGTGTTACTCATCCTATAAACTATAAGGTTCTTATTGCTTCCATCACTCCACATTTACACAATAATAATAATAATAATAATAATAATAATAGTACTACCTTTCCAATATTAATATTTTATACACATATTAACACCTTATTTTATATTCCTATACATTTTTCGTATAGAAAATTTTTAAACATTCTTAAAATATTAATATAATTTTAATTGTTAATGTCAATTAATAAATAATGTATATTTTTTATAATTAAAATTAATAATTAAAATTGCTAATACATATATATTTTAAAAATATTTAAAATTTTTCCTATCCTATAATATAATCATCATAACAAAGTTTATCTCTTCTTCTAAATAATCACATAATATAATTATATATAAAGTTTAAATTAATTTCACATAAACCCTATATATAGTCAAATTAACAAAAGTGTAGCCCTAACTATTTTAACTAGAAGTGATATAAATATAAATATATATAATTAAAAATTTAATTTTGATATATTTTTATGAAAAATTTTGGCTAATTATGACTGAAAATTTTTTGTTACCAAACTTTTTTCCATCACAATATATAATGTGAGTGAGAATGCCAAATTCAAAATAAACGGCATTTATAATTAAAATCTTATCGTAACGGATAAAGTTAAAAGGGATTCTACCTGTATTGAAAGAAAACCTAATAAATTAATACATGGAGAGATCATTTTTATTTTCTTACAAAATCTTAAGAGTGATAAAAAATACGAAAATTTAAAAAAATAAAAACTCTAATCAAAAGTGAACTGGTTATAAAATCTATTGCACAGAAACAATCTTAAAAATCGAATCCAAGATATGATGCTTAAATAACTCAAACAAAACCACTTGTGCCCGCTTGGACATTGTAACTAAGCTAGTTGTACTTTGGAGGACTTGGAACTTGGAAGAGTCAACAATTGTTGCATTGTCCTCAATAACATCTTGTGAGTGGTGACATATTCCTTCTCTCATCACAAGATAAAGGAACCTTCATTATTTTTCCCCATAAGCCAATAGTCAACGGAAAAAAATAAATTGAAAACTAATTATAAATAGGGGTATGGTCCCAAGAGCATTCCCTATTTAATAGGGTGATAAAAGAAAAAGAATGGTCCCAAGAGTATTTTCTGTTTAATCTATCATGATTAATGATGAGAATCATTTTTGGGTTAACTTGCACAAAGTGCATACACAAAGAAAAATGCAAACAATACCTAAATTCAGGAATTAGAGTTGGAAATGTAGACAAGACAAGGTATATAACATCATAGATTAGTGGACATAAATTTTTGACAAGTATATCATCATAATCTCCTGATCATGTGCTTGCTTCTGTAATAAAATTAACGTAAATTATATATATACTTTAAATCTAGCTTAAGCTTATGTTAAAATTAAATTATTTATTTATGTTAAAGATATAATAATTTATATGTTATTTTTTATCAACTTAAGTTTTGAAAAAAGTAGTACGACGAAAATTTGTTACATTATTTTCTCCCTGTACATTTTTCATCATGTAATATTCTCTTCTTCATATGATTTTTTATTTTCCTTTTGTGTACATGCTGTATTTTGGAGTATATAAAAGAAAAGTGATTATATCTTAGCTTCTCGTGCTAATTAGTAGTTCATATATACATTATTCCCACTATTGATCATCCATATTTAATTAGTATATGCATGCATATGTGCACATATTTCATCATATTATTTGTCTGTGTCTTATTCATGTAAAATTACGAACTATCAGAGGATACTAGTATAGGCCGAAGTCCTCCCAAAAAATTTCAATAACTTAATATAGATCAAAAAATTTTGTATAATATTCATTTTATAAAAATAGTATTGTATTTATTTTGGTCTTGCTTTGTTGCTTTAATCATAGATTTTTTGGGCGTTAAACTTTTGCATGCACAAGCTAAGGTTGTAATTTAATTTTTCAGAGCTTATCAATTGACGCGATTTTTCTCTCTTGCTAAGATTGCTAAGATTCTCACAAATTTAAACAATAAGCTTTGATTTAATTGCTAATATTCTCTCTCTCTCTCTCTTTCCACCACCCCAACCCCAATTCTTCATCTTTTATATGCTGTACCTTCTCTTCCTCCATTTTCTCTCCAATTTTCTCCAATTAAAAATGCAAAAGTACAGCATGAGGAATAAAGATAGATTCATGATGGTAAAACATATCGATTAGGTGGGAAATTGAGATTATTGGTTAGTGTTAGTCCAAGATATTGTTCTGTAACCATAACGATTCTAAGTAAAACCCTTCAATAGAAAGCATAACCACATCTTAAAGAGATCAAATAATAGATATGCATGCAAAATCAAATCATGAGTCCTTCTCCGCAAGTGTTAAAGTAATTAATTACATATGGCTTTGAGAGTTGGTAAAAATTAAAGCTGCTGTTATATTGTTATGTGAGAAGTAAAGAAAATCAGACTAGCTATGTATGTATATATATGTACAACAACTTAGACTACCTGATCATCATGTTCTTCATGCAGATATATATATATATATATATATATATATATACTTAACCAAATTATTTAATTCATGCAGTAATTCATAGACATAAATTAGTATACCGTATATGCATTACGTACAGTACGTAGCAGTAGCACTACTTGAGTGAAATTATGCATACACGATGCATGTGTATTAGGTGCAGCCACAAAATATAAATAAATTAAAAGTATTAAGAAGGCTCAAATTAAGGTGTTTTATAGAGATAGATGGAGGTGGCATGCATAGTAGTAGTATTTATTTTAATTTGGGGATGGGGATTAGGAAGAGTTATGGAATCAGAAATAGAAATGAAAGCTAAGAACATAATTAAGCTTATTAGGTAGCCACTACACAATTAATTCGGGGACCATTCCTTCCAAAAATAGCTTAACATGAGAAACCATGGGAAAATGAACTTTGCATGAAAATAGAAGGGTTGAAAATTATTCAAAAGGATATATATATATATATATATATATATATATATATATATATATATGCATTGTTGGCATTCCATTGCCACTGTTTCATTGGTTATGTTTTCTTAAATTTTCAGATATAAAAAAGTTGGATCTATCCGCCCTTAAATGACACTGCGATGTGATGGCTGAAATCGGAATGTTTCAGATAATTTATTCATTAATTTGATTTGATCTCGATGTTAGTTTTTTACTTTATATTCCTGCAAATTACTGTTCTAATTAATTAGTGTCAAATTATTTTTGTTCCATTTTATTTAATTGGTTTAAAGTGACAGCAATGCTTTATTATGTTATGAAGTGTTTACTCTTGCAAGTATTCTGTCATATAAAAAGTGAAACACGGTTTGGGAGATACTATTTACATATCAAAATTAGACTATACTTTTTTTTGGAATTAATGAGAAAAAAAGCATAATAATTAATAAGGCTTTCCTTAGCATATGATTATAAAATGTAACTCGAAAGCCTTGTTTGTCAGCATGAAATTTTAAGCTTTCATTTTTCTAAACGCTAACAAATCACTAAAAGGAAATAACAAAATATAGACGCTTGACAAATTTATATTGAAACTATTTTATAAGTGTAGCTTGAGAAATTAATTTCAAAAGTGAAGAACATTCAGGACTATGTTATTTTAAGACTATTGTATAACTATTTGCGATTGAATAAGTAATTCTGTCAATAAATTTACAATACTGCAAAAAATTAATAAAAATTAATGAACTGATTCTACATGTCTGATAGTATCCAACAAAATCACCTATAACTAATTTGGACAAACCAACCAATAACACTGCGTAAATGAAGCACAAGAAGCAACATTCAAAATACTAAATGTGGGTTTGGTTTTGGCCGATTGCGACAAATAAATATGTACCGGCAAGAGAATTTACATAGGAAAAAATATATCTTAGTTCTATGCTCCCACAATGTTTATATACGCTATAAGATCACTATGTATCAAATCAGTGTTAAAGCTAACACCCCTATGTTTATCAGCTTGTTAAGTCCTTCATGTGAAGAAGTGCTGCCACTTAGTTCTCCAGCATTCACATATTGACTTCTTCCAGTGCCAGTATTTGCAGACACATTAACTGACCAACCATCTATGTAAAACAAATTTTAAGGCTGAATAAGCATTACAATAATAACTAACATAGCCCCAAGCAACGAAAAATACAGCTAACTTTATCATGGCATCCTATAATTCTCATTCTTTCCAGAAATTAATTAAAAGAAAAGTTTCAATTAGTTAGCAATAAAGGTTTCATTTGAACTACAACCGCTAACAGATACATTATGCTTAGGCCTTAAGCTATGGCTACAAGACATTGTGGGCTTTAAGAACAAGAAAATTTCTTGGTTGGAATGGAAAACGAACAACTTAGGAGCTTCACGGAAAAATAATGAAAATAAGGGAATACAACTAAATGTCAGCGAAAAAAAATAACAAAAGGCAATAAACTCTGGAATTTAGTTTCTATATAAAGAAAAATAAGGTTCAAGTTCACATAACATCAGCTATCAAGCAAGTATTATTGGATCTGAATGAAACAGATCACTGAAGACAGCAAAAAAAAGGGCACAAATGTCACTTTAAGCTTCTGTGATTTCAGAATTGACATTAAGGGTATGAATAAAAACACATCGGACCCAAACACAAATCATAAAGAAACAAATATGAAAACTCACGAATACACACAAGCAACGTAACTTGAAAAGGAGGAGGAGGAGGATTTTGTTGATGGGGGCACACACACACACACAACATTCACATACAAAGGAACTGGATTTCCTTATATGATACTTCACTATCACATCTAATTATATTATAGGGGAAAGCCATCAAAGCATCATTGAGTTCTGTTCACCATTTTCATCGACGTTCCATAAGTGAGATTTCAAGATATAGATTTAACATATAAAAATTATGGTCTAACAGAGCTAAATAGTTTGGAGCAAAAGGCTACCTTTGTAACCCAGAACAGTTGCACACCTACAGCACCATTGACAAGATCCCTCTTCATCCTAGCGTTCTGCACCAACTGCTTAACACCAATGTAGACTCCTCCTATGGCAACAAAGGTCAATGCATAGTTGCCCATCATCTTGAAAGTTCTTATGAGGCCTGGAAGAGCAACGTTTCTCTCAACACGAGGAACATGATTCCAGGTGGCAACAACAGTACCCAGATGGTGCCAGAAATTAAACCAGTTGTTGCACCCTTAATAGTTTTCATCAATGCAGAGTTGTAGGCAGCATACTCCTTATGAGAATCATGTTTTATTCTCTGACCTCTGAAATCAATAAATGCAGAGGTGAATGCCAATGCTGACCCAGCCTGAATTGCGGTTTTGATGCTCCCTTACAGGAAGAAGTGTTCAAATGAGTGTAATCAATTCAGTATTGGTGAAAAAAAATTCATTGCTCAATTACCTCATCCAACATCACAATTCACAAGCAGCAAATACATTTCACAACTAAAGCAAAATCAAATTACCAGAAATGAAAATCCAGACAGCTACGCACAACAAAATCTAGGGTAAGGGCTTAAGAAGAGAACGAAACCGAACCTCCTTGAACGTGTGAAACTGGGCATCTTGCCAAGGAACCTGGATGATTTTGGCAAAGAAATGCAAGTAAACGACGAGAGCGGTGCCGTGAGCTGCAGCAGATCATAAGGAAGTAAGGAACCAGTCAAAACGATCGGCGCAAGCGAAGAGGCGGGAGAAAGGAACAGCAGCTGGCGACGGCTCAACCTCCTCTGGCTCCTCGATCTCCTCCTCCACCTCAACCTGTTGCGGCGCCGAAGTCTCGGCACCGGGATCAATATACAGAGACGGTGACTCCGGCGGCTCCGAAACCTCGACACCGGAGTGAGAGGCTGTATGTGCGGCGGGGACCAACCGAACAGCTCTCTCGACACCATCACGCCCTCCGATCCCTACTAGAATTGAAACCAGTGACAGATCCACCGTTATTCACAAGGCAAAATTCGATTCGAGAAAACGACGTGGAGGAACTGGGGGGACGATTCGAACAGAGCTTCGTCTTCTTCTTGGCCAGAGACTACACGAACAGAGCTTGAGAGAAAGAAGAGCAGAGTGGAGACGACACGAAGAGAGCTTCGGACAAAGAAGAGCAGAGAGGAGACCGAGTGACCGACTGACGGAGACACTTCTTCTTCTTCTTTGCCCAGACAGGAAGAACACTTTAGATCAAACACTTTTTTTTATTTTTTTATTTTTTATATATGTTTTTATTTTGAATTTTGAATTTTTAAATGGTTTCAGATTTAAAATTACAAAACTAAGGCTAACTAAATTTTTACTAAATTAAAAAAATTAAGATAGTTTTTTGTTCAATATAAAATAAAATATTTAAGTTTTTTTATAAAATTAAATAAAACAATAATTTTTGTTAAAATATAAAAAAAATTAATAAAAGTATTGATATAATATATATTTAAAAATTGGTATTTGTTACGGTACGATAATAAATTCATATATACTGATACTTTTAAAATATAGACAAATAACAATAAGACATGTGGAATTTATTTTTCACATCAACATTTAATTTTTTTTTAAAATATATAGTATATCACAGTTTTTACTAAAATACTCTTTTAATTAAATAAAAATAAAAAATATTTATTTATTTAATTTTATAAAAAGACTTAAACATTCATCCTTTATTTGATTAGACAAAAATATCATTTTAAATTAATCAAATTTTAAAATTCAATTAACCCTAGTTTTATAGTTTCAAATAAGAGTAAACTACCATTTGTACCTACGAAAGTTGAAAACGCTGAGAAATCTACCCATAAAAGAAGAAAACTACCATTTGTATCCATAAAACATGAGTTTCGCACAACAAAAATATCCAAACACTAAAATATTACCTAAAAACCCCAAAATACCCTTATCATCATCTGCATCATCTTTCCCCTCCCCACTAACCACTCCATCATCCTCGTCTACTCATCACCTTACCACCACCACCACCACCACTAACCCCAAATTGCCTCTGTTTCCGTTCTTGCAGCCTCCAATGTCAGTGTCAGTGACCACCCCTCCTTCTCTCCTTCCCTGTCTCGCTCTTGCCGACCAGAGGACCTTCGCACCCACCCCGCCCCTGCTTCGCCGTCGTTAGCAACCCTAGAGCCGCAGTGCCCCCTTCTCCTCTTTTCACCACCGACCACCCTCACCTACCGGAGCTACCTTCTCCTCATCACCGAACCAGTGCCTCTGACGGGCCACCGCGCCAGCCGCCACCACCGCGGTCCCCTTTGCAAACCAAAATCGCGGTGAGCTCTCTCTCTCTCTTTCTGTCTCTTTCACCATTTTTCTTTTCTCCCAGAAAAAGTGAATCCAAATACATGAGGCTTCTGTGTTTGATTGTTCAGATTTGATCCTCTCTCCTCACTCTCTTCTCACCTTGGATCTGTGTTCTTTTTCGCGCTATTTCTGTTAGCTTTCTCCATGACACCCTTTTCAATATTTTGTTCCCTCAAACAGCTTCAGATTCAACTGAAACCAAGATCCAATTTTGACTCTCACCCATCGTCATCCATTTCAAATTCTTCTCTGGGTTGATTTTGATTCCTCCAAAGGTGAAGGTTATGGTGATGAAGGAGTGGCAATGAGGTGGTTTGTGGCAGAGGTGGTTTGTGGCAGAGAAATGAAGGTTAGATCAGAGAGTGTTCATGTGATGCGAAGAGAGAGATGGGGGATGATGGTAGTAGTGGTAATGATAAGGGTATTTTGGGGTTTTTAGATAATTTTTTAGTGTTTGGATATTTTTGTTGTGCGAAACTCATGTTTTATGGATACAAATGGTAATTTTCTTCTTTTATGGGTAGATTTGTTGGCGTTTTTAACTTTCATGGGTACAAATGGTAGTTTACTCTTTCAAATAATTGAAACAACAAAACAAAAACATATTAAAATAACAAAAAAGTCAAAATTATTCTTCATCTATATTAAACATATTAAAAAAACAAAAAATTAAAATTGTTCTTCATCTGAGTTCAGAAACCTTCAGTATTCTTCATCTTCTTCTCTCCTCCTCCTATCCTCTCTCTCTATCTCTTAACCGTTTCCAGAAATCTCCTTCTCTGGAATCCGTCCATCGGAAAGTTCAGAAACTTGCCGTTGTAGGAAGATCAACGCTTCTCCGTCGTTACCTCAGGGTTCGACTCTAGGGTTCATACTTTGGGATCTGATTCGTGGAGAAGGATTCAGCACTTTCCCTCCCCTCTGAAGCACATCAAAACAGCAAAATCCTAGCAATAATTGATTGCATTGAGCTCGGTAGCTAGCTACCCACGGAATTTAAAGAACCTAACACTATGTTTGGTTTAATAGAAAATGGGTGGAAAGAAAATTGATGGAAGGAAAATGGATGAAAAATAATATTTTTCTTTGTTTGGTTATGAAGGAAAATAGGAAGGAAAGAAAATTTTTGTGTGGGTCCCACTAAAAAAATTTTCTTTCCATCACAAGCAAGAAAACAAGAAGAAAAGTGCTATATTTTTGTATTTCCAATACTACCCTTAGTTATATTATTATTAACAAATATTAATATAAATTTAATTTTAATATATTATTATAATAAAATTTTATATTTAAATATTATATGTATTAGATAAATAATTTAAATCAAATATATAAAATTATAATATTTTATAATATTTATAAAATATAATAAAACATGAATAAATAAAAATATTTATACTTTATTTTATGATAAGAGTATTAATATAATTTTATACTATTATAATTTTCTTTCTTCTCACTTTTCTTTCCATCCAAACAAAAGAAAATTGAGTAATTCTCCACATACAAGTGATTTTCCATACAAGTCATACAAGTCATTTATATTCACGCCGTTTCATGTTTTTTTTTGTGCCTCTTTTTCTTCTTCTTCTTTCTCCGTGCTTCCTCTTCCTCTTCCTCTTCCTCTTCCTCTTCTTCTTCTTCTTCTTCTTCTTCTTCTTCTTCTTCTTCTTCTTTCTCCATTCTTCCTCTTCCTCTTCCTTCTTCTTTCTCCGTGTCTCTTTTTTTTCTCTTCCTCCCTCTTTTTTTATTGAATTTTCTTCTCCTCTTTTCGTTTTCTCTTTCTCCTTCATCAAAATCACCAGAAAAAATGAAGAAACATTATTCAAGGTACGTTTCTTGCCTTCTCTTTCTCCTTCTTCTTCTGCTTCTTGCTGCACGTTCTTCTTCCTCTTCCTGTTCTTCTTCTTCAATTACGTGCTTTTCTCTTTGTTTTCTTTCTTCGTTATTCTCGATTTCCATTGTTTTTTGACATCAAGCTCTGAAATCGTTTTTGAAGAAGAAGCAGCAGAAGATGAGGAGGAAAAAGAGAAAGAGTTGTGAATTATGGGTGTATTTCTTAAATCCTTTGGGTGTATTTCTGTAACGAATTTTGGGTGTATTTCTTAAATCCTTTGGTGTATTTTTGTAATCCTTTGAATGTATTTCTGTAATCCTTTGGGTGTATTGATTTCAAGAAGAAATATACTGTCTCTCCTTATATTGGGTGTATTTCTGTAATCCTTTGGGTGTATTTCTGTGATCGTTTGGTTTATTTCTGTAACTGTTTGGGTGTATTTCTGTAATCCTTTGGATGTATTTCTGTAATCGTTTGGGTGTATTTTTGTAATCGTTCGGGTGTATTTCTGAAATTTCATCATCTTCAAAACAATTTCAAAGCTTGATTTCAGAAACCATGAAAATAAAAAAAAAAACAGAAGGAGATCGAAGGCAAAGAGAGAACGCTTTTCCATACAAATCATACAAGTCATTTATATTCATGCCGTTTTCACGTTTCTTCTTCTTCGTAAAAAAGGAAACGAAGATGAAACACGCGAACAGTAACGCGTGTGTTGTTAGGCCCAACTTGTAAGACTTGTAAACAAAAATGACTTGTATGTGTAGCACTCCTCTATTTTTTCTCTATTTTCTTTCCATCTATTTTCTATTCATCCAAACAACACACAAATAACTCAACTTTTCTTTCCATTTTCTTTTTTCTTATTTTCTTTCCTCTTATTTTCTTTCCTTCCATTTTCTTTTCAACATCCAAACAAACCCTAAAGGAGAAGGAAGGCTAAACCACTCAACTGGGCAAACGCTGCATCTTTCTCCTCTATGGAAGTTCTTTGAATGCCCCTTCGCCCTCCATCGCCGAGCCCCGTCCAGCCGTCGTCGTCCAGCGCCTCTCCCTTTCTGGCAGCCACCGCGTCTTCCTCCACTCCTCCCTGCACTCTGCCACTCTCTGTCTGCATCATCAAGAATGGAGCCTCTGACTCAGGTTGGTTCTTGATTTTTTTTGGTCTGATTTTTCACTGCTTCTATTTGTTTTTCTGTTCTGTTCTTGAGTTAATTCTGGTTTGTTCCTAAGTATTGTAGTACTTGATTTTTGGTTTTTGCAATGTCTTTGGATTATTTTAACTAACTGTATATACAAGAATGTGTAGCACTTTGTTGGATAGGGGAGCGTTGTCAATTTTTTAAGTGGTGGTTACTATTGAGATCTGAGAAGGTTGTGGCATTTGGTTGATGTCTTAGTGCCAATAGGTGTCTTGTTATGGTAATATGTTAATAATGGTAATGAATGGTTTTTTAAGGATTAATTTGTGAATAAGGAATGAGGATACGACAAAGTGTTTGAACTTTGTTTTGGATATGCGGTATTAGCACCTAGTACTCATATTCCATAAGATGCTAGGCTAATATGTGTTGGAAATATTATCAATTGTTGGAGGTTGTGGTTTTTATGAATGTCTTGATGATCATCTATTCGCCTTCGGTGAAGAATTAGGGACTGGAATTTCATGTAGTAAACATGTGCATTTTATATAGCTTCATAAACTATTCTGGCTTTTATCGGCACCAAGTGAATTGGCTAAATCATTGGCCAATTTTGTTGCCAGATAATGTCCGAACTTGAAATTCCAATCCATGTACAATTTGGTAAAATCTTATATGGTAAAATCATATTTGTTATATGGTAAAATCGGGGATTAGTAATGGTCGTACGAAGAAACTGTTGGCCACTCCAGAATCTGAACTGAGGCAGCGGTTCAAGGGACTATGACTTTGTGCTTGGCCAAGTGAGTTATTGAGATTTCTGCTACATGCTTCTTGGTATCTAATTATCGTTGACAGTATATGTATATAAGTAATTGGGGCAATGGGATTTTCATGTTCTTACTTTTTGCATGCTTGTGTCTATGCTCATTTGATCCTTGTAGTTGACTCCACTTATTTGTAAAATGGCTTTATTGTTTTACTTATTGAATGTGAACTTGATGAAATATGTGATGAGGAACCTTTATTTTGTTATGAAACAGAATCATTTGACTTCCAAAAATTTTGTATTCTAAAGGCTTCAATGGTCTAGTTTTGAAGTTACAGTAATATTTTGATTTTTATTTTAGCATTGGAGCGTTACTTATTCCTTGATATTATTTTCATGTTGACATTTTGTTTGCATTATCTAAATCCCAAGTAACTGTGTCCTACTTTTAAGATCCTATCCCAATTTATTTTTAGGGGAGTTTAGATGTACCCCTGAATTAACTTATTTGCCAGTTGTGTTATTTTCGATATTGCTGCCTTGAAATGTTGTAAGGCCTTTGTTAATTTCTCTTTAGCTTAATTAAATATATCATCCCATGCTTTTATATATTTCATTAAATTCATTGTATTGGCTAACTTTATATTCATTTTTTCCTTCTAATGGGTAGTTCTCTACGGAAAGATTATACAGTGGAATAGTTCATGGTGTTAAACATGTGCATTTTATATAGCTTCATATGGAAGTATAGTCATTGTTGTCTTAGTCAACACATGGTTCAATGATTAACAGAACAATGTATTTTATTCAATTTGCTTCCAGAGTTGGCATGTTTGGAGAGTCTTGAGATTTCTTGCAGTAAAGTCACTAATTTTGGCATCAGCTTTCTAAAAGGTACTTTCCGTCTCCTTGTATTATTGTGGTGTTTCAGAACAATCAGGATTTTTTATTTTATAGGTTCAACCTAGAATTTTCATCTTCTTCCATGGATTTTTCTTTGTTTTCTGTTTTTATGTGAATATATGGTTATAATTCTGAATGCAGCTATCAACCAATCAGTTTGTCTTTTCCGGGGAAAAATTTCAGTTATATATCCAATCTTCCTTGTGCTTCATTTCTTTGATGTAGACTTCAGTTGTATAAATCATTCTTGGAAGCATCTTCCATGATAAGTATGTCATTTAGCTGGGATTGTATAGGAACTCGTTTGTTTATTGTTTTAAACTATTTGTGGATTACATCGTCACTGGTGGTGGTTTTCTTAAACCCTGTGTCTGTTGGTTGTCAGGTGCAAGCCTTCTTTGCTGCAGTGAAGGCATTGTCACAGAAAGAAGTGCATTATGGTTCTTATGCAACATCAGAGCAGGTACTGTGGGCTCGTTAATTTTGGTGGTGCTGAATGAATAACCGAAGTCTGTTGTTAAGAACTTTATAGCCTCCTATAAGTTGTTCTTACCATACTTCACTATCTGTTAATAATTATTTTGTATCCTCTTCCTTTCTTGTATGCTAGTTTTTCATGCAAGTTAAGGGGTTTATCTGCTGGCAGGTGATTGTGGCTGGTGATCTTTGTGCTATTTGTCAAGAGAAGATGCATGCTCCAATATTACTTCATTGTAAACACATCTTCTGTGAAGATTGTGTATCAGAGTGGTGAGACTTGCTTTGTTGTTATATATACTGGCCTGCATAGTAATCTGAAATTATTTTGTTATTTATTTTGAATTGCACTTGGTTACCTGTATGTATGAGTTTTTTTTATTTTCAAATGTAGCAGTAGTTTGCTTCATCTTTATCGATTTTAACTTAGAAGTTTCATGTTATCCTTTTTAATTTTTAGCATAGAGTTATCTGGTCCTAGATTTTGCTTTTCTAGAGTATACCCGGCTCTTTAGGTAGTAGAATGCGCAATAATAGCCGTTGATGAGAAAATTGCAGATATATTTATCTATCATATAGGATTCTGTATGTTTCAAATTTTTAAATTATTTTATTTTATTTTATTTTCCAAATTCACTGATCTTACAGTGCTTCAATCTCTCTTGCTACTTTCATTTTTATTCCTTTCTATTTTCTTGCTCTCTTATTTTACCAAGTTTGAGAGGGAAAGGACCTGCCCATTGTGCAGGGCTTTGGTAAAACCAGCAGACTTGAGGTCATTTGGTGATGGTTCTACTAGTTTATTCTTCCAGTTATTCTAAGATATTATAAATACAAGCCAGGATGTTTTTCTGCTATGAAGCTTTTTACATTTTTGAAAGAAGCAACCTTGATATATATACACCAACAACACATGTAAAATTTCGCCGGAGGCATTCGTGGTTACACTTTGAGAACGTCGAATGCGGAGGAGTCACATTGAACTGGTCACATCATGTTCATATAATATACTAGTAAGAGGTTAAGTGTATCTTCTAATGACCCTATAAGCTAGAGGAAGTTCATTGTAAGTCTATGACTCTTAATTAAGAAATGAAGGTCTATTTCTGCAGTTTCTGCCATATATAGTGTAAAAGTGACAAATATTTCCGAATGTGGTTTATGAAACACACCCGCAAGGAGTGTTGCTTCACTTCACAAAATCTTTGTGTAGTTTTATGTTTTTGTTTTATTGCATTTGATCTGATATTTTCCTTTTCTATATATTATGATAACTTAGTAGGCGGTAGTTTTAATTAAGAACTATGTGAAGATGCTTTTAATTATAGGTTATTCTGAATTTATTAGATGAACAGTTTGTTTCTCTTTATTTGTAAGAAGGGAGACTAAGGATAATCAACATCATTTCACTTGTGATATTGCTTCTTTAATTTGTTATAGATTAGTTATAAATAACTAAAGTTATGATCAAACAATATACAATGGTTTCATAATCCTGGTTGTCACTTGAAATAGGTATGTAGCTCAAAAAATGGTCTAACTATGAAATAGGTTCTCCATCTCACTAGACCAAAATAAATACTAATGACAGTAAAGATTAATTTTCAGAGAATGGTCAAAAAGGAAAATTCAGTCACTATTACTTAAATACTTCATACGAGGCATGAGCTGAGTTAGTTCCAGGTGTCTTTCTAAAGTACAGTAATGATTGTTGAAAAGTATATAAGGTAGCGTTTGGTGGAGAGACAGAGACAGAAAGACTGAGACTGAAAGACAGATACTAAGAGACAGGGATTAAAATAAATTTCAGTATTCTGTTTGGTGCAAAATGAGAGACAGGAATTGAAACAAGAATAAAACTCTAATTTAATTTGCACAAAGAGTAAAATTGGAATTAATTAATTGAAATAAAAGTATTTTAGGTATAAAATGTTATTAAAGTTTCAGTCTCCATCTCTAAATATTTCAGTCCCCTGTGTCCATACTTTTTGGAGGTACTGAAATACTGAAATTTTAGAGACAGAGACAGAAATTTTAGTACCAGTCTCTGAACTAACAAACACGATACTGAGTCTCAGTACCTCAAAACAAACGCTACCTAAAGGACATGAAATGAGATCATTTGCGTAAATGCCTATATGGTATCGTTATATGAAACAATTACAAGTATATATAAACTTGTGTTAGCTACTTGTACTGGTTAATATTATTTTACTAGTAGAGAATTTTAATTACTTCTAAGATGAGGCAGTAAGATGAAGTCATTTCAAAGCTTGATTGTGCATCTTCTGATGCAAAAGAAAGGAATGAATTGATTTGGACTTGCTACTGATACTTTGTAACATTCTGATTCTGAGGCCACTGTAGTACTGTACCATATAATATAGGATTTTTGTTCAGAAAATTCACCATCCAAAATCTCTGGCTGGTTTTGTTGTTATTTAACTTATTAATCTTCTTATGATAATTTGACTTCTATTAATGCATTGAATCAGAATACCAATACTTTCCTAATATAAAGATCAGAAAAAAGTGCAATTTCAATTACAAGAAGTTACAAAAAGAAAGAAAAAGAATAACTTTGTATAGATCAATATCACAGTTAACATCTCGTTTGGGAGAATAGGTGAACTTTCTGAGTTCCGAATAACCACTCGAAGAGGTGATTCTGATGGTGATGGGTTGAAAGACGTTATCCGGGACACCCCACTCGAGCTGTCATAAACCTCTGGGACTTCGGCAATGCCATCATCCAGGTACACTACATCCTGCATTGTCAGCTGATGGTACTCCACAATCTCCCTTAGGAAACGGTTTCCCTAGCATATACCTCATTCTCGCCTGCCAAGCGAGCCTTCTCGGCAAGAAGCGTCTCCAGTTGAAACCAAATCTGTACAAGTTACAAAAACATAGCCATATAGGACCTAAAGTTTCATATTTAAATGATCATATTGTTGTTAAAAACACAATGAGTTCTTGGGATATATGCATAACACAGGGTAGTTAGTATATATGCATATAATAAACAATTCCATAGTATGCTTGAAGCAAAAGAAAGCTCTTGCCTTCAACCACTAAATGTGTACCACTTCAACTATCTTTCAATGCTGTATATGATAGGCAAACATGCAATGGTGTAAAAGCTAGAAGGGATGAAAAAAATAATCTCCAGCAAAAATGAGGTTATAAACTTATGAGATTCATACATATAACTCATGTTTAGATAAAACAACACATGAAATTGGAAGATGCTTTCAAATTTTGTTATGCCTGTATGAGTGCTTCATAGGTGTTGTCATATCAAATTTGAAATAGGGAACAACAAATAACCAATACCATATCATCATCTTCACGGTTCTGTCCCTTAGTGGTAGTGGTACCGCGGTCGCGGAGCATTTTATTTTCTTCTTCTAGTTGAGAACACCTGGCTTTTGCAAAAGCCAAATCTGCTTTAACAGTTTTTAGCTCGCGAAGAAGTAGTTTTGCTTTGGCAGCCGTTGCCATTGCCACCTGCAAGTTGCAACCAAAGCAAAGTGAAATTATGCTTGTTCAGTTACTTAAGAACATAAACATTTTATTCAACTAAATTGTCATTACAAACTCAATTTTCTATTCAGAAATGCTATCAGAAGCGGTTGATAATTCAAAGGTGTAAAAGGTTGAAAACTACTCATCAATCCAATGGTTAAAAAATATTATGATGTTCCGCCATAAACTTCTGACAATGAAATTCTGGTTTAGTATTTTTCTTATGATTTTATAATGGTTGAATGTGTCATTACTGATCTGCATAGAACCATCTTATTCAAACTAAAAAATCTATTAACATCTCTGATATAGCTTATACAGTCTGTGCCTTCACTTAGTGAGGCAAGAACACACGATTACATAGTTGGCAATACTTCTCGAGATGCCTTGAGTTGTGATTCATTGTCCTCGTGACTTCCTTTAAGCCGGATTTGAGTCTTCAGTTCTGCTGTCTTGCTCTCCACGATCATTCGACCTTCCTGAAGAAATTTGAGAAGCAGCAATGAGATGAACAATGTTATGTTGTTTCAATACTTGAAATGATACAATTCCCATACACCAGATAATGAAGAATCAAATTAGTAGTTAACTATGTGTCTCAGCTAGTTAACAATTCTGTTTTTTGCTGAAAGCAAGATGTTACTACATTGTTACCCTATAATAAAACATCATTAATAGACATAGACCAGGTTTGATGTTTCAAGCGTGGAAGAAACATTTCCCAACTAATTCAAACAAAGCCATGTAACTTGTTATGAACTGTGGACATAAACCAATTCCAAGGTGGAAACATATAAGACAGAGAAGTTACCTCAAAAGCCTTCTCAAAGGTGTCACCTAAGTGATTAAGGGAACTAGTGATTCACCTTTATTTTAATTCATTCAGGGGAAACAAGCTATCAGTTGAAGTATATCATGCAAAAACAAACTGAAATCATGAAGCAATGTACAATATGAAGACTGTAGAGATAAATATAATAGGGGGTGTTTGAGCAAGACAGCAACAAATTGTAAGCCCGGTCATATGAAAACTGTAACATACCCAAGTAGTGCATAGAAAAGATAATAGGGGGTGTTTGAGCAAGCTAGCAACAAATTCAAGGTTCGATGATAATCAGTAACAAATTCAACTCTGATGATTTTTAGCAAAGAAAAAAAAAATTAAACTCGGTGATTATTCAGCAAGACAGCAACAAATTCAAGATTCAATCACTAACAAATTAATTGATTACCAATTCAACATCATCTCAAGGCAATCTGGGAAAGGGAGAACAGGGGAAGTGATGATGCATGGACTTACCAAGGGCGACTGGGTGACGAAGAGGACCCCAGCCCAGAAGAGGACGAGCGACGAAGCAAGTGACGACCCTACGACGGTCCACGATCCACGGCGACTCGCGACGGCAAATACTTGAAACCAGAAGACGACGGGCGACGGCGATCCGACGAGTGCTTCTGTCGCCGGAGAGGAGGAGCCCAGGGAAGGCCGCGAGACGTTGAAACACCGGCGATGAGCTCGATTGCGAGACAAGAGAGGAGAGAGGGAGAGATCTTGCGTCCGACGCACAGTGAGAAAGATTGATAGAGATCAAGCAGAGAGAGACAGAGAGAGAGAGAGAGGATAGCAAGAGCAGAGAAGAAGATTTCAGAAATCTTCAGAGGCGTGAACGATTTTAGTTGTTTGTTTGGAAAAACTACCATTTGTACCCATGAATTTTGCAAACTGACAAAAGTACCCATCAAACAAGAAAACTAACGTTATACTCATGAAAGATGTGTTTCGTGTGACAATAATACCCAAACCGTGATTTTTTGTTGACTTTTTAATAAAATTCCCAAATTACCCTTCTATCTTCTTCCCCAAATTCCAAATTTCTCACTCTTCTTTTCTCAACTCACCACCTCTCTCTCTCTCTCTCTCTCTCTCTCTCTCTCTCTCTCTCTCTCTCTCTCTCTCTCTCTCTCTCTCTCTCTCTCTCTCTCCAAAATGCTTCAACGCACTCTAACCAAACTTCGGCGTTTTGTTTTACATCACTAAACGCGGTTTCAATTTCTTGCTAGGGTTCCCAAAAATGGAGGTGAAACTCACCGAATCGGCGATTACGAAGATGTGCGAGAATTCCAGTTCGGCTGAGGATCTGAAGCCGATTTTGCAAGTAATGGACTTTAAACTTGTGCAGTCGCAACAAAACAATACCGAGAGATTCCGTTTGGTTCTCTCTGATGGCTCCCATTACCAGCAAAGCATGCTCGCTACGCAGAAGAACGATTTGATTCATTCTGGCAAGTTGCAGAGAGGTTCTATCATCGTTCTCAATCAGTACACATGCAGCCTTGTCCAGGGCCGATCGTATGTGTTATTTCTCCCTTTTTCTCTTTGTGTCTTAGCTATCAATTTTATCTTTTTAGATTTGGAGTCAGCGGAAAGGTGATGTTGTTGCTTTGGATTGAGAAGATTTTCTGGGGGTGGTGGTTTGTTAAAGGTGGTTCTTTATTGTGTTGTTCTCTTATCTTCTGGTGTGTTTGACAGCTTTAATATCTATTCTTGTTTATTCAAGTTTTGATGAAGTTCAATCTGTTTTGTGTTCTGTCCTCCGGGTTTCAGAGTTTGTGTTGTCTTTGAAATCTCATGAATTTTAATGCTTCAGAAAATGGGATCTTTGAAAGGAGGATGACTGAGAATTGTGTGATAGCTGAAGAATTAAATGAAAGGAAATTAATTTTATATTCTTCATGTCTGGTGGCGGGCAGCATCAGAGGAAGAAGATGAGTGGTGAGAGTTGTGAAATTTGGAATTTGGGGAAGAAGATAGAAGGGATAATTTGGGAATTTTATTAAAAAGTTAACAAAAAATTGCGGTTTGGATACTATTGTCACACGGAACCTATATTTCATGGGTACAACGTTAGTTTTCTTGTTTGATGGGTACTTTTGTCAGCGTTCGCAAAATTCATAGGTACAAATGGTAGTTTTTCCTTTTTGTTTTTATAATATGTTTAATCCACATGAAGAATAATTTTAATTTTTTATTTTTTAATATGTTTTTGTTTTGTTGTTTAAATTATTTGAAATTATAAAATTAGGATTAATTGAATTCTAAAATTTGATTAATTTAAAAGGATATTTTTGTTTAATTAAATAAAAAAAGGATGTTTAAGTCTTTTTGTAAAATTAAATAAAAAATATATTTTTATTTTTATTTAATTAAAGGGATATTTTAGTAAAAGTGGTGATATAATATATATTTAAAAAAAATTAAATGCTGACGTGGAAAATAAATTCCACATGATTTATTATTACTTATCCGTATTTTAAACATATCGGTACGTATGAATTTATCATCATACCGTAGCAAACACCTTAAAAATTAATTAGTGACGCAAAAAATATAATTCCCATGTCATATTTTAAGTTGTCGATATTTTTATTGTATCGGTATGTATGAATTTAGCATCGTATCAAAATATTCAGGTCCAGAGATAGGGAATCTATCTCGCAATTTATGGAACAGTTCTTAGTTATTAACTTCACGTGAAGTTGACTACTACACCTGAGTTTCCACCTTCTAACTAACTTATTATTACTATAAATTGTTTTATATAGGATATAGTTTTTTTTTGGTTGCCCACGGTATCCCCAACCCGATAAGTCAAGGACTAATCCGTCGTGGATCTGAGCTCCATTTAAGGGACCAATGGGTTGTTGCATGCACAAAGCGGAATTCGAACCCCCGACACTTGCTTAAGCGGATGAGTGAGCTGACCATTCAACCAACCCAAGTTGGTTATATAGGTTATAGTTTTAAGTATTGTCGTGAGAATTGGATCGAAAATAAAAAAAAATTGTTTGATTAACCAAAAACAAATTATTAAATCAGTACTATTTATTAAGATAAAATTTGATTATAAATAATTGATTAACTGATCAAATTGATCTCATTTTATAGCGGTTAACTGATTTGAAATAAAATATTTTTTTTAAAAAAATTATATATTTCATATATATAAATATATTATATTATTATATCCGGTTCAGCTTCGATTAAATCTTTAAACTTTTAAATTTTTAATTCTACTAGTTTGATCACTGATTTAATTTTTGAAACTTTAGTTTTAAGTAAAAATATTTTAATAATGCCAATAGTTTCTTTCTTTTCTCATTTAATCTAAGTTTTTGTAAATGACATTTTTAATACATTTAACATGATTGTAATTTTTATGAATTATGTCTATTCTTTAAAAACTTATCTAAGTAAAAAAATTCGCCTTGATGCCCTTGAAAAGGTGCTATGCTTAGGTGGCTTAACAAATCCCAAACTAAACACATTTTAAGGCTGCGTTTGTTTCTAAGAATAGGACAGGATAAGACACTGAAAATAAGATAGGACAAGACACTGATGGACAAAGACATAAAATTTTGTGTTCTTATATTCTATTTGGTGATAAACTAGAACAAATTATGAAAATTCAATTTATTCTTTTTTTTTTCATTCAAAAAATTTGAGATGAAAAATATAACAATAAAAAATATAATTATGAAAAAGTAACAAAAATAATGAAAGAAAAAATAAAAAATAAGTTGTGTCCCTTGTTAGTATTTCCGTTTCCTTCCTGTCAGGATAGACACAAAATACACTAATTCAGTGTCTCTGGACACATTGTCTCTGTCCATATCTCCTCTGCCAAACACGATTTTGTATCTCAATGTCCTATCTCTGTAAACAAACACAGCCTAACAGTGTAAGATTACATTTTTTGGTTTGCATGTTAGATCTTTAAAGGAAAGACCTATGGTAATATCTAAGTTTGAGTAAAAAGAGCTACCGTTACCTTATTAATTAAGCTCATCTACAGCATAAATGAATTTATTATAGACATGATATATAACTGAATATAATAATACTGTTTGATCAATATAGGCGACTTTATCTTGATGGAATTTGTTGTTTAAGTTTTCGTGCATTACAATATAATTTTATCTATGCATTAATATTTTTACCATTTTGCATAACTTTGATGGAGACCAAAACTGCCTTCTAAGATGGAAGATGTGTAGTAAATCCTCGAAATATTTCAGTACCTTTTTTCAGCGTAGCATTACCACAAATAATATTTGCTTTCGAAATAGACATTCACATATGACTATGAGTGGCGTCGTATTTTTTGGAATCTTCCACATTGATCTTGCAGCTTCATTTGAGGCACATATTTCCTCTATTTATTTCCACATTGTGATAACTAGGGGTGTACATGGGCCGGGTGAAGCCGGGTTTGATGTGACCCAGACCCGACCCGAAATATACACCGGGTCTTTTTATTAGACCCGAACCCAGCCCTAGACCCGATGAAACCAATACACTTTCGGGCCACAATTATACCGGGTAAAAACCGGGTGAAAACCGAGTGAAAACCGGGCCGTTAACATTACATTACGTTGATACCTTCTTGTAAGTTATAATGTAAAAATATCCAAATTTTTCAAGACTCCAACCATTATTTAACATGGTAAAATTCACTTAGAAAAATATAACAAGAACCAACCATTCTTCAAAATTAAAGCATAACCACAATTAATACTAAAGTATAACCACAATCAATACTAATATTGTCTAATAATACCAAATATTTAAATCAATACAAATAACACAATATTATGCATTAGTCTAAAGTCTTATGCATTCTAAACATAAAACATTAACTTATAGTTTTATAATGACTAATAACACAAAATATTAAGATTTACAATACTTAAATTCCACATAAGAATAGTCATGATCCATCACTAATAACACAAAATATTAATTGTGTATGATGACCGGGTCACCGGGCCGACTTCGGGTGACCCGAGCTATGGCCCGGATCCGACCCAAAATAATGACCGGGTCTATTTTTGAGATCCTTACCCGGCCCTAAACCCGATGAAATCACACCAAATTAGCCCCAAAAGTGTTCGGGACCGGGCCGAGCCTTCGAGCCGGGCCGGGCCTGTGCACCCCTAGTGATAACTTAATATATTTAGCCACCCAAATAAAAACAAACTCAGTTATATATGTGTAAATTCAACACATTGCCTTCATCCAAGAGTGTAGATCTATCTATTATCTATCTTTTCTTATTGAACATAACACTTACATAATGAAAACCAGTTTTGAGTTTCAATAATCAACTGTCAATTTATTGTGTGTGTATATATACTATATTACTATGTACTGAAAAAACATTTCTCTATATACATTAGAGGATACAGTTACAGCAGCCATTTTAAATAGAAAGATTGTGGTCACAACAAACTGACTTTCTTTATAAATGAGATGGTAACAAAATGATCAGTTCAATGCTGACGCCTGAAAAAGTGAAAATTCAATGAAGGCAACAAACAATCATTTCAACTTCTTACTGAAGTCCGACAGCTTGAGAACTTGAATTCTGGGGATAGCCGCAGCTTCTTCTCTCTCTCTTTCTGAGTGTTGTAACCCCAGTTCCCTGATCCCAAAAACAATTACACTTATCAGGCACACTCGACCATACGTATCACGATGTCATGTAATATTTTCCCATGAGAGAATCCATTCCAATTATAAACTGGTTAAGAAATACAAAAGGAAGCTACCTAAATACAGATTCCATTGATCTAACTCAGGTTCTTTGATGACATTTTTTAAGGTAGCAATCCGATCCTCAACAAAGCTGGTTAAAAGAGTTAATTTCAGGTAAGCAATAATAGAGTTCCAGTAGAAATTACAATAACCAGAATGATGTATAATTAGTTCTAGTAGCACAATATCTTACTGAAGTGTGAGTCCTTGGTGCTCTGGTCTCTTTTGAAGCTGCTTCAGCACTTCCACCTTAGGCCTACCGGTAAAACCAAAGATGGTGCAAGGAAAGTGAATTTCCTTTCAAAAAATAAAGCAAGAGAAAAGAAAAGAAAAAAAATGTTAAAGCATCACTGGACATTATTTTAGACGAATATATACTACACTGACCCAGTTCCTAGACCATATATTCTTTCAGGTGGAATTGTCACCCCAGCAAGCTCTCGGAGTAAAGTAAAGCATCGGCAAAACGGCTCTAAAATTACAAAAGAAATGATAAAGATACAAAATGAACAGGGGACATGATGTAAAATTGCAAAAGGTGCATAAGTCGTATTAGGACAACATTATCTTCCTTTCTCTCTTACTCTTTCATTCCAAAATAATTGTCACCTTGAAAATTCGGTGCATTAAAAATTTTATATTTACTTGCAATTTTTATCAAGATACATTGACTTTCGAAAGTAAAAATATTATGGAATGGAGTATTTTTCATTAATACTTAGACAAAAGTTTCTGTTGACAGGATTATCATCCCCTAGCTAGGGTAAAAAAAAAAAGGTTGGACGCTGACCTGTTTCGTGGTGACAATATACACTCTCGAGCTTGCAAATTTTAATGCATCAGAAACACCAGGATAGAATCTATAGGCAAACATCACGAATTAGTAGTAGTAGATCTCCTTCATGTGATATAAATATGCTAAACTAATCACAGCTCAGAAGGTTTAATTTGGTTACCTATTTGCACCGATCCAAGTAGCAAAATCCTGCTCTAACCATTCATCTCTACTTTCCAAAAAGATCTACCAAAGTTTCTCTATTCTCACTCCACTCTTCCATGATAACAGGCTTCAACTTGGACCAATTTTCCAATATACCCTCAACCGTGAGCCCCTCTACCATAGTTGTAAGAACCGAATCGGTGATCAAACTGGTCAGGTTACTGGTTCACTGGTTTACTGGTTCAACCGATAAATCACTGGTTGAACCGGTAAAACCGGTTTCACGTAACTAGAAAATATAATAGCAAAGGTATAAAACAACAGCTATTACAAAATACAAATTTACATCAATTGTTCAATGTTGGGAGCATAACCTATTTCCAACAGTTCAATTCAAAGGGTTCCTGTTAGACAAGACAAAAGCAACCATATATGCATTCACTAAAATCTGTTTTGGACATAAAACCAGTTTTGTCAACATGTTTTCAAGCCTAAATCTGCCGAATGATTTAAATTATGAGCAAGATTGGTACCTAACAAAGACAAACAACCATGAGAAATTGATGAATGGATAACAAGCACTTTACTCACAAGTAAATTGGTTGCATTCAACTTGAAAACAACCATTTAATTCAACACACATTTAAAAGCAACACCATAGTAGTTCAACAGCAAATAATTCGACAAAAAGACTCAGAGTCACTACACTAAACAGATGCACAATGGCATAATAGTTCAACAACAAATAACTCCGACAAAAATTGCTAGAAAATCCAGCAATCCTTCTTCTAAAGCAAACAAGCATAATGGCATAATCAAAAATTAATAAAAAATCCAGCAATTCGAGAGAGGAGGCAGTGGACGGAGAGGATGCGCCGACGGAGCAAGGAGCCGTGGAGGATGGTGTTTCTGATGGTGTATTGGCTGAAGACATTCTAAAACAATATAGGAGAGCAATGGTATAAAACAGGTATTACAAAAACAATGTTACATAATCCATATTTCCATATTTCCATATTTTCATATCCAGCAATATAAATTCACAGCAATGTTACATCAATAAAAACAAACATAACCACTACGAATCTGAAAAAAAAAAAAAATCTAACAATCTGCCATCAACTAGTTCAACAATATAACAAGTTATAACTCAACAATATATACATAATCAACAATCTGCCATTAACCTATCAGTTATTCACTCCCTTAATCAAATTAAAATCCAACTAAATAACTAAAAAAAACAGAGAACAGATTTCATAGTTTGGAGACCAACCTGGATGAGGCAGATTCTAGCGACGGAGAGGCAGCACCGCAGCAGCGACGGAGAGGTGGCACCGCAGCAGTGACGCAGGAGACGCGACGACGACGACGAGAGACGCGGAGCCACGAACTCGACGTACTCGGACACACTGTGAAGCCAGCGAGATGAAGCAGAGGAAGAGAGTCTTCGAGACTGAGAGAGACTGCGAGGAAGAGTGTTGGTGTGACGAGGGGAGAAAGAAGACGACAGGCCGACGGTGAGGTGAGGTGAGGTGTGGTGATCAACTATGTATGGTGTGATGAGAAGCTGAGGAAGACTTGAAGGACTGCTGTTTTGGCTTTTGGGGATTTAGGGTTAGGGGGAAGGGGGCAAGGGAAATGGATCCTCTCCAGTTTTTTCAACATTTGATAAAATATAGTGTAATTTTTCATCTTTGATTTTAATAGTGGAACCAAAAATAAATAAGAGAGGGGGTATACGAGAGAGTGAGAGACATTCGTTTTGAAAACGAAAAAAAAAAAAAAAAGGTTTTCTAAACCGGCCGGTTATACAAAAACCGCTGGTTTTTTGGTTTTTATCAAAATCGGACGGTTCAAACCGGTTTTATCCGGTTCTATTCCTTATCCGGTCAGAATGACTAACTGGACCGACCAGATAATTGGTTCACCAGTTTTTCGGTCGAACTGGCTGGTTCGGTCCGGTTCTTACAACTATGATTTGTACACTAAAATCAGTTATTAAAATTAGTCATCAATATATTTGTGTATAAATATATTTGTGATTTAATTTATTTTTAATGTATATTTATATTCTAACATGTATTTTATACTGATAACTGACTTTAGTGGCTGATTTTGGTATATATGTAACGTAACCCAAAAAATTTCATGTTAAACTAAGTAACAAAACCATATATGTTATGAGTAATTAATTCATTTTATATGCTATTAGTCATTGGCTCATTGTAATTTCGTTATTGATACATTTTTTATAATAGACGCTAAAAAAAAATATGTTGACTCTAATTTTTTATAAAGTAACTCCAAATATAATTTCTTTGCTTTGTATATTTTTATGAATTTATAGAAAAAAATAACATTATTAAAATAGCAGTCACATTATTATTTTTTAGACACTATTTTAATATTAGTATTTTTTAATAATTAATATGTATTTTTTAATTAAAAATATTCTAAATATGTAATTAATTATAATAATAATATTTTTATATATTTAGTATACAAATATAATTACTTAAATTCCTTGCAGTACTCATATACTTTTTTCATGAAATTGTGTGAAAAATATGTTAGAATGAGTTTTATGAAGCGTGAACTCCACGCACACACAAAGCTCGTGGCCGACCTACCAAACCCAAAAGTGTGAATTAGCGAAAATTCTAGTTCAACAGTTACCATGCGGTATTTTCTTCAAATTAAAAATAAAAAATTTATTTTCATAAAATTATGAATAATTATCTTGATTAATTACTAAAATTTTTAAAATTGGATAGTAATTTTTTAAAAATTTAAATTTAATGTATTTTTAATGTAAAAATTGTTTTACATATATATTTAATTATATAATTTATTATTAAAAAATAATTATAATTGTATATTATATAAAATATTTTATATTATCAATATATTAAAATTAAATTTATTTTTTAAATATCAAAATATATAAAATAATTTTTAACAGTTATTTTTATTAGATAATATTATATATTTTTTTAATTTGATTAAAAATAAAATATAAAAAATGTATAAAATTTTAAAATAATTATTTTAATTAAACAAATTAAATTAAAAAAATTATATTTAAAAACTTAAAATATTTAATATTAAAAATTTAGGAGACTGATGTAAATGACTCTAAAATTATGATTAAAAAACTTCGCATTTTGCAACAAAAATTGTTACCATTCTCTCTCTCTTTCTACCACCCCAACCCCAATTCTTCATCTTTTATATGCTGTACCTTTTCTTCCTCTATTTTCTCTCCAATTTTCTCCAATTGAAAATGCAAAAGTACAGCATGAGGGGGCAAGAAATGTAAAGGAAACACATTAAGAAAACGCCATAGTTTAAGGGCTCCAACCCAAGATAAATTACATAAAGCACTAAACAACTAGCACAATTAAATATGACAAATGCAGTTGAAGGAAATCACATGATGGACAACCAAAAGCTTAATCCTTCTTAGGTGAAACATCACTTTTTCTTTAATGGACGTCATTCAATCAATAGAGTAAACTAAAGTACCAATGTTTGATCTGATTTAGCTAAGCACAAGTTTAATGTTTTATCTAGGTCTCATAAAGATGAGGAATAAAGATAGATTCATGATGGTAAAACTTAATTCATGATGTTTTTTATTATTAATTTTACATAAAAATAATTACAAGTGAATTTTTATAAAAAAATATTATGATAATAAAAAATAAGAAAATGATATTGTATCTATTTTGATTGAATGTCAAAAATAAACAAAGTTGTTTCACTAGTGTTGAATGTGGTATTGAACTGTTAGTTTATCATTTTAGTCACGGTCAAAAAGGTATTACATGGGATGCTACATCTCGATAAATAAGTGCGCTGTACAAAAATTAGACCCTAACTTATTAGTTATTATATACAAGCATGACAAAAACATATTATTTTTTTGTCTCTTTTATTTGGGTCATTAAACAAGTAGGGTAAGTCACTATTGGGGCCAACATTAAACACCATGTTAGGTCCCCGCTCTCTCAATGTTTAACTTAATAGAGAAGTAGAATTTAAAAGGTCTAATTCATGAAAACTAGTGCAGTTCCATATTCATGCAAAAGGTCTAATTATTTAGTGTCAAATTATTCTTATTCTATTTTATTTAATTGGTTTAAAATGACAGCAATGCTTTATTATGATATTGAAGTGTTTACTCTTACAATTTGCAAGTGTTCTGTTATATAAAAAGTGAAACATAATTTCGGAGATATTATTTACATATCAAAATTAGACTATACTTTTTTTTTGGAATTAATAAGAAAAAAAAAGCATAATAATTAATAAGGTTTTGCTTAGCATATGATTATAAAATGTAAGTCAAAGGCCTTGTTTGTCGACATGAAATTTTAAACTTTTTCTTCTAAACACTAACAAATCATTAAAAGAAAATAACAAAATATAGACGCTTGACAAATTTATATTGGAACTATTTTATAAGTGTAGCTTGAGAAATTAATTTCAAAAGTAAAGAACATTTAGGACTATATTATGTTAAGACTATTGTATAACTGTATCTGCGATTGAATAAGTAATTCTGTCAATAAATTTACAATACTACAAAAAAATAATAAAATTTGTAGTCAAGTAAACAAATATAGAGAGACGTAAATCAGTACCCAATATTAAAAAGAAGTAGACTCTAACCCAATTACTTAAATTAGTATATTGCTAAGGTCACGGGATATGCAGCAGCAGAAGGAGAATCAATTCCTTTTTTGTGTACCCTTTCCAAAAATAGCTTAACATGAAAAAGCATGCGAAAAAGAACTTTGCATGAAAATAGAAAGAAAAAAAATTGACCTTCACGATTTTTGTTGAAGCCAGTTGTCAAATATTCAAAACAGGAGTGAGAGTGTCTTAAAATCTGTATAGATATATCTAGTTGCTACACTTGACGCTTTCCCAGTTGCAATATTAAACCCACCTTTCAGAGAAAGCAGAGCTCGTGACTAGAAATATACCAAACTGTTATCATTATTAATGGTGTTTGTATTTGGAGAGCTCATGATTAGAAATGAAGAAGAAAAACAAAAAAAGAATATGAAGACTTAGAGTACATTTCTTGGTGAAATAATATGATTAATTATTAGTTTAATTTTAAAATATGTGTCCTCAATTAGAGATCTGCTATGTATTTAGCCCCTCTCAATGTCCAATTCTTACTTAAATATCTAATAGATTATAATGTGTTCCAATACTGCGCGATGTGGTGGCCGAAATCTGAATGTTTCAGATAATTTATTCATTAATTTGATTTAATCTTGATGTTAGTTTTTTACATTATATTCCTGTAAATTACTGTTCTAATTATTTAGTGTCAAATTATTTTTTGTTCCGCTTTATTTAATTGGTTTAAAATGACAGCAATACTTTATTATGTTATGAAGTGTTTACTCTTACAAGTGTTCTGTCATATAAAAAGTGAAACAAGGTTTGGGAGATACTATCTACATATCAAAATTAGACTATACTTTTTTTTGGAATTAATGAAAAAAAAAGCATAATAATTAATAAGACTTTCTTTAATATATGATTATAAAATGTAACTCGAAAGCCTTGTTTGTCAGCATGAAATTTTAAATTTTCATTTTTCTAAACGCTAACAAATCATTAAAAGGAAATAACAAAATATAGACGTTTGATAAATTTATATTGAAACTATTTTATAAGTGTAGCTTGAGAAATTAATTTCAAAAGTTAAGAACATTCAGGGCTATGGAAAAATCCAAAATGGGATGACTGGGTTCAAACCCCTTACCTAAAGATAGCAAAGACGCTAGCATGACCACCAGGCTACAATGCTTCTTGTCATTATATGTACAAATTATAATACATATAGAATGTTTTAGTTTACTTATATTCAATTTATTTTCATTTTAATGTCACTCATTTTTAAATAATTTATATTTTATTTAACTATATTTTTATATTTAATATAAATTTAAAAGATAAATAAATAAATTTTATTAATCACAATTTATTTATTTTTTCATGATTATACGATATCTATTAATATTATTTTTTCAACAAATATTTATAGTATATAATAATAGGTAAAGACTCACATACATTTGTCTTCATATGAAGTTGATAATTGAAAATCGTTAAATGATAATTTAGTCAAACTTGTCAAATCATCTAACGATTCTTAAATATAAACTTCACATGAAAACAACTGTACGGGAACAATGACAGAGACAGAGACAGAAATTGACAAGGATCAACTCCTGATTAGGAATTTAGGATGGCTTCATCAAATACTGATCATGCATGGGGCCATTTGTTCAATGTGGTTAATTCAGCTTATTTTCATTGTGTTAAATTGAGTTGTTTATGTAATAGACTAATAGTACTAACAAATTTTATGTTTATTTTGGTATTACTACTTATTTTTAGGATTTGAGACTTAATGTTTATTAAAATGTTATTGGAGATATGTTTTTTAACTGTTAATTTTTAAGTTTTTAGCTATTTTATACGTTTTATTTATGCGGGACCGGATTAACCGGTTCAACCAGTGACCCACCGGTTGAACCAGTGACCCAGTGACCCAGTAGCCTGACCGGTTCGATCACCGGTTCAGTTCTGACAACTATGGTACAAATAACATTTCTCTTTAAAGATATATTTTAGTTAAATCTTTAAAATAATCAAAATTTTCATAGCAGAATAAATAAACTTTTTAAAGTAAAATAATTAAATATTTTATCAACACAAAAACTCAATTATTGCTATATTTTATTATAAATATAATTATATAAATTATTCTATATTTACATATAAATAACCAATTTGTGTGCAATCTTTCTATCATTCTATGCCTACATAACATGATCCTAAAATATTATTGTTTGTCTCCTAGTGAGTACGAAATATCTCCGTATGTAACTCTTAAGTTTTAAGTCTTTTTATACAAATAACAAAAAGTAACAATATCTAACTTAATTTATCTTTTAATTATTTTCAGAGTGGCCCCAAATGAAAAAGGAACAAGTCGTACATTATTTTATCGATTCAAAAATACATCATGCTGTTGTACGGTTTTGTGATCCAGCCTCCCATTTGCACTAGTCATTTGACTCATTTGACTCATTTTTCATTGGAAAGGAAGAAATCAAAATAGATAGAAAAATGATATAAACGTGCTTTAGTTTAAATACTTTTATGGAATAAAACTTTCATGGTATAATTTATTTATATACTACCATATTAGTTGTTATAGTTATTTTCAATTTTATTATGTAAAGGTTATTCAAAATTTTTAATGTGATTTATTGATAATATAAAATAGTTTTAGATTTTAGTAGATATCAACATATGATATTCATGGATATATTTAAAAAACAAAGTTAAGGTTTAATTATTCTATTAGTCTTTATAATTATATTAAATTTTTAATTAAATTTTTATATTTTTTAATTTTGTCAAAAAATTAAAATTAACAATATTTTTTCTAAAAAATATACGGTTAAAAATTTAATTAAATTTTTAATTATAAATACCTTTAATTTATAAAAAAATATTCAATTAATTTTAATATTTTTTATATTAAGAATGACCTAATTATAAAACTAAAAAGAGTATAAAAAATTAATTGAAAAAAAATATATATAAAAATCTAATTATAAATTTGATAAAACTATAAAAATTAACAGAATAATTAACTCAAAAATTAATCACTCAAACATGGTGGATCAACACTTGTATTATTAAGTTAGACATTGAGGCGTAGGGACCTAACATAATGTTAAATGTTAATCCCAATAGTCCTTCTTCAAGGTACAATTTCCCTCCACTTGTTTAATGACCCAAATTAAACAGACAAGCTTTTGTCATGCTTGTATATACTCCCTGTAATACCTTATTGACAGTGACTAAAATGATGAACTAACACTTCAATACCACATTCAACACTAGTGAAATAACTTTGTTTATTTTTGACATTCAATCAAAATAGATACAATATCAGTTTCTTATTTTTTATTATCATAATATATTTTAATAAAAACCCACTTGTAATTATTTTTATGTAAAATTAATAATAAAAAACATCATGAATTAAGTTTTATCATCATAAATCTATCTTTATTCCTCATCTTTATGACACATAGATAAAACATTAAATTTGTGCTTAGCTAAATCACTTAATATTGATCACTAAATATTTTTCTCTAATATCACGCTTAATGAATCTATAAAAGATAATAAAACATGGAGAAAAAAATGTTTTTCCTTGCACTTCTATACTAATTAAGGAAATCAAGGAATAACTCAATATTGATAGTTGTTGGAAGCACGTTAGTTCTTGACATACATTAATTGATATGTCCACAGACAAGGACATATACACTATACAGACATATTTTCTTATTTATTCTTGAATTTTATTGGTGTCACAAGTAAACATTATTTATGATATTCAAAATAAATTGATCTTCATATATAACTGTTAAAATTATTGACATAGATTAGGAGGAAGAGGAAAAAACACTGGTTAATCAAAGCCCTCCTTATTGTTAACTTCTCATTAACTTGAAAATCTTGAAAATTAAATGAAAACTTCTCATACCCCTCTGAAGTGGTACCCAACTTTCTGCAGGATGGAGCTTTGCTGTTGGCTTTTTCTTTCTTTGTTTCCGTACTCTACCAAAATATAGTAATAGAATAGTATAGAGGTATTTAAAAAAAAAACGGTATTTAAAATTTTAAATCAAGAAAAATTAATGTGAAAATTTTATTTTCTAATTTGTAAGAGTTAAGAAGTCAATATTTTTCCACCAATACCAGTTAATTCTTTTAATTTTAAATTTTAAATTCTTAAATTATATACCGTAAATTTTAATTTTAAATTACCAATTCTCCAAAAATAAAAATTAAAAAAATAATTAAAAAAATTACTATTATTAACTACTTAAAAATTGGTTCTTATACTTTTTCAATTTGTAAAATAAAAACTCTATTTCAACAACTTTTAAAATATAACTAAGCTTGAAAGAGAAAATTGGTGATAAAAATAGTTTATTAAAAAAAAAAGAGTATGAGAGAGAGATAGGGAAAAGTGTCATACATTTGAGGTTGAAGCAAAGACTAATGTTGCATGAACACATAACAAGAATAAACATAAAACAAAGTCTGTGCTGAATTTATATTAGGTGTCGCCATGCATGCAGCTGAAACTGGCAAATAAGATGAATAACAATATTAAGGAAACAAATTTTCAAGAAACTGGCACATGTAATTTAAATGGATCAAGTTTGCCTCAACACAATGGACTCTCAAATAAATCTTTGACTACTCATTCTGGTGGCTAATATTTTGACTTTGAATTTAACCTTAGTTTGTGCATGCAAAAATTTAACGCCCAAAAAATCTATCATTAAAGTAACAAAATAAAACCAAAATAAATACAATACTATTTCTATATAATGAATATTATACAATATAAAGCAAGACCAAAAATTCTATGAGAGGATGGCAGCGGCGACTCAGAGATAGTGTCGAGGTGAGGCTTCTAGAGAATAAGACGGCAAGGTCTGCTAGTGCTTGTGTGAGTGGGGGTGGAGAGCTTCTGATATGTTGCTGCAGTGTGTTGGTTGGGAGGGGAGGGATGGGAACGAGGAAGTAGATATTGCCGCGACGGAGGTCAGGGGAGAAACGATGAGGAGATTGGGGGAAGAAAGGTTCTTGAGGACATGGTTAGGATGTGCTCTCATGACGTCAGCAGCCTTGATGGTGCAAGTGGTGATCTCTTCAACTCTAGCATTGGAGTGAACTATTCGTATCACGTCTAGTGCCCCGCATGGCAAGATGCATGATATGCATCCCCTTATGCTCTTCTTCATTATCCACATCCTTCCCTTTCCTACCCACAATACACACGCTTTCTTCTTTTCTCCTTATATGTATATATTTTTTCTCTTCCTACATTTTTTATTCTAAAACTCACTTGCATTTATCTTCCATATTAACCATACGCTTTGTACCAAGAGCCAAACACCTATTATAAAAAAGTAATCAGTACAAGAAAGAGGGAGAAAAACCTAGATCAGATTAGTTTCTAATTGAAAAATATCTGAAGCATAGCATCTCAGATTAAGGATAGTCCTACAGTTACCAAGTAATTCCACTAGTGCAAATAAAAGGAGAATTCTATGACACAACAACCTTTTCCTTTTCTTTTTCCTTTTTCTCTTATTGCCCATACTCATGCTAGTTTTTTCTCTGTTTGCTGACAACACTTAATACGAAGAAAATAAAATGAAAAGTATACTAATGCGAAAATTAGTAATAGCACTTAGACTAGCCCAATATATAGACTAAAACAAAATCAAGCGGGGTTCAATACTATCAGAAAAAAATCAAGAGGTTATAGGTTTTCAAGATAATTAGTTTTCAATTTATTTTTTTCCGTTGACCATTGGCTTATGAGGGAAAATAATTAAGGTTCCTTTATCTTAAAATGAGAGAAGGAATATGTCACCACTCACCAGAGGTTATTGAGGACAATTCAACAATTTTGACTCTTCCAAGTCCTCCAAAGTACAATGTCCAAGCGGGCACAAGTGGTTTTGTTTGACTTATTTAAGCATCATATTTCGGATTTCATTTTTAAGATTATCTCTGTGCAATAGGTTTTATAATCAGTTCACTTTTAATTAGAGTTTTTAATTTTTTAAATTTTCGTATTTTCTATTACTCTTAAGATTTTGTGAGAAAATAAAAATGATCTCTCCATGTATTAATTTATTAGGTTTTCTTTCAATACAGTTAGAATCCCTTTTAACCTTATCCGTTACGATAAGATTTTAAGTATAAATGCCGTTTATTTTGAATTTGGCATCCTCACTCACACTATATATTGTGATGGAAAAAAATTTGGTAACAAAAAATTTTCAGTCATAATTAGCCAAAACTTTCCATAAAAATATATCAAAATTAAATTTTTAATTATATATATTTATATTTGTATCACTTCTAGTTAAAATAGTTAGCGCTACACTTTTGTTAATTTGACTATATATATGGTTTATGTGAAATTAAGTTAAACTTTATATATAATTATATTATGTGATTATTTAGAAGAAGAGATAAACTTTGTTATGATGATTATATTATATGATAGGAAAAATTTTAAATATTTTTAAAATATATATGTATTAGCAATTTTAACCATTAATTTTAATTATAAAAAGTATACATTATTTATTAATTGACATTAACAATTAAAATTATATTAATATTTTAAGAATGTTTAAAAATTTTCTATACGAAAAATGTATAGGAATATAAAGTAAGGTGTTAATATGTGTATAAAATATTAATATTGGAAGGGTACTACTACTACTATTATTATTATTATTATTATTATTATTATTATTATTATTATTATTATTATTATTATTATGATGGTGTAAATGTGGGGTGATGGAAGCAACAAGAACTTTATAGTTTATAGGATGAGTAACACTAACAAAAGAGTAAAAGTAAAACTTTGAAAAGCCCATTCCTATTAGGCCATTCCCATTCCCTCTTTCTTTCTCTCTCTCTCTCTCTCTTTTTCTTTCTCTTTATGTGACCCGCATCTTTTTCTAGCTAATTCTTTTTCTATATATATTTTAGTTTAACATTATGCGGTTGCATCTTCTTCTCCAAAATGCGCGTAGATTCTCTCTTATATCTTCCCCATCTTCTTCTCCAAGAAAATGGAGGTTTTTTATCATACGTCAACTTTAAGCACCGTGTGCTAAGTCCGCTACTTTGGTTTGGAAAGCTAATTGATTTAGTACGTTTAGCTTGGAACTATTAAACTTTACCTGATCACCTAAGAAAAAACTAGTCTTACCTTAAAATTTATTCTCTGATATCTATATCGCCTAATCCCACAAGCGGATTCAAGCTTTTTTTAAGAGTTTCTTTAAGTAATTACACAAGAGTTTAGCTTTAATAATGAAGAATAGTATAAGGGGATGCATATCATGCATCCTACTATGCGGGGCATTGGACGTGATACGTATAGTTCACTCCAATGGCAGAATTAAGGTGTTAATATGTGTATAAAATATTAATATTGAAAGGGTAGTACTATTATTATTATTATTATTATTATTATTATTATTATTATTATTATTATTATTATTATTATTATTATTATGGCGTAAATGTGGGGTGATGGAAGCAACAAGAACTTTATAGTTTATAGGATGAGTAACACTAACAAAAGAGTAAAAGTAAAACTTTGAAAAGTCCATTCCCATTCGGCCATTCCCATTCCCTTTCACTCTCTCTCTTTCTCTTTATGTGACTCGCATCTTTTTCTAGCTAACTCTTTTTCTATATATATTTTGGTTTAACATTATACGGTTGCATCTTCTTCTCCAAAATGCGCGCAGATTCTTTCTTATAGCTTCCCCATCTTCTTCTCCAAGGAAATGGAGGTTCTTTTATCATACGTCAACTTTAAGCAACGTGTGCTAAGTCCGCTACTTTGGTTTGGAAAGCTAATTGATTTAGTACGTTTAGCTTGGAACTATTAAACTTTACCCAATCACCTAAGAAAAAATCAGTCTTACCTTAAAATTTATTCTCTGATATCTATATCGCCTAATCCCACAAGCGGATTCAAGCCTTTTTTAAGAGTTTCTTTAACTAATTACACAAGAGTTTAGCTTTAATAATGAAGAATAGCATAAGGGGATGCATATCATGCATCCTACCATGCGGGGCATTGGACGTGATACGTATAGTTCACTCCAATGGCAGAATTGAAGAGCTTACTACTCTCACCATCAACATTGCTGACGTCATGAGAGCTCATCCTAACCATATCCTCAAGAAATATTCTCCCTCCAACCTTCTCATAGTGTCACAATCTTTGGTATTGACCTACAAAATTTGTGATGAGAAAAATGAGTTTCCATTTTATTTTTTGGAACGTGGAATTGGAATCTCTTTATCTAAAGCTAAACTTTATATCACAAACCTTTTATAGACTTTGGACCAACCATCAAATATCACATGATATCAATCACACCACAGATTTTTTGTGAGTGGCTCATATGAATCCACCTTTAAGAGGTTGTAACAGTAAAATCTTTACAATTAATGATGTGTTTTGATTGATTTGTCTTCATGTGACTTCAAGGTTACAGATTCAAGTCGTAGAATCAGCTATTGATGATATTATCATATTAGAGCTTATCAACTAGAACACAAACATAACAAATAAGTCAACAGAACATATTAAACTGACTGGATAGGAGATGATGCTCTTAAATTTATCAAGAAAACAGAAAAGGGAAAGCAAGAGCAGTGAAAACAAGGACAAGGATAATGGGAACAAGTTGTAACATGATTTTTCTTTGTTTTCCCTTTTCTCTTGTTGAAAATGTGTCTCATTTCATTGTATAGATGGGAAAATGAGAAGAATTTGCTTCTTAACAACAACCGATTCCAAAAGAGTAATGAACTGCTTTTGAATAGACAAACATGGCTCTCTCATTTGACAAAATGCAATCAATTGAAAAAGAAAATACTGAAGGGAGTGCCAATCAAAAGTCTACAATTCTAATATTTTAAAACTTTAAATCTATTAAAAAAAATTTCTTTTCCGTTTTAATAAAAGAAGCAACATTAAGACACAAACTTATGGATACAGCATGAAGATACAGTTGGCTCATTGCACAGTAACAGAGCAAGAGAAGAGTTACGGAAAAATGACAATTGACATAGCTTGAACAATAACTTCTGGCCCAATCCAGCAATTTTGCATTTTTTGGAAAACATTCACCCACATCTTACTAATAAAACTCACAAAAAGTTTCCTTGCTAACATTGTTGTTCAGATATTGCAAACATAAGGGGGGGGGAATCTACCTTGAAAAAACCAAGGAGAATAGAGACTCAGGTTGCATCAGATGCAGTGGAGAATCCTGCACTCTACATATTGGATTCGGTTACAATTTCATCAAACTTCCACTAGTGACAGGTAATAAATAGATCATATGAATTTGTGTTATATAATACCTGAAGGATTGATCCAGCATACTGAAGCACATTTGGTTGCCCTGTGATCTGTCACAAATTTCAGTGTGAATGCAATGAAAATCTGGGAACTATGATGATTTTTTACTATTTTACTTGAGCAGTTGTTATGATGATTTTTACTATTTTATTTGAGCAGTTGCTATACCTGTTGAAACAAGACCAATCCTGCACCAATGGTAAGGGCTTTCAAGCATTTTCCTCTGAATATTTCTCCGAAAATAACTTCTTTTTCTTCACCCACATAAGCAAGCTCAGCCAAAATTTCATCCACTTGCCGATGAGGTGATTCATCAACAGTTTGACCTCGAAGACGGCACAGACAATGAATTGCGGTGCTTTTCAACTCCTCTCCATCCCCTTTCCCCTGTATAGCACATAAAAGTAGCCATCTATGAGAAGCTAGGAGCCAACACATTCCAATTCCCATGATTACTGTCAAAGGACTACTAACTCCAAATGTGAAAAAGAGAGACACTTGGGACAAGGGATGGTGAAAGACGCCGTTTTGAACAAACCCCACAAATCAAAAGGGAAGAAAACATCAGCGTCACGGTTTCAAGTTTCAACTGACTTGGAACAATAAAATCCTACCTTTGTTAGAACTCACCAAATCATGAAGCAGCTTCTGATCGCGCGAAGGAGGCTGACGGCGAGACTCGAAGCAAGAAGACGACGAGCCCCAAGACCTGCTGCTTCTGCCGCCGGCGACGAAGAGCGCAACGAAGGCACCCGACTATGTGCAAGACGATGACGACATAGAGAGCAACGGTGACGTCACGGTGAGAGAGATGAGAGAGACCGAGCTCCAGGGGGAGAGAGACACGAAGAGGAGTGAAGAACTTGAGAAGATGAAGAGGTCTCTGAAACTCAGATTTCACAAACAAATTTTTTTTTGTTTTTTAGATATATTTTTGTTTTGTTGTTTAAATTATTTAAAAATATAAAATTAGGATAGGATGAATTCTAAAATTTAATGGTAAAATTATATGCAGTTGTATATATTTATAGTAAAATTAATAATTTAAAATTATTAAATAACAATTTAATTAAACATATTAAGTTATTTAATAATTATTAATTAACAGGTTCACACCAAGATAACTATATCTAAATTATTATCATGTACACATAGAATTTATGCTTAATAGGCTTGAGGTGTGTGGCCCATAACTAGTAGTTATATAAGATTATGTGCTTGTTTGTGCGCCATTATTTTGTTAAAAAAAAATCTTTTTTTCATTAAAAAAAGATCTTTTTTTTATTTTTTAGCGTGTTTGGTAAATTTCTAGTAGTAAAAGTAAAAGCACTAGAAAAATAAAAAAAAAAATCTTTTTTGAGAAGCTGTAATTTACATCTTTTTTTAAAAGATCTTTTTTCCTTAAAAAAAAGATGTTTTTCATGTAATAAATAAACAAAAAAGTACTTTTATATTATTATACCCAAATATAATTGATAGATAAAAATATCTTTTTGTATGAGATATCCAAACATAAAATTACTTTTACTTTTTCATAAGATCTTTTATAAAAGATAACTCAAAAAAAGATCTTTTCTTAAAAGTTTACCCAAACAAGGTCTATATTTGGGTATAATAATATAAAAGTACTTTTTTGTTTATTTATTACATGAAAAACATCTTTTTTTTAAGGAAAAAAGATCTTTTAAAAAAATATGTAAATTACAGCTTCTCAAAAAAGATCTTTTTTTTATTTTTCTAGTGCTTTTACTTTTATTACTAGAAATTTACCAAACACGCTAAAAAATAAAAAAAGATCTTTTTTTAATGAAAAAAAGATTTTTTTTTTTAACAAAATAATGGCGCACAAACAAGCACATAATCTTATATAACTACTAGTTATGGGCCACACACCTCAAGCCTATTAAGCATAAATTCTATGTGTACATGATAATGATTTAGATATAGTTATCTTGGTGTGAACCTGTTAATTAATAATTATTAAATAACTTAATATGTTTAATTAAATTGTTATTTAATAATTTTAAATTATTAATTTTACTATAAATATATACAACTGCATATAATTTTACTATTAAATTTTAGAATTCATCCTATCCTAATTTTATATTTTTAAATAATTTAAACAACAAAACAAAAATATATCTAAAAAACAAAAAAAAATTGTTTGTGAAATCTGAGTTTCAGAGACCTCTTCATCTTCTCAAGTTCTTCACTCCTCTTCGTGTCTCTCTCCCCCTGGAGCTCGGTCTCTCTCATCTCTCTCACCGTGACGTCACCGTTGCTCTCTATGTCGTCATCGTCTTGCACATAGTCGGGCGCCTTCGTTGCGCTCTTCGTCGCCGGCGGCAGAAGTAGCAGGTCTTGGGGCTCGTCGTCTTCTTGCTTCGAGTCTCGCCGTCAGCCTCCTTCGCGCGATTAGAAGCTGCTTCATGATTTGGTGAGTTCTAACAAAGGTAGGATTTTATTGTTCCAAGTCAGTTGAAACTTGAAACCGTGACGCTGATGTTTTCTTCCCTTTTGATTTGTGGGGTTTGTTCAAAACGACGTCTTTCACCATCCCTTGTCCCAAGTGTCTCTCTTTTTCACATTTGGAGTTAGTAGTCCTTTGGCAGTAATCATGGAAATTGGAATGTGTTGGCTCCTAGCTTCTCATAGATGGCTACTTTTATGTGCTATACAGGGGAAAGGGGATGGAGAGGAGTTGAAAAGCACCGCAATTCATTGTCTGTGCCGTCTTCGAGGTCAAGCTGTTGATGAATCAGCTCATCGGCAAGTGGATGAAATTTTGGCTGAGCTTGCTTATGTGGGTGAAGAAAAAGAGGTTATTTTCGGAGAAATATTCAGAGGAAAATGCTTGAAAGCCCTTACCATTGGTGCAGGATTGGTCTTGTTTCAACAGGTATAGCAACTGCTCAAATAAAATAGTAAAAATCATCATAACAACTACTCAAGTAAAATAGTAAAAAATCATCATAGTTCCCAGATTTTCATTGTATTCACACTGAAATTTGTAACAGATCACAGGGCAACCAAATGTGCTTCAGTATGCTGGATCAATCCTTCAGGTATTATATAACACAAATTCATATGATCTATTTATTACCTGTCACTAGTGGAAGTTTGATGAAATTGTAACCGAATCCAATATGTAGAGTGCAGGATTCTCCACTGCATCTGATGCAACCTGAGTCTCTATTCTCCTTGGTTTTTTCAAGGTAGATTCCCTCCCCCCCCCCCTTATGTTTGCAATATCTGAACAACAATGTTAGCAAGGAAACTTTTTGTGAGTTTTATTAGTAAGATGTGGGTGAATGTTTTCCAAAAAATGCAAAATTGCTGGATTGGGCCAGAAGTTATTGTTCAAGCTATGTCAATTGTCATTTTTCCGTAACTCTTCTCTTGCTCTGTTACTGTGCAATGAGCCAACTGTATCTTCATGCTGTATCCATAAGTTTGTGTCTTAATGTTGCTTCTTTTGTTAAAACGGGAAAGAAATTTTTTTTAATAGATTTGAAGTTTTAAAATATTAGAATTGTAGACTTTTGATTGGCACTCCCTTCAGTATTTTCTTTTTCAATTGATTGCATTTTGTCAAATGAGAGAGCCATGTTTGTCTATTCAAAAGCAGTTCATACTCTTTTGGAATCGGTTGTTGTTAAGAAGAAAATTCTTCTCATTTTCCCATCTATACAATGCAATGAGACACATTTTCAACAAGAGAAAAGGGAAAACAAAGAAAAATCATGTTACAACTTGTTCCCATTGTCCTTGTCCTTGTTTTCACTGCTCTTGCTTTCCCTTTTCTGTTTTCTTGACAAATTTAAGAGCATCATCTCCTATCCAGTCAGTTTAATATGTTCTGTTGACTTATTTGTTATGTTTGTGTTCTAGTTGATAAGCTCTAATCTGATAATTACATCAATAGCTGATTCTACGACTTGAATCTGTAACCTTGAAGTCACATGAAGACAAATCAATCAAAACACATCATTAATTGTAAAGATTTTACTGTTACAACCTCTTAAAGGTGGATTCATATGAGCCACTCACAAAAAATCTGTGGTGTGATTGATATCATGTGATATTTGATGGTTGGTCCAAAGTCTATAAAGGGTTTGTGATATAAAGTTTAGCTTTAGATAAAGAGACTCCAATTCCACGTTCCAAAAAATAAAATGGAAACTCATTTTTCTCATCACAAATTTTGTAGGTCAATACCAAAGATTGTGACACTATTATAATTGGAACACAATTAGGTCTCTTGGGGTGTTTGAGCCCTGTCTCAACTTTTGCAGCTGCGTTCAATGCAATGAGAGAAAGCATGGTTGGTTCACTTGGATTTTGCTACAATCTGCACCTCCACTTCCACAAGCCCAATTCAGTGCTGCCTGCAACTCAACGTCGCTGCTTTGCGGATCAGCTATGCACCATTGCTCATATTCAGCAAACACCCTTTTTCTTTTCTTGCCCCTTAGTGGTGAATTTCAAATTCTGTTAGTGGTCATGTTCTGCTGTATCTGATACATCTTGATTTTAGATCCATTTCTGGCATTTGGAGAGCCATGAAACAAGCATCGAAATTGTGCGGAGGCTTAAGCATCTATAGAGCAGTCCTGCCACCCTCAACACAAGTAACTGTTGTCCCAACTCACTATGGTGTATTTGCTTATAAGTAACAAGGTGATTTATATTTGTAAAATAATCCCAAACTCACAACATCTAAATACATATTCGTTAATGATCTGGTTCCATATTAGTAGCATTAGTAAGTATAATGGCTTCGACAAAATATTCAATATTCACTGACAAAATGAAATAGCATAGACAAATGTCAAAGCTTTCACAAACTATAGAATATTAAGTATTTTTTCGATTTTTTCGGTTTTCGGTTTATTCGATTTTCGGTTTGATCGATCGGTTTTATTCGGTCTGGATCGGTTTTGAACACTCCTAATTACAATACAACACACTGTGGGAAAAGGAATGGAAATGGCGCCAAAATCAAACAACGTTGTCTTGGGAAGAGCCACTTTTCTCTCCATTTTTTTGGGCTTATGATTGTCTATTTTGGCCTGCGTCAGAATTCATTATGGGCCAGTTGATTTGGGTTTCTAGTCCATGACCAAAAACTTGTAGATATAGTTTTTTATTTTAAAAAATAAATTGTACCAGTGCAACATCCAATTGAATATTCCTTTTTCTAGAAGAAAAAAAAAACATTAACAATAATTACTCAATATCTAATTGAATCTATTTACAAACTTTATAAGTTAAAGTTGCTAATCGAGAATTTAATTAAACTATAGATACCTAAAATTAATTATTTATGTTTAATTCGATGAAAAATTTGAGTGATACCGTGTTATTGGCATTCACCTCTGAAATCAATAATCAATATTTACAACTTGAGTAAGACTACTTCATCACAGAATACACTTGGAAAATGAAATTTATCCAACTTCAATTTCAATTTTAGCTATAAGTAACATAACTATAATCTTTCATCTTCATACAACAATTTTCGTTTTCTTTTTCTTTTTCTTTTTCTTTTTTTCCTTGTCACCATCCTCTGCGGGCCCCTTCATTGAGAGTTGACTCTGATGTCTCTTGCCTTATTGCCATTTGCTTGACAAAGACATCATTTTTGGCCACACCCTCATATAAGCAAACTTGCAGAAGATAATTACAAAAGAACACTATGTTCCCTAAGGCAAAAAACAATTGCCAAAGAGGAAGCTCTTAAATCTTCTTACTTCTTATCTCATACTATCTTCTATCTAAGAAAAAAATAAAATAAAAAAGCTAATATAATAAAAGTAATAGTATCTTAAAGTCTTAGCTGTTGATATAACTATAAAGTACATGCTAATAACATGATTTGGTTGAAATTTTTGTTACGACAGTTCCAAATGTTTACATAGTCTCCTAGAGTTTCTATTAGTCTCCTATTAAACCAACACCTATGGTACACTATACTACTATCCCTATTATCACTTCGTTCATTGTTGAGACTCTTGGTTATGAGGGCAAGGCATTTCTGGTTCCCCTCTTATCCATAAAAGATTGAGTTCACCTCTCTTCTTTTCCAATAACAAAAATGTGCCTGCATTTGAAGAAAACCAAGGTTTTAAAAACAATACAAGTTTTTGTAAATCACGATGACAACTCGTAGTAAGAAACATGCATAAAGTTTAACATTAGTTCTCAAAGGTGCCTTTGGCAGCCACCCGAACATGTTGAAATAACAATTGTACTAACCAAGAGTAAACGGGACGATATAAAGCAATGCTGGTTGACCATGCCCATCCATCAAGTTCAAAGCAACATATGTTAGAAGGAGACCTGCAGATCAAAGTTCAAGAGAATGATGTAAAGACACCAAGCAAACAGTGATCTCAATTCTCATCTACATCCTAATTCTGGTCCGAAAGTGAGCCGGCTCAATTTTGTAACAAAGTAAATAAAGTCCAAAAGTTTTTATGGAAAATTACCCTTTGACACATCCTACCAACTAAAGTCATACCAAGAATCAAACATAGAAATAGCATACCTAAACCGTAAGCACTCATTGCCCACACGAAGTATCCAGACCGAAGGTTCCTCTTTGCCAACCAATCATACCTGTAAATTTATCGGTACAATAATTAAGTCCAGGAACCATTAAAATGAGACAAGGGATTCTTTTCATTTATGTAGTGATTAAAGTGTTTAAACTAGGGAAGACGAATATATATGACTTTCGTTTCGACCTTAGTGAAAATGCGACTAGAAGCCCCGATAAGATTATGTCCCCAAAACCAATTATGCTAAGCAGCATGGGGATACCATCTTCTCCACTCCTATCGCCTCGAGCTACCTGTACAGAAGTGAAAATGTTTCATTAATTCAAGTGGAAGAAATGCATCATGTTTATGAGACCAAAATCGAGCTTAGTAGAGAATGAAACAGAAGGGAACACTCACCACTATCATTACGCTCTCATGGAACCACCACTTAGAGACAAATACCCAGAAGATGCCATATAGAAAGGCGCAACTAAGAAGAAGAGTTTCTATTGTTCTTCTATCAGTTCATCTCTATTCTCTGAGATGGTGTCGAGGTGAGGCCTCCAGAGAGTAAGACGGCTGCTGGTGCTTGTGTGAGTGGAGGTGGAGACCTGCTGATCTACTGCTGCAGCGTGTTGATTGGGAGGGGGGAGAGGAACGAGGAAGTAGATGTTGCCGCGATAGAGGTCAGCGTGGGAGGAACGATGAGAAGGTTGGAGGGAGAATATTTCTTGAGGATATGGTTAGGATGAGCTCTCATGACGTCAGCAGCGTTGATGGTGCGAGTAGTGAGCTCTTCAATTCTGCCATTGGAGTGAACTATACGTATCACGTCCAATGCCCCGCATGGTAGGATGCATGATATGCATCCCCTTATGCTATTCTTCATTATTAAAGCTAAACTCTTGTGTAATTACTTAAAGAAACTCTTAAAAAAGGCTTGAATCCGCTTGTGGGATTAGGCGATATAGATATCAGAGAATAAATTTTAAGGTAAGACTGGTTTTTTCTTAGGTGATTGGGTAAAGTTTAATAGTTCCAAGCTAAACGTACTAAATCAATTAGCTTTCCAAACCAAAGTAGCGGACTTAGCACACGGTGCTTAAAGTTGACGTATGATAAAAAAAAACCTCCATTTCCTTGGAGAAGAAGATGGGGAAGCTATAGGAGAGAATCTGCGCGCATTTTGGAGAAGAAGATGCAACTGCATAATGTTAAACCAAAATATATATAGAAAAAGAGTTAGCTAGAAAAAGATGCGGGTCACATAAAGAGAAAGAGAGAGAGAGTAAAAGGGAATGGGAATGGCCGAATGGGAATGGACTTTTCAAAGTTTTACTTTTACTCTTTTGTTAGTGTTACTCATCCTATAAACTATAAAGTTCTTGTTGCTTCCATCACCCCACATTTACGCCATAATAATAATAATAATAATAATAATAATAATAATAATAATAATAATAATAATAATAATAATAATAATAATAATAATAATAGTACTACCCTTCCAATATTAATATTTTATATACATATTAACACCTTAATTCTGCCATTGGAGTGAACTATACGTATCACGTCCAATACCCCGCATATTAGGATGCATGATATGCATCCCCTTATACTATTCTTCATTATTAAAGCTAAACTCTTGTGTAATTACTTAAAGAAACTCTTTAAAAAAGCTTGAATCCACTTGTGGGATTAGGCGATATAGATATCAGAGAATAAATTTTAAGGTAAGAATGATTTTTTCTTAGGTGATCAGGTAAAGTTTAATAGTTTCAAGCTAAACGTACTAAATCAATTAGCTTTCCAAACCAAAGTAGCGGACTTAGCACACGGTGCTTAAAGTTGACGTATGATAAAAAACCTCCATTTTCTTGGAGAAGAAGATGGGGAAGCTATAAGAGAGAATCTGCGCGCATTTTGGAGAAGAAGATGCAACCGCATAATGTTAAACTAAAATATATATAGAAAAAGAATTAGGTAGAAAAAGATGCGGGTCACATAGAGAGAGAGAGAGAGAGAGAGAGAGAGAGAGAGAGAGAGAGAGAGAGGGAAAGGGAATGGGAATGGCCGAATGAGAATGGGCTTTTCAAAGTTTTACTTTTACTCTTTTGTTAGTGTTACTCATCCTATAAACTATAAAGTTCTTGTTGCTTCCATCACCCCACATTTACACCATAATAATAATAATAATAATAATAATAATAATAATAATAATAATAATAATAATAATAATAATAGTACCCTTCCAATATTAATATTTTATACACATATTAACACCTTACTTTATATTCCTATACATTTTTGTATAGAAAATTTTTAAACATTCTTAAAATATTAATATAATTTTAATTGTTAATGTCAATTAATAAATAATGTATACTTTTTATAATTAAAATTAATGGTTAAAATTGCTAATACATATATATTTTAAAAATATTTAAAATTTTTCCTATCATATAATATAATCATCATAACAAAGTTTATCTCTTCTTCTAAATAATCACATAATATAATTATATATAAAGTTTAACTTAATTTCACATAAACCATATATATAGTCAAATTAACAAAAGTGTAGCCCTAACTATTTTAACTAGAAGTGATACAAATATAAATATATATAATTAAAAATTTAATTTTGATATATTTTTATGGAAAGTTTTGGCTAATTATGACTGAAAATTTTTTGTTACCAAATTTTTTTCCATCACAATATATAGTGTGAGTGAGGATGCCAAATTCAAAATAAACGGCATTTATACTTAAAATATTATCGTAACGGATAAGGTTAAAAGGGATTCTAACTGTATTGAAAGAAAACCTAATAAATTAATACATGGAGAGATCATTTTTATTTTCTCACAAAATCTTAAAAGTAATAGAAAATACGAAAATTTAAAAAATTAAAAGCTCTAATTAAAAGTGAACTGATTATAAAACCTATTGCACAGAGACAATTTTAAAAATGGAATCCGAGATATGATGCTTAAATAAGTCAAACAAAACCACTTGTGCCCGCTTGGACATTGTACTTTTGGAGGACTTGGAAGAGTCAAAATTGTTGAATTGTCCTCAATAACCTCTGGTGAATAGTGACATATTCCTTCTCTCATGTTAAGATAAAGGAACCTTAATTATTTTCCCTCATAAGCCAATGGTCAACGGAAAAAATAAATTGAAAACTAATTATCTTGAAAACCTATAACCTCTTGATTTTTTTCTGATAGTATTGAACCCCGCTTGATTTTGTTTCAGTCTATATATTGGGCTAGTCTAAGTGCTATTACTAATTTTCGCATTAGTATACTTTTCGTTTTATTTTCTTCGTATTAAGTGTAGACAAAACTAGCATGAGTATGGGCAATAAGAGAAAAAGGAAAAAGAAAAGGAAAATGCTGTTGTGTCATAGAATTCTCCTTTTATTTGCACTAGTGGAATTACTTGGTAACTGTAGGGCTATCCTTAATCTGAGATGCTATGCTTCAGATATTTTTCAATTAGAAACTAATCTGATCTAGGTTTTCCTCTCTCTTTCTTGTACTGATTACTTTTTTATAATAGGTGTTTGGCTCTTGGTACAAAGCGTATGGTTAATATGGAAGATAAATGCAAGTGAGTTTTAGAATAAAAAATGTAGGTAGAGAAAAATATATATATAAGGAGAAAAGAAGAAAGTGTGTGTATTGTGGGTAGGAAAGGGAAGGATGTGGATAATGAAGAAGAGCATAAGGGGATGCATATCATGCATCTTGCCATGCGGGGCACTAGACGTGATACGAATAGTTCACTCCAATGCCAGAGTTGAAGAGATCACCACTTGCACCATCAAGGCTGCTGACGTCATGAGAGCCCATCCTAACCATGTCCTCAAGAACCTTTTTTCCCCCAATCTCCTCATGTTTCTCCCCACGTTGACCTCCGTCGCGGCAATATCTACTTCCTCGTTCCCATCCCTCTCCCTCCCAACCAACACACTGCAGCAACATATTAGAAGCTCTCCACCCCCACTCACACAAGTACTAGCAGACCCTGCCGTCTTATTCTCTAAAAGCCTCACCTCGACACTATCTCTGAGTCACCGCTGCCATCCTCTCATAGAATTTTTGGTCTTGCTTTGTATTGTATTTATTTTGGTCTTATTTTGTTACTTTAATGATAGATTTTTTGGGCGTTGAACTTTTGCATGCACAAATTAAGGTTAAATTCAAAGTCAAAATATTAGCCACCGGAATGAGTAGTCAAAGATTTACTTGAGAGTCCATTGTGTTGAGGCAAACTTGATCCATTTAAATTACATGTGCCAGTTTCTTGAAAATTTGTTTCCTTAATATTGTTATTCATCTTATTTGCCAGATTCAGCTGCATGCATGGCGACACCTAATATAAATTCAGCACAGACTTTGTTTTATGTTTATTCTTGTTATGTGTTCATGCAACATTAGTCTTTGCTTCAACCTCAAATGTATGACACTTTTCCCTATCTCTCTCTCATACTCTTTTTTTTTTTAATAAACTATTTTTATCACCAATTTTCTCTTTCAAGCTTAGTTATATTTTAAAAGTTGTTGAAATAGAGTTTTTATTTTACAAATTGAAAAAGTATAAGAACCAATTTTTAAGTAGTTAATAATAGTAATTTTTTTAATTATTTTTTTAATTTTTATTTTTGGAGAATTGGTAATTTAAAATTAAAATTTACGGTATATAATTTAAGAATTTAAAATTTAAAATTAAAAGAATTAACTGGTATTGGTGGAAAAATATTGACTTCTTAACTCTTACAAATTAGAAAATAAAATTTTCACATTAATTTTTCTTGATTTAAAATTTTAAATACCGTTTTTTTTTAAATACCTCTATACTATTCTATTACTATATTTTGGTAGAGTACGGAAACAAAGAAAGAAAAAGCCAACAGCAAAGCTCCATCCTGCAGAAAGTTGGGTACCACTTCAGAGGGGTATGAGAAGTTTTCATTTAATTTTCAAGATTTTCAAGTTAATGAGAAGTTAACAATAAGGAGGGCTTTGATTAACCAGTGTTTTTTCCTCTTCCTCCTAATCTATGTCAATAATTTTAACAGTTATATATGAAGATCAATTTATTTTGAATATCATAAATAATGTTTACTTGTGACACCAATAAAATTCAAGAACAAATAAGAAAATATGTCTGTATAGTGTATATGTCCTTGTCTGTGGACATATCAATTAATGTATGTCAAGAACTAACGTGCTTCCAACAACTATCAATATTGAGTTATTCCTTGATTTCCTTAATTAGTATAGAAGTGCAAGGAAAAACATTTTTTTCTCCATGTTTTATTATCTTTTATAGATTCATTAAGCGTGATATTAGAGAAAAATATTAAGTGATCAATATTTTAATTTTTTCTTGATTTGTCTTGTATTTAAAATTAGTACTAAGCAACTAAGCACAATTATGTATGACAAATGCAGTTGAATGAAAACCACATGATGGATAACCAAAAGTTTAACCTTTCTTAAGTGAAACATCATTTTTTTTTATGGATGCTATTCGATCAATAGAGTAAACTAAAGTACCAATGTTTGATCTGATTTAGCTAAGCACAAATTTAATGTTTTATCCAGGTCTCATAAAGATGAGGAATAAAGATAGATTCATGATGGTAAAACTTAATTCATGATGTTTTTTATTATTAATTTTACATAAAAATAATTACAAGTGGGTTTTTATTAAAAAATATTATGATAATAAAAAATAAGAAACTGATATTGTATCTATTTTGATTGAATGTCAAAAATAAACAAAATTATTTCACTAGTGTTGAATATGGTATTGAAGTGTTAGTTCATCATTTTAGCCACTGTCAATAAGGTATTACAGGGGGTATATACAAGCATGACAAAAGCTTGTCTGTTTAATTTAGGTCATTAAACAAGTGGAGGGAAATTGTACCTAGAAGAAGCACTATTGGGATCAACATTTAACACTATGTTAGGTCCCTCCTCCTCAATGTCTAACTTAATAATACAAGTGTTGATCCACCATGTTTGAGTGATTAATTTTTGGATTAATTATTCTGTTAATTTTATAGTTTTATTAAATTTATAATTAGATTTTTATATATTTTTTTTCAATTAATTTTTTATACTCTTTTTAGTTTTATAATTAGGTCATTCTTAATATAAAAAATATTAAAATTAATTGAATATTTTTTTGTAAATTAAAAGTATTTATAATTAAAAATTTAATTAAATTTTTAACGTATATTTTTTAGAAAAAATATTTTCTTAATTTTAATTTTTTGACAAAATTAAAAAATATAAAAATTTAATTAAAAATTTAATATAATTATAAAGACTAATAGAATAATTAAACCTTAACTTTTTTTTAAATATATCCATAAATATCATATGTTGATATCTACTAAAATCTAAAACTATTTTATATTATCAATAAATCACATTAAAAATTTTGAATAACCTTTACATAATAAAATTGAAAATAACTATAACAACTAATATGGTAGTATATAAATAAATTATACCGTAAAAGTTTTATTCCATAAAAGTATTTAAACTAAAGCACGTTTATATCATTTTTCTATCTATTTTGATTTCTTCCTTTCCAATGGAAAATGAGTCAAATGAGTGAAATGACTAGTGCAAATGGGAGGCTGGACCACAAAACCGTACAACAGCGTGATGTATCTTTGAATCGATAAAATAATGTACGACTTGTTCCTTTTTCATTTGGGGCCACTCTAAAAATAATTAAAAGATAAATTAAGTTAGATATTGTTACTTTTTGTTATTTGTATAAAAAGACTTAAAACTTAAGAGTTACATACGGAGATATTTCGTACTCACTAGGAGACAAACAGTAATATTTTAGGATCATGTTATGTAGGCATAGAATGATAGAAAGATTGCACAGAAATTGGTTAATTATATGTGAATACAGAATAATTTATATAATTATATTTATAATAAAATATAGCAATAATTGAGTTTTTGTGTTGATAAAATATTTAATTATTTTACTTTAAAAAGTTTATTTATTCTGCTATGAAAATTTTGATTATTTTAAAGATTTAACTAAAATATATCTTTAAAGAGAAATGTTATTTATACACTAAAATCAGTTATTAAAATTAGTCATCAATGTATTTGTGTATAAATATATTTGTGATTTAATTTATTTTCAATGTGTATTTATATTCTAACATGTATTTTATACTGATAACTGACTTTAGTGGCTGATTTTGGTATTGTTCATACCCTGACCCAACGCTAAGGCCCAGGATCCAAGTAAAAAGGCCCAACCCCAAAGAATTGAGCCTTACACTACTCAAACCAGATGCCACGAAATCGGCAATAGTCACGACTTGCTCTAAAGAAGTCGGTACGAGGATTAGCTGGCAGATAAAACCTCCCTCAAGAGGATAACTGCCCCTAGAATCTCTCTAACCACTTCCAAGAGCCATATCTCAACCTCCCTAAGATAAAGGGACGGTTATTCCCCTTAAAAGGTAGAACTACTCCAACGGTGGTTATGGGTTCACCCCTATAAATACACTGACACTTCTCAGGTATCTCAGAAGCCCAATACTCTCTAGACCTGTTTTGCTCCCTTTGCTGACTTTGGCATCGGAGTGTCTTTGCAGGTACCACCCCCTCTCCTCGTACGAACAAGTCGGACGGAGCCCGTGGATCGATAACCCACTCGCAGGCCTCCTCTTTCATACGTTTGGGCCAACTAATACGATCCAGTCCATAAATCTCCGGTTACCCACCGTAACATTGGCGCCGTTGCCGAGGACCCGAGAGATCAACCAGTGATGGCGGACAGATCCCCCGAAGAGAGTCATGTGGAATCAGATTCCGAACAAGAAAATCTGGATGCCAGAAACAATGACGCAGACTTGACCCTCCACCAAGGAACCAACGATCAGCATAGAGAGGTACCTCCGGAGTCAAAAATCCGAAGGTGAATTCCTCAGAAGGGCGCGAGTCGGAAAAAGACGGATCATCCCATGCAACTGAACTCATGGGATTAGTCCATGTCCATCAAAGTCGCCTGGAACAGTTGGAACAGGAACGGGAGCGACAAAGGGAGACGGAAAAGAACCTAAAAGAGGAGATGAAACGACGAAAAGAGTTAGAAAGAAAACTCTTGAAGTTGGAATCCTCCCTCAAAGGTCGGGACTCCCGCGACGAACGAGAAGAGTTGCACCTTGGAGGGGAGGATCCTTTCAGCGAGGACATAATGAGGGCAAAAGTTCCGAGGAACTTCAAAATCCCCGATATGGACCTCTATGATGGAACCACGGATCCAAAGCATCACTTAAGCAATTTCAAAAGTCGGATGTATCTGGCTGACGCTTCTGACGCTACGCGATGCAAAGCTTTCCCGACTTCCCTGTCGAAAGCAGCGATGAAGTGGTTCGACAGCCTCCCTCCGAGGTCAGTCACCAGTTTTGAAGACCTCTCAAGGAAGTTTTTGATGAGGTTCTCCATCCAGAAAGACAAAGTCAAACATGCACCAAGCCTCCTGAGAATAAAGCAGGAGGTCGGGGAATCCTTACGAGCCTATATGGAAAGGTTCAACAAAGCATGTTTAGAAATCCAAGACCTACCCACCGAAGCAGTCATAATGGGGTTAGTCAATGGGCTTAGAAAAGGTCCCTTCTCACAGTCCATATCTAAAAGACACCCCTCCTCCTTAAGTGATGTACAGGAAAGAGCTGAAAAGTACATCAACATGGAGAAACAGGAAGGCCAGCTTGACAGATATCTCATAGAAAGGTCGGATGGTCATGGGAAGCGAAAGCGAGACGATATGGATAGAAGAGACCCACCACCACAGACTCCGGAGAGACATATCCATATGATCTCAGGAGGATTTGCGGGAGGGGGTCTCACTAAATTCTCTCGCAAAAGACATTTCAAGCGAGTCTACCAGGTCGGAGGAGAACCATCCGACCTCCTCACCATTTCATTCACAAGAGAAGATGGGCAAGGAATAATTCCTGGGCACGATGACCTAGTAGTAATTACTATGATCCTAGCCAATGCCCATCTCCACAGAACCCTAGTAGATCAAGGGAGCTCAGCGGACATCCTTTTCAAGCCCGCTTTTGACAAACTAGGGTTGGATGAGAAAGAATTAAGAGCCTACCCCGACACCTTGTACGGACTAGGCGACACACCAATAAGACCACTAGGATTTCTACCCCTACACACTACCTTTGGAAAAGGGGAAAAATCCAAAACTCTGAGTATAGACTTCATAGTCATCGATGTAGGGTCAGCATATAATGCCCTGATCGGCAGAGCTACCCTTAATCGACTCGGAGCGGTGGTGTCAACTCCCCACCTTTGCATGAAATTCCCGACCCCAGCGGGAATAGTAACGGTGAGGGGAGATCAGAAACTAGCAAGAAAATGCTATAATGAAAGCCTGAACCTGAGGGGAAAAGGCAAAGAAGTCCACGCCATAGAACTCGGCAGTGCAAGGGCCCGAGAAGAGCTGCGACCACAGCCGGGAGGAAAAACTGAGGAAATACAGGTCGGCAAAGAGGAAGGGAAAAACACTAACATAGGAGCCGACCTAGGGGAAACCCTAAAGCAAGGGTTGACTAAGCTCCTAAGAGAAAATTCCGACCTCTTTGCCTGGAAAGCTTCCGATATGCCTGGGATACACCCCGAGCTTATGTCCCACAAGCTCTCGGTATACCCAGGGTCCCGACCTGTACAACAGAGAAGGCGCAAGCTCGGCCCAGAACGAGCCCTGGTAGTGGAAGAGCAAGTGCAGGCACTCCTAGAAGTCGGCTTCATCAGAGAAGTCAAATATCCAACATGGCTAGCGAATGTAGTCCTAGTCAAGAAGCAAAACGGCAAATGGAGGATGTGCGTCGACTACACCGACCTAAATAAGGCATGTCCCAAGGACCCTTATCCACTCCCAAGCATTGATACCCTTGTAGACTCTAGCTCGGGGTATCAATACTTGTCATTCATGGATGCCTACTCGGGATATAACCAAATCCCGATGCATGAGCCAGATCAGCAGAAAACATCATTCATCACGCCCAGAACAAATTTTTGCTATGTGGTCATGCCATTTGGATTAAAAAATGCAGGAGCCACATACCAAAGGCTGATGAACAAAGTGTTTGCCCCCCACCTTGGAAGCTTAATGGAAGTCTATGTAGACGACATGCTGGTGAAAACCAAAAAAGAGGCCGACCTTTTAGCAGACTTCTCGCAAGTGTTTGACACCATAAGGGCACACGGGATGAGGCTAAATCCCGCAAAATGTACCTTCGCGATGGAAGCTGGAAAATTTCTAGGGTTTATGCTGACACAAAGGGGGATCGAAGCAAATCCTGATAAGTGTAGAGCTATCCTGGAGATGAAAAGCCCGACTTGTCTAAGAGAGGTCCAGCAGCTAAACGGCCGACTTGCAGCCCTCTCCAGATTCTTGGCAGGATCAGCACTAAAATCCCTTCCACTATTCTCCTTGTTGAGAAAGGGATGTTAGCTCGAATGGACTCCTGAATGCGAGGAGGCGTTCCAGGAGTTCAAAAGATTCTTGAGCCAACCTCCGATTCTGACCCGACCTGTAGTTGGAGAAGACCTCGTCCTATATTTATCTGTAGCGGACAAGGCTGTCGCGTCAGCCCTGATAAGAGAAGACGAGGTCGGTCAGCATCCAATATATTTCATCAGCAAAGTTCTACAAGGCCCCGAGCTAAGGTATCACAAACTAGAGAAGTTTGCCTACTCTTTAGTGATAGCCTCACGAAGGCTACGGCCTTACTTCCAAGATCATACAATAAAAGTCCGCACGAACCAACCCATGAAGCAAATCCTCCAAAAGACGGATGTTACAGGGAGAATGGTTCAATGGGCAATAGAGCTCTCCGAGTTCGACTTGAGGTATGAAACTCGGACGGCGATTAAAGCCCAATGCCTCACCGACTTCATTGCAGAATACGCAGGAGATCAAGAGGAAAAGCCAACTACATGGGAACTCTATGTAGATGGATCCTCAAATAAGACAGGAAGCGGTACAGGCATAATATTGGTGGATGAAAGAGGAACCCAAATAGAGGTTTCCCTCAAGTTTGAATTCCCAGCTTCAAATAATTAGGTAGAGTATGAAGCCCTGATTGCTGGATTGAAGCTGGCAAAAGAAGTCGGTGCTACAAAGGTGATGATATACAGCGACTCACAAGTGGTGACCTCCCAGATAAGTGGAGAGTATCAGGCAAAGGACCCGAATATGAAGAGGTACTTGGAAAAAACTCTGGAACACCTTGGACGCTTTGCAGAAACCGAGGTCAAACATATAACTCGGGATCTGAATAGCAGAGCAGACGCCCTATCCAAGTTAGCAAGTACCAATCTAGGAGGGAATAACAGAAGCCTGATCCAGGAAACTCTCCAGGAACCCTCCGTGGTAAAAACAGAGGAAAAGCATGTGGTCCTTGAGGTAACCGGGTTAAACCTCGGATGGATGAACCCCTTGGTCGAATACATGAAATTCGACATCCTCCCCAAGGAGGAAAAAGAGGCTAAGAAAATCCGGAGGGAAGCACAACACTACACCTTGGTGAAAAATATTCTCTACAGAAGGGGGATATCAACACCATTGTTAAAGTGCGTACCGACCTCAAGGACCACCGAGGTATTAGAGGAAGTTCACAGTGGGATCTGCGTAAATCATCTCGGAGCAAGGTCACTAGCCAGGAAAGTAATCTGAGCTGGATTCTATTGGCCGACCTTGCAGAAAGATGCCCAGGAATTTGTGAAAAAATGTCAACCATGCCAAATGCATGCAAATTTCCACGTGGCTCCCCCCAAGGAACTAATCAGTATAACTTCCCCATGGCCCTTTGCAAAATGGGGGATGGACTTGTTAGGCCCTTTTCCCCAGGCTCCGGGACAAGTCAAATACCTGATTGGGGGAATAGACTACTTCACAAAATGGATAGAAGCAGAACCACTAGCCTCCATCACAGCCCAGAAAAGTCGGAGGTTCCTTTACAAGAATATCATCACAAGGTATGGGATACCATATTCCATCACTACAGATAACGAAACCCAGTTCACTGACTCTACCTTCAGAAGCCTGGTGGCCAGCATGAAAATCAAACACCAGTTCACCTCGGTGGAACATCCACAAGCAAATGGACAGGCCGAGGCAGCCAACAAAGTCATACTGGCAGGGCTGAAGAAAAGGCTACAAGATGCAAAAGGAGCCTGGGCTGAAGAGCTCCCACAAGTGCTATGGGCTTACAGAACAACGCCCCAATCCGCCACTGGAGAAACGCCCTTCCGACTAGTCTATGGCGTAGAAGCCATGATACCAATAGAAATCAACGAACAAAGCCCAAAGGTGATTCTCCATGACGAGATCGAAAACATACAGGGGCACAAAGAGGAGCTCGATCTGTTCCCCGAAATCCGAGAAGAAGCCCAGATAAGAGAAGCAGCGTTGAAGCAAAGGATGACTACAAGGTACAACAAAAAAGTCATTCGAAGAACCTTCGCCCCGAATGACTTGGTCTTGATCAGAAACGACATTGGAGTCAACAAATAAGGGGAAGGAAAACTCGCTGCTAATTGGAAAGGACCATACAAAGTCAATGAGGTCTTAGGAAAAGGTTATTATAAAGTGACCGACTTGAACGGCACCGAGTTACCGAGGTCGTGGCATGCTTGTAATATAAAAAGGTACTACAGCTAAAAGCGAACTCTACTCCCTGATGTACTCTTTTCCCAACTTCATGATTTTTTCCCAAAATAAAAGGGTTTTTTCTGGAGAAGGGTTTTTAACGAGACATCATAGTAGAGGCTAAGGGAAAATAGGCTGTCAAAAACCCTTAGTAGCAAGAAGGTACCCCCCCAATAAATAAAGATCTTTTTTCATTTACAATATCTCTTATAAATTCCTTTTTGTTTTCTAAGTCTTTCTACGAACGCGCTGACTTAAGCTCGACAAAACGTGAAAATCCCATGAACCGACCTAGATGGTCGTCAGGATAAAACGACGAGGTACAAGTCGGTGTAAAGAGGTTATGAAAGTTGATCGTAAGAAACTCGGAAACATTTCGACTCATAAGTCGAAATAAAGAACCGAGTAGAAAAGAAAATGAATCGCAAAAATAACCTAAGTCATAAGAACTCAATAAAACAAAATTGAGTACAAGGAATAACAAAAAAGAGATTGAAAAACCTAGAAAAAAGCTTAAAAGCTGTCCTAAAACCCTTAAAGCAATCAGAAAGACAGACAAGCCAAAGGAAAGGTTTTCAGAAAAGATCAAGGGGTCTTCGAAAAATCAAAATTAGAAAAGCATGCACGCATAAGGTAACTCAAACCCTTATCCAAAAAAGGGTATTTATTTTGTTAACTTAAAACCCTTATCAAAAAGGGTATTTTTAAAATGTTTTGTTTACGGCCTTAAAAGGCCAGAAGAAATTGTTCAACAAACACCACCACCAACAAACAAATATAAAGAGTTTAAAAAAGGGGGGACCCACAGGCCGGGCCCCCATATAGCCAATAAAATTATTTTTGCAGAGGAGTAGACGGATCACCACCAGGATCAGGAAGAGTAGTCGGAGCAGCTTCAGGGCCAAGGAGAGAAGTATCCATAGGAGTCGGAGATGAGGAACCTTGGGGCTTTGAGGAACTCGGAGCATCCTTCGAACGAGGAGGGGACTCAATGATTCTTTGCCCCTGAGTCTTCAATTCTGACTCGGAGACAACCTGGGGAACTGGGGGATAAATAATGGCCCCATTAATCACAACCTTGTTGGGATCTAAAGGAGAAAGATCCAAGTCAGGGGCAATGACCCCGACTTGCTCCTTAAAGACCCTCCAGGCCTCCTCAGATCCCTCAGCAATAGAGTCCTCCAACTCGGTGTAGGCGGTCCGAGCATTCAGCAAATCTTTTCTAACCCCCACAAGGTCCTCGAACAAGCTCTGGTAACTATCCTGTGCTGTCTTCCTCAGGTCCATCTCCATGTTACACTGGGCCTGCAGCTTGCTCTCCTTCTCCCGAAGGCTATCTCTCTCCTCCCTCAATTTGGTAACTTCCTTCTTCAACTCCCTCTCATGCTCCTGATACATGAGAAGCCTTCCCTCTAGCTCTTCAACCTTCAAGGTTGAACCCAAAGAGCTAAGAGGGGTCTTCTCAAAGATATCTAAGAGCTTGGTACAGACCCCCGCCGCCCTGATAGTCTCCTCAGCCAGAGAGGTAAGGTGGTTCCGGACATAAACATCATCCATACCTATATGAGTATGGGGATAGATGTATTTCCGGATGAATGCAGGAGCATCAATTTTAACCTCACCTTCCAAGGAAGAGCCAGGCTCCAAAGCCTTGCGCTTCTTCCTCTCTGGCTCAGGAGAAGGTCGGGGAGAGGGGGCGGCTGAGAAGAAGCTGAAGAAGAAATCACAATGGGTTCTGAAGGAGTCCCCAAATTTCGGGGAGGAGGGGGAGGAGGAGAGATAACCGCCCTGGCACCACCAGTCCTGGCCCGGGACCTCGCTTTAGCTTCTTGCACCCTCTGGTAAGACTCACTCGAATTCCTCTTCGCCATCTCTGAAAAAACAAGTAATAGCTAATAGATTAGACAAGTCGGAAAAACAAGTCAGACAAATCGGAAATCTAATAAACAAATAAAAGCTACCTAGTTGTGCCTGGACAAAGGTTGGAGACCCCTGGAGAAACTTTTTAGTGTCCAAATATGGGGCCCTCCCCCACACTTCTCGGAGGAACCCCACAATGGCCGCCTCCACTTCATCCAGGTCATCCAGGCCATATTTCTCACAAGGGGAGTCCTCCAGCCAATATAGAGGGAAGCGAGGAGAAGAATTATCATCCAGAAAAAAGGGGTGGTGACCCTCTACAGCTTGCACTTTGAAAAAGTAATTTTTAAAGTCATGAAAAGATTCATTAAAAAGGGTGAAAATCCTCCGACCTTGGATAGCTCGGAAGGACACCCATTGTTGTTTATTATTTTGCCCACTGAAGGGCTTGGTCATATGGAAGAGATAGAAAAAAAACCCTCAAAGAAGTCGGAAATTCCAGGGCATGGCTGATGAACTGGTAAATTTTCAAAAAACCCTAAGAGTTGGGGTGAAGCTGAGTAGGAGCAACTCGGCAGTGGCGTAAAACATCAATCTTAAAGTCAGAAAAAGGAAGGAAAACACCCAAACGGGTAATCATGCTCTCGTACATAAAGAAGAAATGATGGACCGCCTCAGTGGCCCTCCCAAAACACACACGGTCCTCCGGACCCGGGGCCACTAACTCGTACTTCGGCTCATCCTCCTCAGAAGTACAAAGCCTGTGATGAGTGCAAAGGTGTGTGATAAATTCGGCATCAACCAAAGGTTCCTCTCCTAACACAGTGACATCGACCCATTGAGCAAGAATGTCTACAGAGGCCATTATTTTTCCTAAAAGGTGAGAAAAACCTACAAAGAAAAAAGAAAAAGAAAAATCAAAAACACGGTCTCTAAGGGGAATACGGAGTCAGAGCCTACGAACCAACTTCTCTCTAATAAAAGCATGCAAGCCAGAAGCATTTTTTCGTAGAGAAAAGAAGAAGGGACTAACCTTTGTCTGGGTGTGAAGGAAAGGAAGATGAAAGCCTTCGAACAGAGGTTGCACCACGAGCAAATAAAGTAGAAGAGAAAATTTGAAAAATCGCAGAAACGAAACAACGAAAGAGAGGGAAAGTATGCTAGAGGCACAATGGTAAAAGCGGGGCAGTCATTAATAAGAAGGCACCGTTACCAAGGCCATCAATCCCTACGCAAATCCCTAACGGACGCGACGCTTGATTAGACGTAACTGTAAGAACCAAAAGGTCACGAAAAGTCACGTCGGTTCCAGACCATCACGTCGGTCCTCCAACAAGTCGGCTACGACCCCGAGTAGAATACTCGAACCCAAATCTTGAAAAGAAATTGGGCTCGAGTAGGGGCACTGTTCATACCCTGGCCCAACGCTATGGCCCAGGATCCAAGTAAAAAGGCCCAACCCCAAAGAATTGAGCCTTACACTATTCAAACCAGATGCCACGAAGTCGGCAATAGTCACGACTTGCTCTAAAGAAGTCGGTACGAGGATTAGCTGGCAGATAAAACCTCCCTCAAGAGGATAACTGCCCCTAGAATCTCTCTAACCACTTCCAAGAGCCATATATCAACCTCCCTAAGATAAATGGGCGGTTATTCCCCTTAAAAGGTGGAACTACTCCAACGGTGGTTATGGGTTCACCCCTATAAATACACTGATACTTCTCAGGTATCTCAGAAGCCCAATACTCTCTAGACCTGTTTTGCTCCCTTTGCTGACTTTGGCATCGGAGTGTCTTTGTAGGTACCACCCCCCTCTCCTCGTACGAACAAGTCGGACGGAGCCCGTGGATCGATAACCCACTCGCAGGCCTCCTCTTTCATACGTTTGGGCCAACTAATACGATCCAGTCCATAAATCTCTGGTTACCCACCGTAACAGGTATATATGTAACATAACCCAAAAAATTTCATGTTAAACTAAGTAACAAAACCATATATGTTATGAGTAATTAATTCATTTTATATGCTATTAGTCATTGGCTCATTGTAATTTCGTTATTGATACATTTTTTATAATAGACGCTAAAAAAAATATATTTTTACTCTAATTTTTTATAAAGTAACTCCAAATATAATTTCTTTGCTTTGTATATTTTTATGAATTTATAGAAAAAAAAATAACATTATTAAAATAGCAGTGACATTATTCATTTTTAGACACTATTTTAATATTAGTATTTTTTAATAATTAATATGTATTTTTTAATTAAAAATATTCTAAATATGTAATTAATTATAATAATAATATTTTTATATATTTAGTATACAAATATAATTACTTAAATTCCTTGCAGTACCCATATACTTTTTTCATGAAATTGTGTGAAAAAGATGTTAGAAGGTGAGTTAGTGTGTTGGAAAGCAAGCATGAGTTTTATGAAGCGTGAACTCCACGCACACACAAAGCTCGTGGCCGACCCACCAAACCCAAAAGCGTGAATTAGCGAAAATTCTAGTTCAACAGTTACCACGCGGTGTTTTCTTCAAATTAAAAATAAAAAATTTATTTTCATAAAATTATGAATAATTATCTTGATTAATTACTAAAATTTTTAAAATTGGATACTAATTTTTTAAAAATTTAAATTTAATGTATTTTTAATGTAAAAATTGTTTTACATATATATTTAATTATATAATTTATTATTAAAAAATAATTATAATCGTATATTATATAAAATACTTTATATTATCAATATATTAAAATTAAATTTATTTTTTAAATATCAAAATATATAAAATAATTTTTAACAGTTATTTTTATTAGATAATATTATATATTTTTTTAATTTGATTAAAAATAAAATATAAAAAATGTATAAAATTTTAAAATAATTATTTTAATTAAACAAATTAAATTAAAAAATTATATTATTTAATAAAAATTAAATTAAAAAAATTATATTTAAAAACTTAAAATATTTAATATTAAAAATTTAGGAGACTGATGTAAATGACTCTAAAATTATGATTAAAAAAATTTCGCATTTTGTAACAAGAACTGTTACCATTCTCTCTCTCTCTTTCTACCACCCCAACCCCAATTCTTCATCTTTTATATGCTGTATCTTTTCTTCCTCTATTTTCTCTCCAATTTTCTCCAATTGAAAATGCAAAAGTACAGCATCAGGGGACAAGAAATGTAAAGGAAACACGTTAAGAAAACGCTAGAGTTTAAGGGCTCCAACCCAAGATAAATTACATAAAGCACTAAGCAACTAGCACAATTAAATATGACAAATGCAATTGAATGGAAACCACATGATGGACAACCAAAAGCTTAATCCTTCTTAGGTGAAACATCACTTTTTCTTTAATGGATGTTATTTGATCAATAGAGTAAACTAAAGTACCAATGTTTGATCTGATTTAGCTAAGCACAAGTTTAATATTTTATCTAGGTCTCATAAAGATGAGGAATAAAGATAGATTCATGATGGTAAAACTTAATTCATGATGTTTTTTATTATTAATTTTACATAAAAATAATTACAAGTGGGTTTTTATAAAAAAATATTATGATAATAAAAAATAAGAAAATGATATTGTATCTATTTTGATTGAATGTCAAAAATAAACAAAGTTGTTTCACTAGTGTTGAATGTGGTATTGAACTGTTAGTTCATCATTTTAGTCACGGTCAAAAAGGTATTACATGGGGATGCTACATCTCGATAAATAAGTGCGCTGTACAAAAATTAGACCCTAACTTATTAGTTATTATATACAAGCATGACAAAAACATATTATTTGTTTGTCTCTTTTATTTGGGTCATTAAACAAGTAGGGTAAGTCACTATTGGGGCCAACATTAAACACCATGTTAGGTCCCTGCCCTCTTAATGTTTAACTTAATAGAGAAGTAGAATTTAAAAGGTCTAATTCATGAAAACTAGTGCAGTTCCATATTCATGCAAAAGGTCTAATTATTTAGTGTCAAATTATTCTTATTCTATTTTATTTAATTAGTTTAAAATGACAGCAATGCTTTATTATGATATTGAAGTGTTTACTCTTACAACTTGCAAGTGTTCTGTTATATAAAAAGTGAAACACAATTTCGGAGATATTATTTACATATCAAAATTAGACTATACTTTTTTTTGGAATTAATGAGAAAAAAAAAGCATAATAATTAATAAGGCTTTGCTTAGCATATGATTATAAAATGTAAGTCAAAGGCCTTGTTTGTCGACATGAAATTTTAAGCTTTTTCTTCTAAACACTAACAAATCATTAAAAGAAAATAACAAAATATAGACGCTTGACAAATTTATATTGGAACTATTTTATAAGTGTAGCTTGAGAAATTAATTTCAAAAATGAAGAACATTTAGGATTATATTATGTTAAGACTATTGTATAACTGTATCTGCGATTGAATAAGTAATTCTGTCAATAAATTTACAATACTACAAAAAAATAATAAAATTTGTAGTCAAGTAAACAAATAGAGAGAGACGTAAATCAGTACCCAATATTATAAAAAAGTAGACTCTAACCCAATTACTTAAATTAGTATATTGCTAAGGTCACGGGATATGCAGCAGCAGAAGGAGAATCAATTCCTTTTTTGTGTACCCTTTCCAAAAATAGCTTAACATGAAAAAGCATGCGAAAAAGAACTTTGCATGAAAATAGAAAGAAAAAAAATTGACCTTCACGATTTTTGTTGAAGCCAGTTGTCAAATATTCAAAACAGGAGTGAGAGTGTCTTAAAATCTGTATAGATATATCTAGTTGCTGCATTTGACGCCTTCCCAGTTGCAACATTAAACCCACCTTTCAGAGAAAGCAGAGCTCGTGACTAGAAATATACCAAACTGTTGCCATTATTAATGGTGTTCGTATTTGGAGAGCTCATGACTAGAAATGAAGAAGAAAAACAAAAAAAGAATATGAAGACTTAGAGTACATTTCTTGGTGAAATAACAAAATCATTAAAAGGAAATAACAAAATATAGACGTTTGACAAATTTATATTGAAACTATTTTATAAGTGTAGCTTAAGAAATTAATTTCAAAAGTTAAGAACATTCAAGGCTATGTTATTTTGAGACTATTGTATAACTATCTGCGATTGAATAAGTAATTCTGTCAATAAATTTACAATACTGCAAAAAATTAATAAAAATTAATGAACTGATTCTACATGTCTGATAGTATCCAACAGAATCACCTGTAGCTAATTTGGACAAACCAACCAATAACACTCCGTAAATGAAGCACAAAAAGCAACATTCAAAATACTAAATGTGGGTTTGGTTTTGGCCGATTGTGACAAATAAATATGTACCGGCAAGAGAATTTACATAGGAAAAGATATATCTTAGTTCTATGCTCCCACAATGTTTATATAGGCTATAAGATCACTATGTCTCAAATCAGTATTAAAGCTAACACCCCTATGTTTATCAGCTTGTTAAGTATGTGAAGAAGTGCTGCCACTTAGTTCTCCAGCATTCACATATTGACTTCTTCCAGTGCCAGTATTTGCAGACACATTAACTGACCAACCATCTATGTAAAACAAATTTTAAGGCTAAATAAGCATTACAATAATAACTAACATAGCCCCAAGCAACGAAAAATACAGCTAACTTTATCATGGCATCCTATAATTCTCATTCTTTCCAGAAATTAATTAAAAGAAAAGTTTCAATTAGTTAGCAATAAAGGTTTTATTTGAACTACAACCGCTAACAGATACATTATGCTTAGGCCTTAAGCTATGGCTACAAGACATTGTGGGCTTTAAGAACAAGAAAATTTCTTGGTTGGAATGGAAAACGAACAACTTAGGAGCTTCACGGAAAAATAATGAAAATAAGGGAATACAACTAAATGTCAGCGAAAAAAAAATAACAAAAGGCAATAAACTCTGGAATTTAGTTTCTATATAAAGAAAAATAAGGTTCAAGTTCACATAACATCAGCTATCAAGCAAGTATTATTGGATCTGAATGAAACAGATCACTGGGCACAAATGTCACTTTAAGCTTCTGTGATTTCAGAATTGACATTAAGGATATGAATAAAAACACATCGGATCCAAACACAAATCATAAAGAAACAAATATGAAAACTCACGAATACACACAAGCAACGTAACTTGAAAAAGAGGAGGAGGAGGATTTTGTTGATGGGGGCACACGTACACACAACATTCACATACAAAGGAACTGGATTTCCTTATATGATACTTCACTATCACATCTAATTAGATTATAGGGGAAAGCCATCAAAGCATCATTGAGTTCTGTTCACCATTTTCATCGACATTCCATAAGTGAGATTTCAAGATATAGATTTAACATATGTAAATTATGGTCTAACAGAGATAAAATAGTTTGGAGCAAAAGGCTACCTTTGTAACCCATAACAGTTGCACACCTACAGCACAATTGACAAGATCCCTCTTCATCCTAGCGTTCTGCACCAACTGCTTAACACCAATGTAGACTCCTCCTATGGCAACAAAGGTCAATGCATAGTTGCCCATCATCTTGAAAGTTCTTATGAGGCCTGGAAGAGCAACGTTTCTCTCAACACGAGGAACATGATTCCAGGTGGCAACAACAGTACCCAGAGGGTGCCAGAAATTAAACCAGTTGTTGCACCCTTAATAGTTTTCACCAATGCAGAGTTGTAGGCAGCATACTCCTTATGAGAATCATGTTTTATTCTCTGACCTCTGAAATCAATCAATGCAGAGGTGAATGCCAATGCTGACCCAGCCTGAATTGCGGTTTTGATGCTCCCCTTCAGGAAGAAGTGTTCAAATGAGTGTAATCAATTCAGTGTTGGTGAAAAAAAAATCATTTAAATAAAGGAGAATTAATTCATTTAAAAAAATTCAGTGTTTATATGCCTTAATTTTAAATATTTATATTTTTAATTTTATTTTATAAATAAAGGAGAATTAATTTATTTGTCTCCAATTTTTATTTAATTAGCATTTAATTGAAACTAATTTATAAATTTGTAATTGAAAAGGTATTTTAAAAATGGATATTTTATATTTAATTTAATATAATATCTCTTAATTTTATTAAAATTTAACAAAATTTTAATTTGTCCAAAAATCCCTAATTTCACATTTGCCCCAAATTAAACCCTAATCCCCTTGTATCTAACCCTAGCCGCCATTTGTCCTTCCCCTATTACACCCACGGCAGAGGAAAACAAAAGAAAATAAGGAAATAAAGAAAGAAAGAAAAGAAGAGAAGAGGGAGGCGGCGCGATGGGTGTCACTGCTACCGTCGCTGCCGCTGCTAATCGAGAGAAGGGGAGATCCAAAAAAGAGAGAGAGAGCGTTGGTGGGAGAGGAAGACCGCTGCCACAGCTGCCGCCGTTCGTCCTCCAGCTCGTCGCCACCATCGCGGATTGCCACTGACCTCGCGCCCGTCGCCGCCGACCACGAGCCAGAGGAGAAGAAGAACGATGCTGTTATGCCGTTTCTCGCTGCAGATGAAGCTCGCCGCCGCAGCTGTTACTATTCGCGCCGTCGTCGTCGCCGAAGGGAGCCATCGTCGCTGTCATCGGAACAGAGGGCGAGAGAGAGACAGAGAGCTCGCGGTGGGGGAAAGGATAGGCGCCGCCGTTCCTGCCGCCGTCCAGCCTCAGTTAGCACCGCCGAAGCTCCTGCCATCACCGTCGTTGAGGAAGCTCACCGGAGTTGCTGGAGGCTACCGCCGCTCTACCTGGTTCTGTTTTGAGTCGCGCAACCGTGTCCGTGGCCGCCGGAGACCGTATCTGAAGCCTCTGTCTTATTGGGTTTTGGTTGTTGCAAGTTACTCGGCTATACGCTGTTGTCGGAACCAGGCCAGATTTACCGGTAACTGCTTCCTCCTTTCTTGAATCTGTTCTATTTCTATTTTGCTCCGCTATTCTGATTTTATTGATATCCCTGCTGCCTTACCAATCGGAATAGTGTTACTGCCATCAGGACAGATGCATAGGTCCCTGATTATGTTCTTTGCTGCTCCATCGTTGTGTTTTCTATAGCTGCAGTAAGTTATTTTAACCTTGATATCCTTACTGCTATTATTTTGCTATGAATTATTGAGAATTTCGTGATATTGACGTTCTAGGTCGAGTTTCGGTAATCGCATGGTTGGAGTAAAAGCCGTTTTTGTTGTTGTGAAAGTAAACGGAACTGCGGATGCAGCTGTCGCTGAATGCGAGCCGAAAGAAAAAGAGTTTATGTCTCGTAGTTAGATCGCAATCGAGGTAGGGGTTTTTCTTAAAATCTAATTTACATTACAGAGTTGTGATAAATAGATATTGATGCAAAAAGATATATTTCTGTGATTATATTTGTCTTGTGGATGTGATTGCTTGTTGGACTGAATTATTGGGTGTTTGATTGCTTGAGTGAAGTATGGTTGTTGATAAGAAATGGATTTGGAAAAGTCATTTACTTGATTATTATGAAAAGTGGTTTTTCTTGGATTGAAGTTAAAGCGGTTTGATTTTGAGTCAGTCTGATTTTATAAATAATTTAATACTTGAGTTGGTTTGACTTTAAAGAGTTTTATTATTGGAATTGGTCTGATTTGAAAATACTTTGATATTGGAATTGGTTGAATTTTGGAAAGTGATTGCGATTTGGAAATGGTTGAGAAAGGATTTGAGAAATGTTTGGATGGGACCCGAAAAGGGTGGCAGTGTCCGAGTTTTAAAGGAAATGCTGCCGAAATTTTATAAAATTGGAAGTTTTATTTGAAATAACTAATTAAAAAGATTTGTTTTTAAACATTCTATGTTTTAAGATTGATTTATTTATCAAAGAAAGAATTATATTTTGAATTGGGATTATTAATGAATGGGATGGAAAGAAGGATGATGAGGATTGATGAGGATTTTCCTTGAAATATGGTTTTTGAATGAATTTGGAAATGAGATTTGGATTGATGAATAATTATGATGTTGAGAATGTTGAGAAATGATCTTTGAATTATTTATATGGCTTATGAATTTGAAATATCTGAGATACGAGGTTCCCTGGATTAAGTGCCGTGGCTTGCCACCACGTGTACCAGGTTGAAAACTCGATACTCTGTTGACCCTACGACGTAAGTGTGACCGGACACTATATAAATTCCCGGGAATGTTACCCCATTGAGCAATATTGATTATTTGAGAAAAAGCTATGCATAGACTCTTGGGAATGCACGTCGGGGGACAGTCCAAGGACAATTCAGACTTGTCGGGTTGGCTGGATAACCGACAGATGAGCCTCATCAGCCATAGGACAGGCATGCATCATATGCATTTGTATGCTTTGATTGGGTTTGAACTTGTTTTGGTTTGCCTAATTGCTAAACTGTTCTTAATTGCTACTTGAACTATTTGCTGTAACTGCTTCCTACTTGTGCTTTCGTTGTCTGTCTTGCCTGTGTTTGTCTTGGCGTGTTACATTTGAGAATGGACTTTGGTGCTGAATTAATGATTGTGTTGTTTGATTGCGTGGTTGGTTTCTGATTGAGACTTGCTTATGAGAAAAGAAAGACTTTGGATTTTTGAAAATAGTAAACATTGTTTCTTTGAAAAGGTTTTGAACGATTAGCTATTAGATTTTAAAAGGATCCATAAGGCAATGATAATCACTGAATTTGAAAACAGTTTTCTTATTGAATATCTTCTTATGACAACTTTGAAACTCCGTGGTGAGACCGTGTGGTTAGGTTCTCACCCCCTATAGCTTTATCTTTTCAGGAACCGGATGAAGCATTAAGAAGAGTTATACTGCGTTTGGTTTATATGTTGTATTAATTAGATTATTTTCTTCCCTCGTCTTTGTTATTACAAGTTTGTAAGAGGGATAGGAATTGTATGTTTTATATGTATAATATATTGAGTTATTATGTAAGGAGTCTTGTATATGAATCTATGCCTGCTTGTATTTTTCTTAAGATAAAGTATTTATTTCTGGTTTTCAAAGAAATCAGTGATACAGTGTCGAGTCACAGGCTCCTATTTTAGTATTTAATATGTAAGGTAGTTGTGATACTTCTTGCTATCAGAGTAGCGCAACCGGAAGCGTGACTTTTGATAGTGAGGGTGTTACAAAATGTGCTACCCGATGCAGCGGATTAAAGTCAGAAATGCAAATGAATTGTACTGTACATTGTTAGCAAAATCAGACCGGACCGGCTGGTTCGACCGAAAAATTGGTGAATCGGATCCTAAATCGATCCAGACCAATGATCTGATTGGATGAGGCAATGAATCGGTGCGAACCGGTTAAACTCGGAGTGAACCGGTCAAAATCGGTCAAACTCGTTAAGGCCGGTTCGACCGAACCGCTTGAGTCAAATTTTTTTCAAAATGTTGAAGTTGGTGTTCGAACCCCCTCATCAAGAAAAAAACATGATACTCACAACCACCAGGTTGTTAAGCTTGTTATCAATATTTATGCAAATTAATATATATATATATAAATATCTTTCAGCGAATAATTTACTTCTATTTAATTTATTTTAATTTTAGTTATAAACTCATTCATTCTTAAATTAATTATATTTTTATTTAACAATAATTATAAACTCACTTATTTTTTATAATTATATAATATCTATTAATATTATTTTTCAATAAATACTTGTAGTATATAATAGCATAATAAATATAAACTAATTAATAAATTATTAAAATTCGAAAATAGTAGTTATTTTAATATTAAAAAATAAAAATATTTATGATAGCGTAAAATTAACAAAATATTTATTGTTCCTGTTTTATATTGTTTTAAAATAGTTAGATATTTTTAAAATGTTAGTGAAAATATATATTTTTAATTTTAATTTTAATTTTAAATTTTTTACTATATTTTATTTTTATTTATATAGGATCGAGTCAATCGGTTCAATCAATGATTCATTGGTTGAACCAATAACTTAGTGATCCAGTGATCTGACTGGTTCGATCACCGGTTTGGTTTTGACCATTATAGTACTGTAAGTCTTCAGTCTTATCTGTACGAGCCATACGAAACCAGCCACATGGGATAAGTCAGTAGCCAGTAACATATGTACCCAGCAGCAAAAAAAAAATGGGTGTTGCTCCACGCGCTCCATTTTCACAAACATACGGTTAAAAAAGAAAACTAAAAATTTTTAAGCATGTTTGCACGATTCTTCTTCTTAAATAAACAAAAGAAAATTAACTAATAAATTAATTTTTGTATTTATACATATGTTCTATTTTTATTTAGAATAAATCACAATGAGTCCAATTAGTTTATTAATATACACATAAATTGCTTTGAATATGAGCAACTTGATATTTTAAAATTTCTTATAAATCACATTAAAGACAAGCAATTTAAAAGTTGAATCAGAATCAATCTAAGTCAATTATATTTAAGGTGCCACTATAATATAGATCTAAGTTTGGCACGCAGCTCTGGGCAGGAAATTGATGGCTTAGCTAGTTGACTAGGCATAATTGCATAAGCAACGGAAAATCGTTATTTTTGAACCCTTAGCTGGTTTTTTTTTTTTTTTCTTAACGTAAGGGAAGGGATACAAAGAAGGGGTTTGAAGTTTGAACATGCAAACAGTGGAACAGGATTTTTCTTTTCTTTTTAATAGTGTAACCTAAAATTTAAAGAAAATATTTGTTAATTATTCCAATTTTCAGGAAAAAAAAACTAAAAAGTAGAAATAGATAAAACACTAACATTTGAACCAAAAAAGTATGTTAAATAAGCCAATAAGGCTTGGTCTTGCGTATGATATCTTGTGTGATTATATATAATTTTGAATTTTTTTTCTATCAAGATTTTTGTTTTTTTTTTAAGTATTATACTTTTGTTTTAAAAAAATTACTTTATTTTAAGCAAATAACATATTTTTAAAAAAGTCATATTCAAAAAGGTTTTATCAAAGAGAAAAATATGTTGTATTATTTTAATTTATTATTTAAAAAAATATGTTTAATATTATTTTAAAAATAAACATATTTAAAAAAATAAAAAAAATGAATTTTATTGATATTTTTTAATAAAAATAAGTTTTTAAAAATATTTTTGAGTTTTGCGGATATATCCGATATCCGATCTGCAAATGTGCAGATCGGATCGGATCGGATCCAAGCTTAAAAACTGCGGATATTGGATCCGATCCGTTCCGATGATTTTAGTGCGGATCGAATCGAAATTTTGGCCAATATCCGATTCGATCCGCGTTCACTGCTAATCTTCATAATAAATATTTAACTACTAATTCAGTGCCAAATCAATGAAATTATGTATTTAAATACCACTTAAAACATTAATTTTTGCATTTTTATTGTATATATATATATATTATAATTTAATTAACTTTATTTTTTTACTATCATTATTTGCATAAATCCTTCTTTATTGTAAATTTTATTTAAGTTCTAATAAAAAAAATTGTGTCATGCGTATTTAACGAAAAAACATTAATTTTTTTTAATTTTAAGAATAAAAATTAATTTTTTTGCACTAATCTTCCAAGCAAAAATACTTTTTTAAAAAAAAAAAATCTTCAAGTTAACTACATAATATACAATGTTAACGTACCTTAATTCTAGTACAACAAGTTCAATTTCATATTTTTTGTGAATTCACGGCAGCATGTTTTACTTTTGATTATATTCAAATTTTATTCTTATATTACATATATTATATATTAAAAGTATATATATTTATATATATTATATATACTGAGATGAATATTATCTAAATTTGACCCTACTCCATCCTAGTAAAAATTCTCTCTTGTGCGAAGTGGATAATTATTCGTCCCAAATAGAGTAAAAACAGGATGAGTACATGCGAATTTAAATAGTGTTGTCACATTTAATTATACTTTTAAATTTTTTTCTTGTGATTCTATTTGAATTAATCTTTTATATAAAACAAAACAAAATTAAAGAAATTAAAATATTATCTAACTCATAAATTATTATATTAATTATAGATTTTAAATTTTCCTATTTTATACCTGTAATTATTTTTTTATATATAAATTTATATTCTTGGATTAATTATAAATTTTAAACTTTCCTAGCTATTTTATACTTGTATTTATTTCCTATTTTAGCCTTGATGTTTATTTTACATGTTAGAATATATTTAAGGATTATTTTTATACATGTTAGAATATATTTAATTTATATATATTCTATATTATTATAGTTAAACAGCTATGATTATTTTCTTATATTTTATTATATTTTAATGTTATTATATCACTGATTTTTATTTCCTTATATATATAAATTAATTAACCAATATAAAAAATTATAATTAATGTATTATAATTAATTAATTAATATAAAGTATAATAAGTTATATTAATATTTAAATATTTAATTAAATTAATTAGTTAATATAATTAAGTCATTATAATAAATTGTATTTGATGAATTAAAATAATTAAATTAAAAATATTTTTTAAAATATGGCATATCAACTCTATCATTAAGTGTAGAAATTTAATTTTTATATAATAAAATAAATAATAAATAAATATAATAGATGAGTAATAGAGATAATAGATAATAGATTAAAAAAAAATTAACAAAAAGATGACAAATTTTCTTTGGTGAATCCATCCTCCTAACAATGTTTTAATGAACAAGCCCCGCTTGCTTTCTTTTTTGTCAGGGCTTTTCAGGCACAAATGAAAACCCAACGAAGCAAACATAATTGTTTTCCATGCATCCACTAATAACGTGCTCTCATTCTTCTAATGGATCTTCCATGGGCTGCGCGGCTCAACTGTAGAGCCATTTCCTTCTGCTTCGTCCTTTGTCTTTTTTGCTACGTGTCAACCTGAAGCTGCTTCTATTCTATCTCTATAAAAATACCTCTGTACCATATAAATCATCTATATTTAAACATGTAGATCGCAATATGTACTTTAATTTATGATCTAAGAACTAAACAAATAATTTGCCATTATAACTTGTGGTGTATAATTAAAAAATAGTTAAATTTTAAAGTGGTCTCTAAACTTATAATTAAATTTTAATTTTATTCTTTAATTTACAATTGTTTTAATTTTATCTTTAATCGTAATAATATTGATTCACGGAATGATGAGGTGGTTAGATGGAGGCCACACTAAATTGATAAAACATTTTTGACGTCTAAATAGAATAGAAACGATATCGTTTAGGATATTTTGAGGGATTTTAATATGTTAGAATATTATTTTATATCTCTCACGAAGTCTCTTCTTCTTCTCCTTATTTTCTTCAATAGCGCCATTTTAAAAGGAGTTTTTTTGGTGGTTTTTTTTAAAGAAAATAACCACACTGGAATCATTTCATTTCTGTCCAGAGTGGTCTAAGGAGAAGCATTTTGATTGATAGAGATAACTAAAATAAATAAAAAAAAAAACTAAATAGACATTAACTACTCCTCTATTTTTCTTGATCATAGATTTTTTCTTCATTTTTTTTTTTGCATTGTTAAGTCAATATTCATTCATTTATCTTTTTTTTTTGCATTTGTATTTTGTCGGTGAGTTTGTGTTAAGGTTTGCTTTTTGTGATGTTTTAACTTTTGGTTTATTTTTGTTTGTTGTGATCATGATAACTATTGTGGGAATGTGTTGTAAATAAAAGTAGTTTTGTATCTAGTTTATTAGTTTTTATGGTAGGTTAGAGTTTAGGTTAATTGTACGTTTTTAGTTGATGGTGCCTCATCTTGTTTTTTTTTTTTTTTTTTTTTTTTTGAAGATTATGATGTTAATGATCAATTTTTATTTACAGATGTCTTTTGACTACTATTGTGTATCACCATGGGAATCCTTTATGATGAGTGTGGATGGTGTCATTTCATACAATAAGGACCATACTTTAGAAATGCCTAGACTTGATCCAAATCTGTTAGATATGTTCTTTATCAGAGACTACTACAAACAGGTTGAGTATGATAAAATGGAGCGTTGTTGGTGGTTGACTCCTAACAGATCATTGGAAATTGGTTTAAGAGAACTCAATTCTGATACCGAACTTCTGGAGATGTACTTCCATGCTAAAAGAAACAATGAATTGGTGCATGTGTACAATGAATGCATAAAATGACACATATGCATTTCATATCAATGCTCTTTCTGGCCAGGCATTATGAAAAAAGTTAATCTATAAGGCTGCGTTTGTTTACAGAGATAAAACACTGGAATAGAGAGACAGAGACACAAAATTGTGTTTGACAGAAGAGACATGGATAGAGACAATGTGTCCAGAGACACTAAATTAGTGTATTTTGTGTCCATTCTGACAGGAAGGACACAGAGACACTAACAAGGGAAACAACTTATTTTTCATTTTTTCTTTCATTATTCTTGTTAATTTTTCATAATTAAATTTTTTATTGTTATATTTTTCATCTCAAATTTTTTGAATGAAAAAAAATGAGAATAAATTAGATTTTCATAATTTGTTCTAATTTATCACCAAACAGAATACAAGAACACAAAACTTTGTGTGTCTGTCCATCAATATCTTGTCCTATCCTGTTCTCATGTCTTGCCCTATCCTGTTCTCATAAACAAACACAGCCTAATAGACCGCAAACACCCAAGTATAAGAAGATTCCAGGAGAACTAAAGAAGAAACGAAAGAAAAATGCTGATGAAGGTCCTGCGGGAGACAAGAAGCAGAACACCACCAAGCTGAAGAGGACATGTAAAGAAAATTCTTGCCACCATTATAATATTAAAAAAGTCACAACAAGAGGAACTGCCTCTAGATAAGGTTGAAGATGAGGTTGTAGTTGTTGCAGCAACTGCTATTGATGTTGCATCTGATGAAGCTGTTACAAGTACTGAGAATCAAATTTCAAGTGCTGCAAATAAAGTCTAAGATGAAAGTAATGCTACTGAGATTAAATTTGATATGAGCCAACATGTTATGTTAGAAAATAAACTTTCACCAGGTATTAAATATGGTTTTCTTTTAAAATTTCTTTGTATTTCTCTTTCCATCCAATTGAATATTTTGCTATAACTGTTAAAAGGGTGCAACAATTGTTGTGCACTTCTAGGTAAGGCCATCAAAACTTACCCCTAAATGAAGACAACGTCGTACCAAAATTATTTCACTACTAACAACTGCACTAGTTTTAATTACTCCACCAGCCATCACTGTTCTAGTTTCAAGTACTTCACTAGTCACCATTGCTCTAGTTTAATTTCAAGTACTTAACCACTATCGATTGTTCCAGTTTCAAGTACTCCACTAGCAACAAGTGCTCTTATTAATCCGATAGTTGGTGCATTTGTAGCTACAACTTTAAAACTGAGCAGTTTCATGTGATTTGTACCAATTCCGAAATTCAAGCCACTAAAAAGTTCCAAGAATTGAACTAATGCATCGAGATATTTTGGTGGTGACATTTTGGTTTTAAACATTTACCTTTAGAGCTATTAAGTTCCATGTCTATGTTAGAGTGTATGTGTTATGTTTCTTATTTAAATACTCTATCTGTGACATATTTTTTTATGGTGTCTAGTTTGACACACGAAAGTTTAAAAATATTTTATATAGTGTGAATGTTATTAGTAAATATTTTCGTTTTGTTACTGTTCTTTAGCTTCATTTTTAAATTATAAGTTAGCAACAACAATGACAAAATAGAATATTAATCATTTCTATTCATCTGTTTATAAAGTACAACCATCATATCTGAGTAAATCCCCATAATAGTCCCTGAGATTCGGGTCGTTACCCAATGTGATCCCTGAGATCCCAATTGCACCATTATAATCCTCCAGATACCGCTCCGGGCACCATAATAGTCCCTGGACAGTTTTCCGGTGATGAGTCATCAACAAGACGTTGACGTGGCCTCATTTTGCCACGCTGGATGATGCCAACGGCTAGTTGAGCTGGCATAGTTTCAATTTATACCCAATGTGGTCCCTCCCCCTATATTTAACCCTAAATTCCCAAATGTCCAGTAAGTTCATTTCTTCTTCTTCTTCTTCGTTCTTTTTCCATTCTTGTTGCTGCTGTTGTTCCTGGAGTTGGAAGTGAATATCCATGATGGGTGGTGGAAGCAGTAGAGTTGGAAGCTCTATTAGTTCACTGTGTAGTGGCCATCGGACGAGAACGCAAAGCAGGAGCAGAAGATCCGGGGTGCCGGAATGGTGCGGTTGCGGCTGCCGGCCAGTTCTCAGGTGGTCTGGGACAGATTCAAACCCAAATAAACCATTTTTTGGTTGTCCCAATTATAATGTGAGTTATCAGTATTACTTGTGTTGTTATGATTGCTCCTTCTTACCTGACTGTTCTTCTCTTGTTCTTCTTCCCTGAAGTTTGAGCATGTTACATGTTTGCTTGATTACAGACAAGTGGAAAGAGATGGTGTGGGCTTTTTGTGTGGGCAGATACTGGGCAGGATGAACCAGTTGAGAAACCAGAATCTTATGGAGATAATCATGAAGTGAAGATGAACTTTGATTGGAGGCTTGGGAGATTAGAAGAAGATGTCCGGAATCAAAAATTGGTTAACCAATTGTTGGTATTAGTTGTGTCTGTATTGATTGTGTTAATTGTTATCCTGTATTGTAAAGCCTGAGTTAAAAGAGTTGGTGGTGTGTACCCTGTATTCATTGAATGAACAATATGTAAAAAATGATAACATGATTATGGTATTAGAAACTGTTGAATAGTGTTTGTTGATGGAATATAAAGTTGGATAACTCAATTAATTAAAACAGTAATATGCTAAAGAAGGCAGCATAAGTGATTGAAAACTAGCCAACACTGAATTAAGATAATGGTTCAAACTTAAAAGATAATTGTATTAAGTTAATGGTTCAACTTAACACAGTTAGTCATATAACACAAAGGGCAGCCATCTAACATGAGAATGTTAAACAAAGTTGCCTCAAAAGGGAGGACTTTACAGCAAAACATAAAGGATTATTTTTTCCTTGTGTAGTCTTTGTCTAGCAAAAAGTATTAACATTAAAACAGATAGCCCTATACATATTAAGCTAAAGTATTCAATTCTTCTTTCTTGGAGCCTTAAATCCTGGAGTTGGGATGAACTTCATGTAATTGACAAGTCTTGTTGTAGTTCCTGAACTAGCACCCTGCATGGGATTCACTGGGACAGAAGTTGCTAGTGGAGAGGATCTTCTCCTTGGTGATAATTTTGAAGGCCTTTTTATTCCATGATCCTAGATAGAAATTATTTACGTTACACATAAATGATGATTCACTTGAATCATAAAAAATTTAAGAAATGTAAATAGGGAGTTACCTTTTGAGAATCTTCTACATCAGAAGCAGTTGGCTGAGATATATCTATCTCTACAGGTTGTGCATCAGAAGTGGCTTGGCCAATCTCAGTAGACTGCATAAGAGAATTATCTTCTCCATCACGTTGGTTACCATCATGTTGAGGCTGCTGAAGTTGCTGCTCAGATGCAGGGGCACCTCCTTCATTTTTCTTCTTCTTATTAGCCTCAGCAGCAGCAGCAGCAACTGCAGCAGCTGCAGCAACATCACAAGCTCTCTTCTTCTTACAACCTCTCTTTGTATGTCCTTTATCACCACAGAAACTGCAAGTAAAGGGGCCCAACTGCCTCTTTAGATGAACATTATCTCCGTTGTTATTCTGAGGCTTGGGATCAGCTTTATACTTTTTAGATCCTCCACCACCCTTCTCATCAGCATCCATCCGTCTTTTCATCTGTAGTTTTCCAGGTTTTCTCTTTATTTTTGGTGCATGTGGCCTGTTACATTCTTCTGCATGCTCCCATAATGGTTGTCTAGGAATTGGATTAATATGATAATTATATGTTTCCCTGTATGACTCTATTGTTAGCAAGCGGTGACAAAAGTCTTCTGGTGGCTTGTTAACCCGAGACAGTGCAGCACATGCATGCACACAAGGAATACCTGCATACAAACAATAGCCACAACAACCATGGGTTTTAGTCATATACCATTAGTCAGATTATTACTATAGCACAAAAACAATTATTATAGCAATTCACCAAACCTGTAAGCATCCAAAATTGGCAAGTGCATAGTCTTTTTCCTAAGTCCACCACATGATTAGTTGGGTGTCCATGCACCTCAAACTTTTCATATCCGTTGTCCCATGTCCAAATAGGCTTCCAATTCTTAGATTCTTTTCTAACTTTCTCCAATCGACTCTTTATAACCGGTGTGAGCACTCCATTGTGATTGTTTAGTTTCACCTTGTTCTTGGCTATGGTCCGCATTACGAACATTCGAACCTCCTCCAACAATGTTATAATGGGCTTGGCTCTTGCATCCTTGATCTTTGCATTGAACACCTCGCACGCGTTATTACAAATACTATCCAACTTCGGCTTATGGCTGAATGCGCTTCTAGTCCATGCATTTCTTTGCCATTTATCTAAATATGCCCATGCATCTTCATTCAGTCTTTTTATCTTATCCATTCCATCCCTGAACTCTTGATGAGTTGTTGCCCTTGCACATTCCCACAAAAGCCCCCTTAGTTGTAAATCCTTCCAACTCTTGTTAAAGTTTCTCCACAAATGCCAGACACAAAAACGATGGTGCACATTGGGCATCACCTCTTGCACTGCTGATATTAGTCCCTGCCAATCATGGTCGATCACCATAACAGTCCCTAACATAATAATACCCTCCCCATAATAGTCCTTCACATTTAACACGAGTACACATAATAGTCCCTGACGTTTAATTCGATAGCCCATGGTAACTATGTACAATGGTAAAACAACACAGATAGTAACTATCACATGTTAACAGCAACAATAGGCGCACTAACCATGCCAATCAACATTTCAGTCAAATAAACATGCAATCAGAATGAAACCTTTCTGCACTAATATAGCAAACTACTATCAAGTTATAAGTTCAACAATTCAGTCAAATAACTTGCAAACTAGATGAAGCATTTCTGCACTAATATAGCAAACATACTATCAAGTTATAAGTTCATTAATTCAGTCAAATAACTTGCAAACTAAATGAAACCTTTCTACACTAATATAGCAAACTACTATCAAGTTATAAGTTCAACAATTCAGTCAAATAACTTGCAAACTAAATGAACCTTTCTGCACTAATATAGCAAATTACTATCAAGTTATAAGTTCAACAATTCAGTCAAATAACTTGCAAACTAAATGAACCTTTCTGCACTAATATAGCAAACTACTATCAAGTTATAAGTTCAACAATTCAGTCAAATAACTTGCAAATTAAATTCAACATTTCAGCCAAATAAATTGTATTAGTCAATTCACAACATAATTGTCATAACAACAATACCAGTTAACTAATAATAGGATTAATACTTGTCGAATATCCATGGTTACCTTTTGCATATCGGATATAAAGCACCAGCCATTTTCTTTGTAATGTCCCAAGTCTAGATGCAGTAATTCAAGAAACCACTTCCAGTTTTCCCTATTCTCTATTTCCACAATTGCCCACGCAATGACGTAGATATGATGGTTCGCATCCTGTCCAACAGCTGACAGAATTTGTCCACCAAATTGAGTCTTCAGGAATGCTCCATCTAATCCAATCAAAGGACGGCAGCCAGATTTGAACCCATTTTTACAACCACTTAAGCACACATACATTCTCTCAAAAATAACTTCTCCATTTGGTTGCGGTTTGGTACATATTTGCACTGTTGAACCGGGATTGGTTTTCAGCAAAGTCAAGCCATAGTCCCTCACCATCTTATATTGTTCCTTTTCATCACCATACACTACACTTCTAGCATCCATCAAAGCCCTCGAGATTGAATTTTTGTTTAGTGTCAAATCAAAACGTGTTCTGAAATAGGTTGTAGCTTCACAATGTCTGAAGTTGGGATATTTTCTGACCTTCTTCACAAGCTTGCTGCAGACCCAATTCCTATTAGCAGCCCTATTTTTGTCTTCCCTGGGACATGTGTGGTCGTCATTAAAGGTTTTGATCTGCCAACAAGTGTCCTCATGGTCCCTTGATGCATAAACCACCCAAGGGCACTCCTTAACCTTACAAACTGCCCTGCACCTTATATTATCGTTCTTCGCCAGGCGTATGCGCCTACCCTCTTGAATTGTATACTCCCTAACAGCTTCTCTAAAGTCCCACTTTGTGCCAAATTTCATACCCACCTCAAGATGCAATTCACCAAATCTTGCACCGTCCCTAAACACTGGACATGCGTCATCAGAATCGTTGTCTTCTTCTAGTTCATCTTCCGAATTTGGAGGAGTCTTCATCTCCTCTGAGTGCCATGAATTGGCACCATCCGAGTCAGCTCCAGGATCTAGACTATATTCTACACCTTCAGCAAAACTACCAATAAAACCAAGATCCACTTCTTCATCGCTAACTTCTTGCACAAATGCATCATCCTCGACCAGAATCTTCTCCTTTCCTTTAGCTAGAGGACCAACATTTGTCAATATCTTCTCATTATGGTTCTTGTTCACCCTATTCCTACTCCCATTGTTGACATTCTTCACCCCAGTATCTGAATTAGAAGAGCTGTCTTCATCAAGAGTTGGCTTAAAAAGGCTATCTTCTGCGCTCTCATAAGAGTCAGAAGACACCTCGAAAGGAATCTCATTATTAAAAACTTTGCTTTGGAATCCTCTGGCAGCAGATCTTGTACAAGGTCTCCTAGATATACTATTTTTGTTGGGCTGCTTGGACTTGTTGGTTTTATCTGTTTTGGTGTTTTGGGTGGTCTTGATGGGCTTTGTGGGCTGGATGCTACCAGTGAGTTTGTTTGGCTTGGCTCCACTGACCTTGTTAATGGGTTTTTTGGTCTGATTTTGATTTTTTGAAACTGTTGATGGTGGTTGTGTACCTTTGGTGTTTGAGGCAACTTTGGTGTTTCCCTCTAAAACCTTTGGCAATGATGCTCCATGCTCGAAATATACATCAATAACTCCGTTATTGATCTTAGCACACTTCACCATCTCTCTTATCTCCTTGTCATTATTCAAGCTTCTTAGTCCATTCTCCAAACCTTTCCTAGGAACTTGCCACCAGCATTGCTTTATCTCATCATAACCAAGCTTTTTATGGTAGTTCCTTAGATAGAAGACGTCTAATGTATCCACATCTAGGTCACCTAAACAAGCCTTATTATCCGGATAATATATCATTGTTCCTTCTTGATCTTCTTTAAAATCACCTCCGTGATGAAACATAATATCCAACATCTCTTCCATCTGAAAAAAAAATTCAAAATCCATAACTTGACAATCAAGATAAACACAAATAGATTTTTCTGTCCTATTTACACTAACTATTCAATAAAAAAAATACATATACACAAATAGATTTTAGTGTCTTATTTACATAATTATAAGTTTTTTTTTTCCAAAAATACACAAAAATTAGCTATACAAATATATTTGTATGTATGTGTATATACACGTTTGTATGTGTGTTATCATACATATATTTATTATATATTTTACATTTTAATATGTATTATATATAAATTAAATAATTGAATGACAAATTAAGTAATTGAATAACAAAGTTCAGTTTTATGTGCTGTACCCTGTATGCGTCTGTTTCAATTTTTGTGACAATAAATCATATTCTAAATTGAAACAATATGTTTTGAAACAATAAATCATATTCTAAAGTTCAGTTTGCATTTTGCCCTCTGATAACTGGCAAGTTGGCAATCCTATAATAAGTATGCAACAAATATAATATTAACTCGTAGCTAGACATGGAATTTTTATTTGAATATGTATGTTTCAAGTTCTATATCATCACATCTTCTACAAACTTAATAAAGAGTATACTTTTCTAGTAATATGTTGCTATTTATTTTCAATCTTCTAATAAAATTAAAATGGCTTAAGTTAAATAGACCCTTTAAAAATTTTCATCATTATACATAAGAACTGATAAGAGTTTTATCAAATAGATATTAGACATCAACAGATAAGAGTTTTATCAAACAAAACACTCATGACCATGAAATAGAGCATTATTTTCAAACAGAGCATGACCATAATCAAACAGAGTTTCTCATGAAACCCCAACCTAATCAAACCTTAGAACCATAGTAGCAGAAAAAAAAAACCAAAATTCCAACCACACTCACAACACAAGCATATACAAAAATCATCATGCATTGCAAAAAAAGAATAAAAAAAATTACCTTTACAAATGGCAGAACCTCTTGTTTCTGACACAGGTGGAAACAAACGATGAAGTGAAACTTGATTTTGATGTCTTCTGACTGCAACAATTTCAACCTCACCAAAGGAACCCTAAGAAAGTAAAAGAGCATTATTTTCAAACAGAGCATGACCATAATCAAACAGATCATCTCATGAAACCCCAACCTAATCAAACCCTAGAACCATAGTAACGGAACAAAAAAAAACCATCATTCCAACCACACTAACAACACAAGCATATACAAAAATCATCATGCATTGCAAAACAAGAATAAAAAAAATTACCTTTACAAATGGCAGAACCTCTTCTTTCTGACGCAGGAGGAAACGAATGATGAAGTAAAACTTGATTTTGATATCTTCTGACTGTAAGAATTTCAATCTCACCAAAGGAACCCTAACGTAGTGGCATTCATGAAGAGAGGAGGAAGAAGAAGAAGAAAAGAAAAAGACAGAGAGTGGAAGTGGAGAAGACAAGTGAAGAGATGGTGTGTTTATGATGAAGGGCGTTTCATATTTTCTTTTGGGCCAAACGACAACGTTTTTGTCAAATTGGGGCGCCAACCCAAAACGCCAACGTTTTGGCTTAATCCAACGTGGCAACTTCGTGACACATCAGATCGTCGGTGATGACTCATCACCGGAAAACTGTCCAGGGACTATTATGGTGCCCGGAGCGGTATCTGGAGGATTATAATGGTGCAATTGGGATCTCAGGGATCACATTGGGTAACGACCCGAATCTCAGGGACTATTATGGGGATTTACTCCATCATATCTAGACTTTTTTATTATACAATATCTAAATTGAACTTCACCATTTTCATGCTACGCAGACAACTGTCACAATTACTAACATAATAACTAACAACAAACAGAATGCCACTTTTAGAGCCCTAACTTCGGATTTTAAGCTTCCAATCTTTCTGATGAATTTTATTATCCATTCCTTTATTTCAAATCCAGGATCAGCTCTACCAATTATTTTTTTTTCATGCTGAACTTTGTCAGCCCGCATAAAAAAACCACACCACCTCTTGCTAACACTCTGCAACCACATTTCATGGCCATGGAGAAGAAATGTTATATATTGAAAGAGCAACGAAATTAGCTACATACATTAACAAAAATCACTGGTTGACCTCTCTGAATTTGCATCTATTCTTGACTATTTGAGGACGGATCGGCTGCCACACCCACACCTCTCTAGAAGCCGTTCGTAAATGCTTTTGGTGGTTCTCCTCTCACAGCTTCTCTCAGAGCGTCGGTTGTTGGAGCTACCAACAATGCTGTTGCCTCCACCCATTATCACTTTTTCAAAACACGCCTAACAACGACAGAAAAGAAGAAGGATAGTGACTTCTAATGGTAGACGCAACTTTCTGGAGTTCAAATTGGGATTAGAGCTATAAACTACTATAAGAACTAAATTGAGTTAAATAGTTATAATAATTTTGTAATATAGTTATGGATTGTCCCGCGTAACCTCTGTCCAACTACGCCATCATTCTGTTCACGAATATTAGTCAGAATATACCTCAAAGACGATCAAAAGTCAATATTGTTAAGACCAAAAATAAAGTTGAGGCAATTACAAATTAAAAAATAAGATTAAACCTCAACTACAAATTTAGTTCAAGAACCAATTTAAGATTTAACTCATCGAATAATTCATAAGTTATTATGATTTAAATTCTAAAGAAGAAACAACATATATCCACTGTGATTCGTATTATATTTTTTCATAATAATTAGAATATAATAGTTATTATTGATTATAGAATATAACTATAATTAAAAAGGTATATTTAAAATGAATATTTAAGTTTCAAATTATTGCATACCACAAGGTTTTTATGTATGTGCACATTAAAAATCATTTTTTAAATATAATAAATTAATTATATTACGTATATATTAAAAATAATTATCAAATAAAATATTCATATAAAACAAATATAAAATATGTATAAAAATTAATTAAATAATAAATATTTATATATAAATACATGTATAATAAAAAAATACGATACTTTGCTTTTTTTTAAAGGAATTTAGCATTCTTCATGTTAAGGTATTATTGTCAAAATAGACCATTCAAAATAGAATAAAAGTAAGAATTTAAGCATTCAAACATAAATCATAATAAAATTTAAAAGTAATAATACAAGTGGTGATCCACCATGTTTGAGTGATTAATTTTTGAGTTAATTATTCTGTTAATTTTTATAATTTTATCAAATTTATAATTAGATTTTTATATTTTTTTAATTGATTTTTTATACTCTTTTTAGTTTTATAATTAGGTTATTCCTAATATAAAAAATATTAAAATTAATTGAATAATTTTTTGTAAATTAAAAATATTTATAATTAAAAATATAATTAAATTTTTAACTGTATATTTTTTAGAAAAAATATTTTGTTAATTTTAATTTTTTGACAAAATTAAAAAATATAAAAATCTAATTAAAAATTTAATATAATTATAAAGACTAATAGAATAATTAAACCTTAACTTTTTTTTAAATATATCCATGAATATCATATGTTGATATCTACTAAAATCTAAAACTATTTTATATTATCAATAAATCACATTAAAAATTTTGAATAACCTTTACATAATAAAATTGAAAATAACTATAACAACTAATATGGTAGTATATAAATAAATTATACCGTGAAAGTTTTATTTCATAAAAGTATTCAAACTAAAGCATGTTTACATCATTTTTCTATCTATTTTGATTTCTTCCTTTTCAATGGAAAATGAGTCAAATGACTAGTGCAAGTGGGAGGATGTATCTTTGAATCGATAAAATAGTGTACGACTTGTTCCTTTTTTATTTGGGCCACTCTGGAAATAACTAAAAGATAAATTTAGATATTGTTATTTTTGTTATGTATAAAAAGGACTTAAGACTTAAGAGTTAAATACGGAGATATTTCGTACTCACTATGAGACAAATAATAATATTTTAGGATCATGTTATGTAGGCATAGAAAGATTGCACACAAATTGGTTATTTACATGTGAATACAGAATAATTTATATAATTATATTTATAATAAAATATAGCAATAATTGAGTTTTTGTGTTGATAAAATATTTAGTTATTTTACAGATCCAAAGGAGATGAAAAATTCTATTTTCATAGTGAGAAATTTTGTTACAGATTTTGAAAATTTTGATTATTTTAAATTAATAAAAAATGTATCAAAATTTTCTCTTTAAAATGACAAATTTTCACAGTGAGAAATTTTGTTACAGATCCAAAGGAGATGAAAAATTCTAAGAATAAAAAGAAAAACCGAAGAAGAAAAGAGCAACAGACGAGCTCTTCTTTGAAGGAAGCTTCTGAACTGAACAATAAGGTAGTCATAATATCTAATATCAAATTTGGCTTCAAGTTAAATTTGAAAAAACAAGTTCAGTTATTTACTATATATGTTCCAAGTGTTTATTGCTTTTTACTTCTAATAGGAGATAAATGGTCATAATATCAGACCCCAAATTGATGGAGCTAATGGAGTTTCCGAGGCCTCTCAGTCTGATACAGAAGACAGCACTTTTGTTCCTAGAGAGTTTGATGATGGAGATATAGACGAGGAGATCGATCCTGCATTACAGGAAAAACTTGACAGGTGGAGCTAGACCATATTCTAAGTGCAGTGTTTACACTTCATGCTAAAATTTGAAGTTGTATTTTTCTTTTTGTGGATGACAATCATTATCTTTAGCATAGTTGCAGTGGCAGATCACTTGCACTATTATCTTTATTCTATCATATGGAGAGGACATAGCATCAGAATGATTGATGAGCTCTTTCTTTCAATAAATTGTATTTCTTGAATCATGTATTGCTGGTTGCATGTGAAATGACGTGCTCACATTCGTGTATATATGAGAGAGAGGGCAATGTGACAATATCCAAATTGATTTCATTGTGTTTGGGATTGGCAAGTGACAAATGTTTATTTTATATTTGTTCCTATGTTGGAGAATTTTTAGTAATCTTTGTATCCCTAGCAATCTAGCAATAGGTTTTTCTTGATCTTGTATGTTTAAAATGTTTCAATAAATAATGCAACTTGTTTTAATCTGTGTGTGCATGCCTGCTATTGAAGAATGTAATGGAACAAAAAAGAAATATGAAAGGGTGGGAAAGTGACAACAAAAACAATAAGAAATCTCTAAGTTTCAGAGTGAAAATGATGATTGATTACTTATGATTGTGAACTTGTGTTATGATTATGTCAATAATTAACTTCAGAAACAAGATGTAACTCCATAACTAACTACCTAACAAGTTTATTTAATGCTTTCTATTTTTGCTCCCTGAACTGATTAAAACTGTGTCAGAGTAACATAAACCTAATTAAGCTGACTCAACTCATCTTACACACACTAACAAAGTTCTAATCTAACAATATTACTTTTTGTATTCTGGTACTTTGCAAAATTTGTCTAGGTACATTATGGTAAAATTATTGGTTTTTTGGCCAAAATTTGTTTTTCATTGAGTATTTAATAATATTATTATGATCATTGAATTTACCCATTTGATATTTTAGTTTCCATAGAAGGAGAGCCTCGGAACAACGATTGAGTTGTCTCCGTGTGACCTCAAGGTCACGGGTTCAAGCCGTGGAATCAGCCACTGATATAATTATTAGGTTAGGCTGCCTAGATTACGCCCTTTGGATGCAGCCCATTCCTAGATCCTAGGTTATCGCGGGATACTTGTTCATCTGGCTGTCCTATACTTTAGTTTCCATAATTGACCAAGCTTATTTCACACGCACAGAGTTTAACAAAGTAGCAATATGTAAGGGGTATGATGTAGAAATAGAGAAGAATTAATCAATCCGAGGGAATTTAGAGAGAATTAAGAGGGAGAGAGATAATTCCATAAAAAGAATTCCAGAAAAGGAACTATATTCATTACTCAATTCATGATTTTTTATTATATTTCTGCAATATCTATTTATAGTAAATCAATTACTAATGAAACTATCCTAATTGAGCCTTGGCCTATATTTTACTCATTACATTACATTTTCCTTAACGACAATCTTGCCATCAAAGTTGTTGAAAAAAAAATTTAAAAACCCTAATTACAATTAATCTTAAAGTAACATTTTTTTTTCTATTCCTATTCTACTGTCTAAAATAAAAAATTACCTCCAGGATCCCACTGTTTAAAAAAAACTAGGCCCTCCCTCTTTTTAAAATATTTTTTGGTATGCCTAAATCTATTTGTTGATGTGAATTGGACTCTTGTTGAGGTAAATTGGGCTTGGCAGATTGGGAAAAGGCCCAACCCTTAAGGAAGGAACAGCTCCTCATGCTCTGCTTTATCATTCTCGTTGCTGCACTTGAGAAGAGAGGGCACCATCCCAAAACAGCCACCACTCATCTCTTGATCAGTCTGCATCTCCGCCGTCTGCTTTGCCTGGGTAGGCTCCTGTGCTGCTGCTTGGTCCATCGCCACCCATGGAGACAACACCTCGTCCCGCTTCTTCTCTGTGCTCCATCTATGCTCGCGATCCCATGGAAAAACCGCCACCGTGAGTGGTGGTGGCTTGGCCACGATTGAGGGAACACAACGGAACAGAACGCCTCTTCTAACCTTCACGAGCTTTCTCTTCGCGGAGGCGCCGCTTGCTACCACCGCGTCGTTCATCTTCCGCGGTCTTGGTTCTGGTGCGGGCTTTCTTGCAGCTGCTCCGCCTCTGACCACAGCGTCCGTAAACCTGCAAGGCGGCTTTGGTGTCGGTTCCCGATCCAATAGATCTGTGTCATCCACCTTCCCCTTCGAGACGGCGCCGTCCTCGGCGCCACTGCTGGCCATGCTTAGCCTGCCACCGCTGCTCCGAGCGGTTCTGTGGACGTCGTCGTCCTCCGCAACGGGTGCTGTTTCCCACCACGTACGATCGCTGGCGTTCAGAGGTCGCGGTCCAGCATTCAGGGAGGTCGTTTCTTGAATCTGAAGCTCCCTTTGCAGATCTGGAACTGCTGTTGTTGATGCTGAAAACTGTTGATGAGGTATTGAATCAGATAGTTGAATTCTTGAGGATGTAATATCTGTATCCGCAGTCTGTAATTTCGCTTGATCTTGAGTTTCGATTGATGATTCTGCTTCTGAATTTCTGATTTCGTGTTCTGTCGATGGTTTTTCTGTGGTGTCTACGATGGAATTCTGGATTTGAATTTTTGCTTGAAACGCTGATTCTGGACTTTGATACAGTGATTGATAATTTTGGCTTTGAAATTTCTGAAAATGGATTGCTCCAGCGTTCTTCATAATACTTTGCCAAATAAAAAGCATCACGAATAGTTTTAGGATCATCAAAGATAATTTCTCTATGGATATAAGTTTCCAATCCATTGAGAAATGTCTTCAATATTTCAGCATCATTCAAATTTACTCTTTGAACATAACACAAAAAGGCAGTAAAATATTCAGCTACACTTCCAATTTGCTCCATTGGAGGTGAGATCGCCAAACCACCATGAAAATGGAAAAATGGTGGTCAATGAAAGCACCAATGTAAGGGGTATGATGTAGGAATAGAGAAGAATTAATCAATAAGAGGGAGTTTAGAGAGAATTAAGAGGGAGAGAGATAATTCCATAAAAAGAATTCCAGAAAAAGAACTATATTCATTACTCAATTCATGATTTTCTATTATATTTCTGCAATATCTATTTATAGTAAATCAATTACTAATGAAACTATCCTAATTGGGCCTTGGCCTATATTTTACTCATTACACAATAATCATGAAATTCTTGTTAAACTCCTTCTGTGTTGTCCTTCCCTGCCACTTTGGATAAAAGAAGGCATGGGTTTGATATGAAGAAATGTCTGCATGATGTTCATATTGATGTACTCTTGTGATTTGATATGCCAAAATCTTATTTGCTCAATACCCTTTGATGCAGGGAAGTGGAAGATTTCGCCCGCATATTAAATTCTGACTGGCCAGAGAGGATGCAGGAACTGTTGTCATTGGGGCAAGAAAGAAAAGCAATGCCTTTTACATCCAATGGAAACAGTTTTTTAAGACGAAATGCTTGTATGTTCATCGCTGAGTTTGTTTTAGTGACGTTGTTTACCATTTATATGCTTGTTAGTAGAACGTTTTAAATCATTTTTAAAAAACAAATAATAAAATATTTTCTTCTTTTTATGTCCTTTTAAAATCATTCTAGTTTGCTTTTGCTCCTACATTTTGGTCAGCTAGAGCCAAGGTTGTCAAATATCCGCTATCTTCGCGCAATAGCGCTATTGCGTGGCAGAAATTTAACAAAACACAATGAGCCGCAATCCGCTATTGATGACCTTGCCTAGAGCCGATTTCCGCTTTCTTTAGCTGCTAAAACTTGTTTTCTCTTGCTTAATATTTAATATATGTTAAGCTTGTTGCATGTGCTATATATGAGAAGCTGAGTGAAAATTGCATCTTTCCATGTGTATCATCTTTTAGAACCATGAAGTGGGGCATTATTGCCAGAGAGATTTCTTTCCTTACCCTTTTGAATTGGCATGATGAATTTGGTAACTGACTTGTTTATTGTTTCCCTGAATAACTCTCTAGTTTATTCAGTGTGTAGTTAATACACCACTTTGCCATGATTATTGCTTTCTGTTTTCTGATATAACATGCTATAAAAATAATAGTATTTAATGTCATTTCATCCACTTATGTCTTTTGATTCACTACACTAATTAAAAATTTATCTATGCAGAGGACTTGACCTCATGATACTGTCACACAAACAAGAAGGAATCAGCGGAAAATGGATCCTTACAAGCCCCCACACAAATGGCCTGTGGCTTGAACAATTTTGAGAGGTGCTGACAAGCCTTAGGAAAGTGCTACATGTCAGTTATTTATTTGTTTTTCTAATTCACTGTTCAATTTTATTCATTATTGGTCCTTGGCCCCAGGCACAATTTGATGCTGGAGGCTGCCTCTTGTGCCAATAGAAAATAAATAGTAGGATGGGCTTGTATGTAATAATGTTGTATCTTTGTGCATTGATTGCTTGAGTTTTGAAAGAAGTTTCTTACTCTGATCCATTTCTGTGTTGACAAATTGTTAAAAATTGGGTTGTGATCATATATTCATTTTTGTACTCCTAATGTGACTAGTAGACTCTGTAGTTGTTGGAGTAATTTTTTTTCTTCACATAAGTAATGATTTAAAACTCATTCCATATAAGATGAGATTGAAGAGAAGAGTGTAATTCATGGGTCTGGATTGATCATTTGGAAGATGGTTTTTCCTTTTGCTACCCATTTGGTTCATAATTGCATGTGATATTTGGTTATATTGATAATTTTTTCCTTTTTCTTCTAAATAATCAATATTTACAACTTGAGTAAGACTACTTCATTAAGGGTGACTTGGGATCTTGGAAGAAATAGAGGAAGAAAATGACTTAAATGAGTAAAACAAGGGACATGAGCCAAGCTTACATTAATGATATTTCATCACAGAATACACTTGGAAAATGAAATTTATCCAACTTCAATTTCAATTTTAGTTATAAGTAACATAACCATAATCTTTCATCTTCATACAACAGTTTTCATTTTCGTTTTCTTTTTCTTTTTCTTTTTTCTCTTGTCACCATCCTCTGCCGGGCCACTTCATTGAGAGTTGACTGTGATGTCTCTTGCCTTATTGCCATTTGCTTGACAAAGACATCATTTTTTGGCCACACCCTCATATAAGCAAACTTCCAGAAGATAATTACAAAAGAACACTATGTTCCCTAAGGTAAAAAACAATTGCCAAAGAGGAAGCTCTTAAATCTTCTTACTTCTTATCTCATACCATCTCCTATTTAAGAAAAAAAATAAAATAAAAAATCTAATCTAACAAAAGTAATAGTATCTTAAAGTCTTAGCTGTTGATATAACTATAAATACATGCTAATAACATGATTAAACTAACACCTATGCTACACTATACTACTATACCTATTATCACTTCGTTCATTGTTGAGACTCTTGGTTATGAGGGCAAGGCATTTCTGGTTCCCCTCTTGTCCATAAAAGATTGAGTTCACCTCTCTTCTTTCCCAATGACAAAAATGTGCCTGCATTTGAAGAAAACCAAGGTTTTAAAAACAATACAAGTTTTTGTAAATTACGATGACAACTCGTAGTAAGAAACATGCATAAAGTTTAACATTAGTTCTCGAAGGTGCCTTCGGCAGCCACCCGAACATGTTGAAATAACAATTGTACTAACCAAGAGTAAACGGGACGATATAAAGCAATGCTGGTTGACCATGCCCATCCATCAAGTTCAAAGCAACATATGTAATAAGAAGACTTGCAGATCAAAGTTCAAGGGAATGATGTAAAGACACCAAGCAAACAGTGATCTCAATTCTCATCTACATCCTAATTCTGGTCCAAAAGTGAGCCGACTCAATTTTGTAACAAAGTAAATAAAGTCCAAAAGTTTTTATGAAAAATTACCCTTTGACACATCCTACCAACTAAAGTCATACCAAGAATCAAACATAGAAATAGCATACCTAAACCGTAAGCACTCATTACCCACACGAAGTATCCAGACCAAAGGTTCCTCTTTGCCAACCAATCATACCTGTAAATTTATCGGTACAATAATTAAGTCCAGGAACCATTAAAATGAGACAAGGGATTCTTTTCATTTATGTAGTGATTAAAGTGTTTAAACTAGGGAAGAGGCCATTTGTGACATTTGTGACCATAGTTCCATCTGTATCATGTTTTTCGGTATTGAAAGAGGCCATGGCTTTTCACCCCTGCATAATCCGAATGGGATTTGTGCATAGTTCCCCTGCTGGAAACAGCCTAATAGATGTGTAGGCTAAATGTGGACAACTCAGTTATTCTGAGAAATTCTTTCATGAGATGGAAAACAAAGACACTGTCACATGGAATGCAATGCTTTCAGGCTATGGAATGCATGGCCAAGGCGACCGTGCCCTCTCTCTTTTTTCACTTATGCAAGAGGCTGGTGTCAGTGTTGATTCTGTTCCTACCTCAATGTATTGTCTGCCTGCAGGGTGTGGAATATTTCCTACCTCAATGTATTGTCTGCCTCCATGACAATCTTAAAAAGCAATAAGAACCTAAGTAATAATTCAAGGGAATATTTCACATGCAGATCCACCAAGGTTCTGGGTAGATCATAGTAACATCAAGATCGTTGTCGTTCAATCTTGTACTCAGCTCTATACTAATGTATCCACCTCCAACAACCACAGCTTTGCCATTCTTCTTTGCTTTAATTGCTTCATATAGTTTATCAGCATCATCAACTTCCCTAAAGTAAAAGATGTTTTTGGCATCACCAAAATCACTCATCCTTATAACCTGCAAACAAATATTAGGTATTAGCAAGACGAAAAAAGTGAAGAAATGAGTACAATGCATTATGTTGAGATTGCACATATATTTTTTTTATGACTTGTTTTTAAATCTTTTTCTAATGTTCACCTATTTATTTTAGCAGCATTTGTTGTTTTTTAACTTATAAGCATCTTGTAGTTTTAGTTTAAAAGATTTCTAACTAACTCGCATACTCTTTCACCTAATTAGATACAATTCATCTCATTCTCAATTCAAAATCTAACTAACCGTAGAATAAGAAAGGACTCTTTAAATTTTCACTCTCATTGTTTTTTAGATACGAGTTATACATTTCATTCAATATCCTCAAGGATCCTTACAGCTGAGCCAGTTGCAATCAACAAAATCTGATAACTGATTGTTTCTCCTCCCGCACTTGTCAGAGATTTTGCGGCAAGGTCTGCTTTCACTGTTTCTGTTCTAAGAATCAACTAAAATGAGACCCCGCAATGCGGCGCGGAGAGGTAGATTATTTATACTATATAGTATATTTTAATAAATGTTATATTAAAAATATTTTAAAGAACATATTATAAATAGATTTTGAATTTATTTATTTTTAAAAAAGACATAGGTTATTTATATTAGAGTTATACAAAACTCCTTTTTTTTTCGATTTGCATTAATGGCTACACTTTGTCTTTTCTTGCGATTTTTTTGTTTGTAAATAATGAAAAAAAATAAATGAATGAGAATGAAAAACATATAAAAATGTTATATTAAATTTAAGGAATTTTTGATAATTAGTATAAGAGATTAAAAAATGAAGAGTAGTAAGAGTCATAATATGTATAAGTTGTAGAATTTGAATATTTGTAACTGAAATTTTTTATAATAATTATTATTATGACACTTTTAATGTATGTTTATTACATTTGATTAGTACTTGATGTTTCAATTGAATAATAATAGATAAGAATTTTTTGTTTTAATTTTTATAAAATATTTTACTAAATAGTGATTGGTTGATTTTCATCTAGCAATTTTGAGTATTAACTCTGATCTTCCGATCTGTCATTACCACTGCAAATCCTTCTACAACAAAGAGAAAAAGATATGGTCAAAGAATAATAATCCATTCTAAGTAAATTATAGAAGCAATACTGCATATTTTATACACATTAACATCTTAATTCTGCCATTGGAGTGAACTATACGTATCACATCCAATGCCCCGCATGGTAGGATGCATGATATGCATCCCCTTATGCTATTCTTCATTATTAAAGCTAAACTCTTGTGTAATTACTTAAAGAAACTCTTAAAAAAGGCTTGAATCCGTTTGTGGGATTAGGCGATATAGATATCAGAGAATAAATTTTAACTCATAAAAATAAAAATAAATTTAAATATTTTTATTTTTTAAATCTACACATAAAATATTACTAACACAATAAGATATTCTTTTTAAATAATAGTGTATTATAAATAAAAAGTTTCACTTATTTTTTTTTTCCTCCAACGGTCCAACCAAACTTGTATTGCATTATACTGGATGAGTCCTATAAGATTCTGATTGATTAAAGTTTTAGGAGAATTTTAATATTATATATGAAACTTAATATTCTTCTATATGATTCTTACATTATATATAATCGATATGAAACTTAATATATTTATTTCATTTTACTTAATTATAGTTAATGATATTTTAATATTTTTTTTATTTTTTTTTTTTGTATACACTACTTAATAAGATAATAATTTTATAGAGCCTTCTTTAATGAAGAAAACAAAGAATATTTTGATTTTTCATGAATTAAAATTTTTTATAAATTATAACCATTGAAAATTTGAATTGATGGCTAGAATTTAAATTATTTATTAATTATATAATAATCATATTTTATATTTAAATATTTTAAAATAATTTTATTGTGAAATTATAATTTTAGCTATTTTTTTCTCTTTCAGCCATCTCATATTTTCATACTGAAACAACTATTATTACCGCCATAAAAAAAATCTCTTCTCATCACTAGGGTTAGAAGTGAATCAAACCAACTCGAGCTCGACTCATTAATAGTTCGATAAGTTGAAATCGTGAGCTGGTGAGCCGAGCTTGAGCTTAAATTTAAACTCATAAATTAAATGAGTCGAACTTGAGCTTGAATAAACTCAGCTCATTAGCTCGTGAACTGACTCGAATATATGCCGCGTAATACATATTGATCTTTTCACTTTAGTAATTAAAAAAATTAATCTTGATATATTGTCTATAAAAATAATTTATAGATGTATTTAATTACATAATACTATGTCAAAAAAATTATGTTTTATATTAACTGTATGAAAATGATTAAAAAACGAATATAATTAAACGATTATATAAAATATTTTATACTATTATAATTAGATAAAAATGAAATTCTTTTTAAAAATCTTAATATATGCATTTCACACAACTATTTAGAAGTCTTACCATAATTGTCGAGTTTAAGACTTTGTCATAGCTTTGGAGGAGTTGAATCCACTTTAACTTGTATTATTGTTTCAGCAATGCAAGGAAATAAAACAGCTGCACTCCTCAAGTCATAAACTAATAAAAGTCAGAACTAAAGAAAAATCATTCTTTAAGCCTGTATTATATTTAAAAATAATATCTGTTGTTAAAATCTTTTTCATATGGTAACAATACGATTTTTTAGGGGGGTTTAAAGCTTTTCCTGCCCCTAGTTTTACAAGTCCTTGAATTGAAGTTTTTAATTATGGGAAAAAGTCCTTGACTTGAATATAAGTAATATTTCTAAAAGGATAATTTTTTTAATGAAATTATTATCTATACAAATTGAAAGGGGTATGGAGGATCACCGGTGGATATGAAATCTTGGATGTGGGTTTTGGGTACTTCCTTGTTAAATTTGATCGCATGGACGATCGAGAGAAGGTTTTACTAGGGGGGCCATGGATGATCTTCGGTCACTATATTGCGGTCAAGCCATGGACACCGGATTTTAAACCTTGTGAGGACACTTTCGGGGAGACTATGGTTTGGATTCGAATCTCTGGTTTGAGCATATGGTACTATCAGGATAAAGCCATGATGAGAATCGCTTCTGCTGTGGGAAGACCAGTCAAGGTGGATCTGGCTACTAAGTTGGCGGAAAGGGGAAAATTTGCTCGGGCTTGCGTGCAAATTAATCTTGGTTTGCCGGTGGTCCGGAGTGTGATTGTCGATGAGTTTGAATATAAGGTGGAGTATGAATGCTTACACCTTATTTGTGACAAGTGCAATTGTTTCGGGCATCCAGCAACTGACTGCAGAATGACCCCAATAGATTCGGAAAGGGTGGATCGAAAGGAAACATCAGTGACCGAGACGGCGGCCCGGTTGGTGCAGCCACAGGAAGCTTCAAAAGAGAAAATTTTTGAATTTGGATGCAATCCCAAAGAGTCAGTGATAGTTGCAGAAATTGGGGAGGAATTAGATGATACGTTGCATGGGAAGGAAGTGGGATCCCAACATTTGGAAAATGAGGCTGGCTGGACCAAAGTCAGCGGTAAAATGAGAGGAAAATTGAGTCAATCAAACAAAGCCCAACAAACATCTAAAGATAAAATGCCGGTGCGCTCAAATCAGAAATTGGACCAGAACCGTGACTTTGGGCTACGTATGAGAGGAGCCGAATCAGGGCTGAAGACCGGGTCGGTTAGCGGATCTAAGGCACGCATGGCATCTTCCAAACAGCAAGGGGTGAAGGGCAAATCTGTCTCCGTTGCGGTGCCGACTTTCACTGCCATTATCAAAAACGGACAAAAGAGGTTGCGCCCTTCTTCTTTGCAGAATTCGCCGTCGACTCCGGACTGCCTTGGCGACACCAGCAAGCAGCAAATCGGCAAATTGGAAGGGTTGTCAGTGGAGGGACACAGACAAACCGGGCAACAACCGGACAAGGACAAGCAAGACTCAGGGGGATATGATGGTGGATCTTCATCATATCGTTAGGGACTTCAGCTGAGGTTGGTCCTTTTTACAATACAAATTATTTTATGGATTATTTAGATTTAAGCTTTCTATTTTGGAATATTAGAGGTGCCTCTAATAAATTGGCCCGGGTTCATAGTAAGGAGTTAGCGAATAAATTTCATCCTACTTTTTTCATTCTGTTTGAAACCCATATTGCTTTCGAGAGGATGAAATCTTTTTGGAATAATCTAGGTTACCAGGGTGTTGGTATTGTTGAGGCTAATGGTCATAGTGGGGGTATCTGGGTTCTATGTTCTAATTCAAATATTTCTGTGAGAGTATTGGATGTAGTTGATCAATGTATCAGTTTTGAAATCACTATGGGCAATACATCTAGTTACTGCAGTGCGGTGTATGCTAATCCGCATATACATCGGCGTAAAGAACTGTGGGGTGACTTGACAAGGATTGCTAATATGATCCACGGACCTTGGATTGTGTTAGGGGACTTTAATGATATTTTGTTGTAGAGTGAAGTTAGAGGGGGGCAATTTAGACTTGCCAGAGCAGAACAATTTGCGGAAACATTGGAGGATTGTGGGCTGTTTGATATGGGGGCTATTGGGAGAAGATTCACTTGGTACAGGAAGGTGAAAGGTGGGGTGCAGGTGGCCAAGAAGCTTGATAGAGCAGTCATCAACCAGGACTGGCGACTAATGTTTCCGGAGGCTTATACTGAGGTGCTGGCGCGCCTTCACTCTGATCATTGCCCATTATTCACTAGGTGCAAGATGGCAAAGAGGGCTACCAAGGGCCATCGTCCGTTCAGATTCCAGGCTGCGTGGATGACTCATCCTCTTTTTAGGAATGTTGTTGATACAGCTTGGAATAGAGGAGCTCCGGATGTAGTTAAATGTTTGTTGGAGGTTCAAAAAGATGCAACTAGCTTCAATAAAAAGGTTTTTGGCAATATTTTTGTTAAGAAAAGGGAGTTGGAGAGGCTTTTGAATGACGTTCAGATTACTCTGGAAAGTCGGGAGGATCAACAGCTTAGGATCAAAGAGCAAGTTTTGCATCAGGAACTGAATGCTGTCCTTCTTCAAGAAGAGTTGTTGTGGTATCAAAAATCTAGAGAACAATGGGTGAGATGTGGAGACAGAAATACAAAATTTTTTCATCTGCAGACAGTTATCAGGAGAAAGAGGAACAAAATTCATGGGTTATTTTTGGAGGATGGGTCTTGGACCACGGAGACTACGACTCTAGAAATGGCGGCAAATTCTTTCTTTCAAAAGCTCTTTTCTACAAGGGAGGATATTGACCTGGACGCCATGGGGCCTTTTCCTTGCCCGTCTCTTAGTACTGAGGCTTGTCAAAAGTTAGTGGAACCGGTGACGTCTGAAGAGGTTAAAAGAGCTGTGATGACCATGAGTTCATTTAAAGCCCCAGGGCCAGATGGATTTCAAGCAATTTTCTACAAAGAGTTCTGGGACTCTCTTAGCAACGATGTGTGTAGACTGGTCAAGCGAGCCTTTGAGGGTGAGCCATTGAATGCGGCTATTTTCGATACTCTCATTGTTCTAATTCCTAAAGTGGAAGTTCCCTCTTCCTTACGGGAGTTTCGGCCTATTAGCTTATGTAATGTAATTTATAAAATTGTCACAAAGGTTCTAGTTAACAGGTTCAGACCTTTCCTGTCGGAGATCATTGGTCCTTTGCAAGGAGGGTTCATTCCAGGAAGAGGAACCACGGAGAATATTATCATTGCTCAAGAGATTATGCACTTCATGAGGAACACCAAGTCTCGAAAAGGGACCATGGCATTCAAGATTGATTTGGAAAAAGCTTATGACAGGGTAGACTGGCGTTTTCTGGAAGCTACTTTGGTCCGGTTTGGGTTTCCAAAGGCTACCATTAATCTTATATTGAATTGTGTGACTTCCTCTTCGTTGGCAGTTTTGTGGAATGGGAACAGGCTCCAAAATTTCAATCCGAAGAGAGGGTTGAGGCAAGGAGATCCTATGTCTCCTTATCTATTTGTACTCTGTATGGAAATGCTTGCCTGCTTTATCTCTCATAGAGTTTCCCAAGGTGTGTGGAACCCAGTTGCAGTTTCTAGGAATGGACCACGACTCTCTCATTTGATGTTTGCAGATGATCTTTTGCTTTTCTGTAAGGCATCAAAAGCTCAAGTAATAGAGGTCATGCATTGTTTGGACTTGTTTTCTAGAGCGTCAGGTTTAAAGGTAAATCTTCATAAGTCAAAGGCCCAGTGTTCCAAGAGGGTGTCGGAGAGGAGAAAAGAGGTTCTCTCAGGGGTCTCTAACATCCGGTTCTGCAATGATTTGGGTAAATACCTGGGAATTAACATCGGTCATGCCAGAGCTTCCAGGAAGACGGCTCAGGAGATTATTGAAAAAATTTCGAGAAAGCTCTCCAGTTGGAAAGGACGCCTACTGAATAAGGCAGGGAGGCTTTGTCTTGTTAAATCGGTTATGGCCTCTATCCCAGTTTATGAAATGCAAATTTCTCTTCTCCCGAAGTATGCATGTAATAAAATTGATTCCTTGATGAGACAATTCTTGTGGAAAGGCCAAGCGACTGGAAAAGGGCTGCCTCTGGTCAGGTGGGAGGTCGCCATAACTCCTAAAAAGGCAGGAGGATTGGGTATTAGGGATACTTCCTGTGCTAACATGGCGCTTCTGGGAAAGTTGGTATGGGATTGTCTAAATAATAGTGAGAAGTTATGGGTGCAGGTTTTGAAGCATAAATATCTCAGGAATCAATCTGGTATGAACGGAAACAGTAGAAATTCTTCATCGGCTACCTGGAAGAACATTGTTAGTGCCTATGAGCATCTCAAGGAAGGGCTTCATTGGAATATTGGAGATGTCCACAAATCAGTTTGGTATGATGAGTGGACTCCTTTTGGTAAGCTTTGCAACCTTGTTCCTTATGTACACATTTCTGAATCAGATTTCATGGTGGCTGACTTGTGGAAAGGGGTGTCTTGGGAGGTTGATAGTCTTACCACGCCTATTCCGCATGAGATTAAGCAGTTTATTTGTGGTCTGAGATATCCTAGTTTGACTGAGTTGGAGCCACAGTGGGAGTGGTGGCCTGCAGCAACAAAAAAGTATAGTGCAAGGGAGGGTTACAGATGGTTATTAAAGAAAACATTAAATTGGAATGCCAACAGTAATTGGAACTGGTTGTGGAACATAAACATTCCAGAGAAGTTCAAATTTACTATGTGGCTTAGCTTACATGATGCTCTACCAACTGAGACCTTTCGATTCAAGCGGCATTTAGCTTCTTCAGATATGTGTAAGAGATGTAACAAGGCGCAGGAGACTATGGAGCATTGCCTTAGAGACTGTGAACGATCAAAGGCAATCTGGTATATGTTGGATCCTAGTATCCTGGACTCGACGGCTGGTACTGCTCTTGAAGAGTGGTTTCGGAAGGCCTTGGCTAACAATGAGGCGTCCTTTGGTGCAGGGCTTTGGTGGGTATGGAGACATAGGTGCAATGACATATTCAACACTGACAACCCTTGGACAGACCATAAGGTTGTTGCCTTGGCCAGAATTACCGCCAAGGACTTACAGGTTTACAGGAATCGAAGCAATGCCTTTAGGTCTCTCCGAAATTGCCTGTGTTGGGAACCACCGGTAGGCAATAGTTTTAAAGTTAATTGTGATGCAAGCTTGTATATGGATTCAAATTTAGCGGGATTTGGGTGTATTATTAGAGATTCTAAGGGAGATTGGATTTCGGGCTGCTCTGGAAGCATTCCCCCTTGGTCTATAATCAGATGTGAATTATTTGCTGCTTGGAGGGGGCTGGTTTTAGCTTGGGATTGCGGTTTGAGGGATATTATATGTGAAACAGATTGCCTTGACATTCTGCCCATCATGCATGAGCTTACAAGTGGGTATCCATCTGAAGTAACAGATTTGGTTCACAAGATTCAGGAGCTTTTATCTCGTCCTTGGCTTGTTCACGTTGAATGGGTGTCCCGAGAAGCAAATAGAGCTGCGGATTGGATGGCTAAATATGGTGCCAAGAGTAACTCTAATCATGTTATTTGGTCTGAACCTAGTGTTGATCTCCAACAGATCATCCGCTCGGATTTAGAATAGTTTTTGCTTTGTTTCTTTCCTTGTTTAGTCACCAAAAAAAAATTATCTATACTTTGCTTTTTTTTTTTTTTAAGGAATTTAGTATTCTTCATGTTAAGGTGTTATTGTCAAAATAGACCATTTAAAATAGAATAAAAGTAAGAATTTAAGCATTCAAACATAAATCATAATAAAATTTAAAAGTAATAATACAAGTGGTGATCCACCATGTTTGAGTGATTAATTTTTGGATTAATTATTCTCTTAATTTTTATATTTTTTTCAATTGATTTTTTATACTTTTTTTAGTTTTATAATTAGGTCATTCCTAATATAAAAAATATTAAAATTAATTGAATATTTTTTATAAATTAAAAATATTTTATTAATTTTAATTTTTTGACAAAATTAAAAAATATAAAAATCTAATTAAAAATTTAATATAATTATAAAGACTAATAAAATAATTAAACCTTAACTTTTTTTTTTAAATATATCCATGAATATCATATGTTGATATCTACTAAAATCTAAAACTATTTTATATTATCAATAAATCACATTAAAAATTTTGAATAACCTTTACATAATAAAATTGAAAATAACTATAACAACTAATATGGTAGTATATAAATAAATTATACCGTGAAAGTTTTATTCCATAAAAGTATTCAAACAAAGCATGTTTACATCATTTTTCTATCTATTTTGATTTCTTCCTTTTCAATGGAAAATGAGTCAAATGACTAGTGCAAGTGGGAGGCTGGACCACAAAACCGTACAACAACGTGATGTATCTTTGAATCGATAAAATAGTGTACGACTTGTTCCTTTTTTATTTGGGGCCACTCTGGAAATAATTAAAAGATAAATTTAGATATTGTTACTTTTGTTATTAAGACTTAAGAGTTAAATACGGAGATATTTTGTACTTACTAGGAGACAAACAATAATATTTGTAGGCAAAGAATGATAGAAAGATTGCACACAAATTGATTATTTATATGTGAATATTTATATAATTTATATAATTATATTTATAATAAAATATAGCAATAATTGAGTTTTTGTGTTGATAAAATATTTAGTTATTTTACTTTAAAAAGTTTATTTATTCTGCTATGAAAATTTGATTATTTTAAAGATTTAACTAAAATATATTTTTAAAGAGAAATGTTATTTGTACTCTAAAATCAGTCATTAAAATTAGTCATCAATATATTTGTGTATAAATATATTTGTGATTTAATTTATTTTCAATGTATACTTGTATTTTAATATATATTTTATATTAATAACTGACTTTAGTGGCTGATTTTGGTATATATGTAGCATAACCCAAAAAATTTCATGTTAAACTTAGTAACAAAACCATATATGTTATGAGTAATTAATTCATTTTATATGCTATTAGTCATTGGCTCATTGTAATTTCGTTATTGATACATTTTTTATAATAGACGCTAAAAAAAATATTTTTACTCTAATTTTTTATAAAGTAACTCTAAATATAATTTCTTTGCTTTGTATATTTTTATGGATTTATAGAAAAAAATAACATTATTAAAATAACAGTGACATTATTCATTTTTTAGACACTATTTTAATATTAGTAATTTTTAATAATTAATATGTATTTTTTAATTAAAAATGTTTTAAATATGTAATTAATTATAATAATAATATTTTTATATATTTAGTATACAAATATAATTACTTAAATTCCTTGCAGTACCCATAGTTTTTTCATGAAATTGTGTGAAAAAGATGTTAGAAGGTGAGTTAGTGTGTTGAGTAAATAGCTAAAATCATCCCTAAAAGATATTTCGATCTCCATTTTGGTCTTCGAAAAATAAAGTTAATCAAAATCGTCCCCGAAAAATACACGATTAGTCACGTTAGTCCTTCCGTAAGTTGGATGATGACGTAGAGGGCTAATGCCACGTGTCACAAGATGATTGGTTGACGTGTCAGCTTAGTGACACCTGGCATGCCACATGTCAGATCAGTGACACGTGGCATGCCACGTGGCACTTGACATGTAAAAGAGTTATTTATAATCAAAATAGTCCTTGAAAGTTCAAACGTAAGTCATTTTCATCCCTGAAATTTTAAAAATTAATCAAATTAGTTCTTATATAATTTTTTTATTTTTTCTTGATAATATTAAATTTAAAATATTTTTTGATACTACTAATTTTAATAGAAATGTAATTAACAATAAAAAAATTAGTAATTGTATCTTTTCTTCTTAAAATTTTTTTCAATAAAATTATTTCTCTCCTTTAATTCTTGTCAAAATCTCTCTTATTCTTTTCTATTCTAAAATATTTTTCTTACATTGTTACATTATATATATATATATATATATATACTCAAAATTGAAATGTATGTATTTGTTAACCTAAACAAAGTTATATGCTCAAAATCAAAATTTATGTATGTTAACCTAAACAAAGTTAATAAAAATTTATACATCTTTTTTTTTCATTACGTTATTACTTTCATTTAGGTTAAGATACATAAATTTTGATTTTGACCATATAACTTTGTTTAGGTTAACAAATACCTACATTTCAATTTTGAGTATATATATTCCAGCAAATATAATAATGTAAGAAAAAGGTTTTAGAATAGAAAAGAATAAGAGAGATTTTGACAAGAATTAAAGGAGAGAGATAATTTTATTGAAAAAATTTTTAAGAAGAAAATATAATTACAGGGCGGAGCTAGAAGAAATATTAGAGGGGGCAAAAAATATTTACACAATAAAATAAGACTAAAATAAAATTTTAAGGAGGAGCTAAACTGAAATTTACATATAATTTACATGTAAAAAATTAAAATTAGGGGGCCATTGTCTCCCTTTCCTTGTACCTAGCTCCGCCCCTGTATAATTACTAATTTTTTAATTGTCAATTACATTTCTATTAAAATTAGTAGTATCAAAAAATATTTTAAATTTAATATTATCAAGAAAAAATAAAAAAAATTATATAAAGACTAATTTAATTAATTTTTAAAATTTCAAGGATGAAAATGACTTACGTCTGAACTTTCAAGGACTATTTTGATTATAAATAACTTTTTTACATGCCAAGTGCCACATGGCATGCCACGTGTCACTGATCTGACACGTGTCACTGAGCTGACACGTCAACCAATCATCTTGTGACACGTGGCATTAGCCCTCCACGTCATCATCCAACTGACGGAAGGACTAACGTGACTAATCGTGTATCTTTCAAGGACGATTTCGATTAACTTTATCTTTCGAGGACCAAAATAGAGATCGGGGTATCTTTCATGGACGATTTTGGCTATTTACTAGGGTAGCGTTTGTTTTGAGGTACTGAGATAGAGACTGAGAGACTGAGACTCAGTCTCAGTATCGTGTTTGTTAGTTTAGAGACTGGTACTAAAATTTCTGTCTCTGTCTCTAAAATTTCAGTATTTCAGTACCTCCAAAAAGTAGGGACACAGGGGACTGAAATTTTTAGAGATGGAGACTGAAACTTTAATAAAATTTTATACCTAAAATACTTTCATTTCAATTAATTAATTCCAATTTTACCCTTTGTACAAATTAGATTAGAGTTTTATTCTTGTTTCAATTCCTGTCTCTCATTTTACACCAAACAGAATATTAAGATTTATTTCAATCCCTGTATCTTAGTCTCTGTCTCTCAGTCTCAGTCTTTCCGTCTCTGTCTCTCCACCAAACGCTACCTGTGTGTTGGAAAGCAAGCATGAGTTTTATGAAGCGTGAACTCCACGCACACACAAAGCTCGTGGCCGACCCACCAAACCCAAAAGCGTGAATTAGCGAAAATTCTAGTTCAACGGTTACCACGCGGTATTTTCTTCAAATTAAAAATAAAAAATTTATTTTCATAAAATTATGAGTAATTATCTTGATTAATTACTAAAACTTTTAAAATTGGATACTAATTTTTAAAAAATTTAAATTTAATGTATTTTTAATGTTAAAATTGTTTTACATATATATTTAATTATATAATTTATTATTAAAAAATCATTATAATTGTATATTATATAAAATATTTTATATTATCAATATAATAAAGTTAAATTTATTTTTTAAATATCAAAATATATAAAATAACTTTTAACAGTTATTTTTATTAGATAATATTATATTTTTTTTCAATTTGATTAAAAATAAAATATAAAAAATTTATAAAATTTTAAAATAATTATTTTAATTAAACAAATTAAATTAAGAAAATTATATTATTTAATAAAAATGAAATTAAAAAATTATATTTAAAAGATTAAAATATTTAATATTAAAAATTTAGGAGACTGATGTAAATTACTCTAAAATTATGATTAAAAAACTTCGCATTTTGCAACAAGAACTATTACCATTCTCTCTCTCTCTTTTCACCACCCGAACTCCAATTCTTCATCTTTTATATGCTGTACCTTCTCTTCCTCCATTTTCTCTTCAAAAGATGTCAATTTATTTCCTCCTAACAGAATAATAGAACAGAATAACAGAAGTTTGTTAGAGTCACTTAGCAATTAGTTAGCAACTAATTAGTGGTAACAGGTGCAGCAAGTCACGTGTCTCAACATATGTATATAAACTCTTATCAGCTGTAACTGCTACACAATAATCACATTCTAATTCTCTTATTCATTCATCTAAGCTTCATCTCTCTCTCTCTCTCACACAACACTCTGAGTTACCGATACCATTTCATGGTATCAGAGCTCTAGGGTTCAATGGCAGAAACGTCTCAAGCCAAGGCTATTCCACCACCAGTAAGTGGAAGCATTGCAATAAATCAACCAGCAGCAGTGGTGCACAATTTTTCAATTCCGATTTCAATCAAGTTAGATGAGGAAAACTATTTTCCTTGGAAGGATCAAGCTGAAGCCTCCATCAAAGCTCATGAGCTTGTGGATTTCATCAATAGAGTGAATGTTCCAACACAATTTCGATCAGAAGAAGATAAAAGAAATGGCATAGTAACTGCAGAATTCAAGATCTGGAAGAGGCAAGATTCTTTCTTGAAAACCTGGCTCCTAGCCTCAATGACTCCGTCATTTGCAGCAAGAATGGTAGGATGTACAACCTCTCATCAGATCTGGCAGAGACTTCAGGGCTTTTTCGCTGCACAAATGAAAGCCAAGGTCAGGCAATTGAGAGCAAAGCTCAGCAACACAAAGAAAGAAGGTACAATGGAAAATTACTTGTTAGAAATAAAGAAAATTGTGGATGCATTAGTGTCAGTAGGAGCTCAAATTGATGAATTAGCACATGTTGAAGCCATTCTTGAAGGCCTCTCTGAAGAATATAGCTCCTTTATCACATCAATCAACACTAGAGACACGCCTCTTCAAATTGGAGCGTTAGAAGCAATGCTGATGGCACAAGAAGAATGGTTAGAGAAATTCAAGAAAGCAGAACCAATGATGGCAAATGTTGCACAGTTTCATCCGTCTCAACAGCGCAGATACAATTCTGAATCTATCTATGGTGATAGAGAAGGATATAGGAATTTTTCAAGCAATAGAGGCAGTTTCTTGCAAAGAGGATGAGGAAATGGCAGAATGAACTCTGGTCGAGCAAATCCGCGACGAGGAAGAGGAAACTATGGCAGCTATGGAAGAAATTATGATAGAATAGTCTGTCAAGTATGCGACAAGGCAGGTCACAGTGCTCGTGATTGCTGGTATAGATACAATAATCAGAACAGTAGTGGAGGTGGAAGCACTCAGTCAACTGGCAAAACTAGTGCTAATATTGCTACGAGCAACATTCCTCTAGATCAAGCAACAGTTTATAATCCAAATTGGTACCCGGATTCTGGTGCAACACACCACATGACTCCTGACAGAAGCAACTTCTCTGAATTTACATGCTACAATGGCAATGAGCAAGTAATTGTGGGTGATGGTAATGCCTTACAAATATCTAATATTGGAAGTTCCGTCTTAAAACCATTTTCTTCAAAGCACGTTTTTACGCTAAACAAATTGCTACACGTTCCTGAACTCACGAAGAATCTTTTAAGTGTTCATCAATTCGTTTGTGATAATAATGTATGGCTTGAATTTCATCCTAACAAGTGTTTGGTGAAATGTCAGGATTCCAAGGAGACGCTCCTCCAAGGAACTGTTAAGCAGGGTCTATATAGTTTTGGCCAAGCTAAAGCACAAAGCCTAAGCCCAGCTGCACTCACTGCCCATGTGCAGAAATTATCCAACTTCAAGCTGTGGCACAGGAGATTAGGTCACCCTTCTTCTCAAATTCTGTCCAAGATTCTTAATAATTGTAAAATACCCTATCAAATTCCCTCATCACTTTGTAGCTCTTGCTGTATGGGGAAATCCCAACAGCTTCCTTTCCCCACTTCTTCCTCAACTTTTTCTGCGCCTTTAGAATTGTTGTACACAGACATTTGGGGTCCCTCCCCTGTCCCTTCAATAAATGGCTCACGTTATTACATTCACTTTATTGATGCCTTTTCCAAATTTACATGGATTTATATTCTTCAAAGTAGATCACAAATTTATTCTGTCTTCCTTGCTTTTAAGAAAATGGTGGAACTCCAATTAGGTACTAGGATAAAAGCATTACAATCTGATAATGCAAAAGAATTTTTGTGTTTATCTAACTACTTGAGGTCTGAAGGAATTGTGCATAGGTTCTCTTGTCCACACGTTCACCAACAGAATGGTGTAGCAGAAAGAAAGCACAAGCACATCACAACCATGGGGCTCACATTGTTGGCAGAAGCAGCAGTGCCTGTTCAGTATTGGCCTGATGCCTTCATGACTGCTGCAACCTTAATAAACCTACTATCTACACCAGTGTTAAATTTCTAATCTCCAAGCTGCAAATTGTTTGGCAAAGCTCCCTCTTTTCAAATGGTGAAAGTATTTGGCTGCTTATGCTTCCCTAACACTCGCCCTTACAACAAACACAAGCTGCAATTCAGGTCTGAGCCCTGTGTCTATCTTAGCCCAGCAATTCACCACAAGGGGTTCAAATGCCTCAAAACAGATGGCAAGATTCTTATCACAAGAAATGTCACATTTCAAGAATATCATTTTCCCTTCAAAGACCCAACTCTTGGCTTTACTCCTCGTTCATTACCTTCTCCAGAATCACCTTTATCCTCTACCCTCCCAACTATCCCTCTCATTCATTCCACCTTGCCTAGTTCAGTTCCTCCTCACCAATCTATTAACTCAGATCCCCAATCTATAGATTTGGCCTATCAAGTCAGCAATTCACATGCCAACACCACTAATTCCATCAACCCTTCAAGACCTGCAGCTGTCTCCACACTCTCTGCACTATCTAACACTCATTCCATGACTACCCGTGCCAAGAACGGTATCACCAAACCAAAACTCTTCAATTCTAAACTACACTCCAAGAAGCCATGACAATACCACATTGGCGACAAGCAATGGAAGACGAATATGCAGCATTGATGAAGAACAGTACCTGGCAGCTCACTGCTCTGCCTCCGAACAGACGTGCAATTGGTAGCAAATGGGTGTTTCGTGTTAAACAGAATCCAGATGGTTCCATCAACAAATTTAAAGCCCGACTTGTTGCTCAGGGCTTCAATCAAAGGCCAGGCATAGACTTCAAGGAGACCTTTAGCCCTGTTGTCAAGCCAGCCACTATTCGGGTTATTCTCACTCTAGCATTGCAAAATCACTGGCCCCTAACTCAACTTGATGTGAATAATGCATTCTTGAATGGGAGCCTGCAAGAAGAAGTATATATGAGACAGCCGCAAGGCTTTGAAATTGGTGGCTCGGAGGTTGTGTGCAAACTAACTAGGTCGCTTTATGGTCTAAAGCAGGCACCCAGATCCTGGTTTAATACTCTAAGGGCAGCATTATACACTTTGGGATTCTCCTCTACCAAATCAGATGTCTCCCTGTTCTTCAAACACACCAGTGAAGCCATAGTGTTCCTCCTTGTGTATGTGGACGATATTATCGTCACTGGAACTTCAAAAGAGGCCATTGCCAAATTAGTGCAACAACTTCACTCTAAGTTCTCACTTCGAGATATGGGAGAATTAAAGTATTTTTTGGGCATTGAAGTCACTCGAACATCTTGTGGGGGCCTACTACTGTCCCAGACGAAGTACATTAATAATTTGCTAAAGAAGGCTAACATGGGAGACTCTAAGGCTGCTGCTACCCCTATGACTTCTAACTTGAAGTTGACATCCACAGATGGTGTGCCATTTGAGCATGTGAGCCTGTACAGATCTGTTGTTGGAAGCCTCCAATACCTCACTGTCACCAGGCCTGAAATTGCGTTCTGCGTCAACAAAGTCTGCCAATTTATGCAAACTCCGCTGGACAAGCATTGGAAGGCGGTAAAGCGTATCCTCAGGTATCTGCAAGGCACAAGGACCATGGGGCTTCATCTGCGCAAAGCTACTGAGTTGATCCTTACAGGATATACTGACTCTGATTGGGCCTCAGACATTGAGGATCGCAAATCCACTGCTGGCTATTGTGTCATGTTTGGGCCGAACCCTGTTTCTTGGTGCTCAAAGAAGCAGGATGCAGTATCTCGTTCCAGCACAGAGGCTGAGTACCGTGGCATTGCCAATGTGGTAGCCGAGCTGCTCTGGATTCGAAATCTACTTGGTGAAATTCACATTCTTGTACCTACCCCGAAAGTGTATTGTGACAATGCAGGTGCTGTGTTAATGTCCGCAAATCCTGTGCTTCATTCTCGCTCAAAGCATTTTGAGATTGATCTCCATTTGGTGCGAGACCATGTAGCCAAAGGGCGAGTCCAGATTCATCATATCCCTGGAGATGCTCAAATTGCCGATGTCATGACTAAGGCAGTAAGCTCCTCACGGTTTGCAACTTTTCGATCCAAACTCAAGATTGAGCAACCTCAATCGTTGAGTTTGAGGGGGGATGACAGGATAATAGAACAGAATAACAGAAGTTTGTTAGAATCACTTAGCAATTAGTTAGCAACTAATTAGTGGTAACAGGTGCAGCAAGTCACATGTCTCAACATATGTATATAAACTCTTATCAGCTGTAACTGCTACACAATAATCACATTCTCATTCTCTTATTCATTCATCTAAGCTTCATCTCTCTCTCTCTCACACACAACACTCTGAGTTACCGATACCATTTCACCTCCAATTGAAAATGCAAAAGTACAGCATGAGGGAGCAAGAAATGTAAAGGAAACACATTAAGAAAACGCCAGAGTTTAAGGGCTCCAACACAAGACAAATTACATAAAGCGCTAAGCAACTAGCAAAATTATGTATGATAAATGCAGTTGAATGAAAACTACATGATAGACAATCAAAAGCTACTCTTCTTAGGTAAAACATCACTTTTTCTTTGATGGATGTCATTCGATCAATAGAGTAAACTAAAGTACTAATGTTTGATCTGATTTAGCTAAGCACAAGTTTAATGTTTTATCTAGGTCTCATAAAGATGAGGAATAAAGATATATTCATGATGGTAAAACATAACGATTAGGTGGGAAAGTGAGATTATTGGTTAGTCCAAGATACCAAAAAGTTGGCATTCCATTGCCCTTGTTTCATTGGTTATGTTTTCTTAAATTTTCAGATATCAAAAAGTTGGATCTATCCGCCCTTGAATGACACTGCGATGTGATGGCTGAAATCTGAATGTTTCAGATAATTTATTCATTAATTTGATTTGATCTTGATGTTACTTTTTTACTTTATATTCCTGCAAATTACTGTTCTAATTATTTAGTGTCAAATTATTTTTGTTCCATTTTATTTAATTGGTTTAAAGTGACAGTAATGCTTTATTGTGTTTTGAAGTGTTTACTCTTGCAAGTGTTCTGTCATATAAAAAGTAAAACACGGTTTGGAAGATACTATTTACATATCAAAATTAAACTATACTTTTTTTTGGAATTAATGAGAAAAAAAAGCATAATAATTAATAAGGCTTTCCTTAGCATATGATTATAAAATGTAACTCGAAAACCTTGTTTGTCAGCATGAAATTTTAAGCTTTCATTTTTCTAAACGCTAACAAATCATTAAAAGGAAATAACAAAATATAGACGCTTGACAAATTTATATTGAAACTATTTTATAAATGTAGCTTGAGAAATTAATTTCAAAAGTGAAGAACATTCAGGGCTATGTTATTTTAAAACTATTGTATAACTATCTGCGATTGAATAAGTAATTCTGTCAATAAATTTACAATACTGCAAAAAATTAATAAAAATTAATGAACTGATTCTACATGTCTGATAGTATCCAACAGAATCAGCTATAGCTAATTTGGACAAACCAACCAATAACACTGCGTAAATGAAGCACAAGAAGCAACATTCAAAATACTAAATGTGGGTTTGGTTTTGGCCGATTGCGACAAATAAATATGTACCGGCAAGAAAATTTACATAGGAAAAAATATATCTTAGTTCTATGCTCCCACAATGTTTATATACGCTATAAGATCACTTTGTATCAAATCAGTGTTAAAGCTAACACCCCTATGTTTATCAGCTTGTTAAGTCCTTCATGTGAAGAAGTGCTGCCACTTAGTTCTCCAGCATTCACATATTGACTTCTTCCAGTGCCAGTATTTGCAGACACATTAACTGACCAACCATCTATGTAAAACAAATTTTAAGGCTGAATAAGCATTACAATAATAACTAACATAGCCCCATGCAACGAAAAATACAGCTAACTTTATCATGGCATCCTATAATTCTCATTCTTTCCAGAAATTAATTAAAAGAAACGTTTCAATTAGTTAGCAATAAAGGTTTCATTTGAACTACAACCGCTAACAGATACATTATACTTAGGCCTTAAGCTATGGCTACAAGACATTGTGGGCTTTTAAGAACAAGAAAATTTCTTGGTTGGAATGGAAAACGAACAACTTAGGAGCTTCACGGAAAAATAATGAAAATAAGGGAATACAACTAAATGTCAGCGGAAAAAAATAACAAAAGGCAATAAACTCTGGAATTTAGTTTCTATATAAAGAAAAATAAGGTTCAAGTTCACATAACATCAGCTATCAAGCAAGTATTATTGGATCTGAATGAAACAGATCACTGAAGACAGCAAAAAAAAAAGGGCACAAATGTCACTTTAAGCTTCTGTGATTTCAGAATTGACATTAAGGATATGAATAAAAACACATCGGACCCAAACACAAATCATAAAGAAACAAATATGAAAACTCACGAATACACACAAGCAACTTGAAAAGGAGGAGGAGGAGGATTTTGTTGGTGGAGGCACACGCACACACAACATTCACATACAAAGGAACTGGATTTCCTTATATGATACTTCACTATCACATCTAATTAGATTATAGGGGAAAGCCATCAAAGCATCATTGAGTTCTGTTCACCATTTTCATCTACATTCCATAAGTGAGATTTCAAGATATAGATTTAACATATGCAAATTATGGTCTAACAGAGATAAAATAGTTTGGAGCAAAAGGCTACCTTTGTAACCCAGAACAGTTGCACACCTACAGCACCATTGACAAGATCCCTCTTCATCCTAGCGTTCTGCACCAACTGCTTAACACCAATGTAGACTCCTCCTATGGCAACAAAGGTCAATGCATAGTTGCCCATCATCTTGAAAGTTCTTATGAGGCCCGGAAGAGCAACGTTTCTCTCAACACGAGGAACATGATTCCAGGTGGCAACAACAGTACCCAGATGGTGCCAGAAATTAAACCAGTTGTTGCACCCTTAATAGTTTTCATCAATGCAGAGTTGTAGGCAGCATACTCCTTATGAGAATCATGTTTTATTCTCTGACCTCTGAAATCAATAAATGCAGAGGTGAATGCCAATGCTGACCCAGCCTGAATTGTGGTTTTGATGCTCCCTTACAGGAAGAAGTGTTCAAATGAGTGTAATCAATTCAGTATTGGTGAAAAAAAATTCATTGCTCAATTACCTCATCCAACATCACAATTCACAAGCAGCAAATACATTTCACAACTAAAGCAAAATAAAATTACCAGAAACGAAAATCCAGACAGCTACGCACAACAAAATCTAGGGTAAGGGCTTAAGAAGAGAACGAAACCGAACCTCCTTGAACGTGTGAAACTGGGCATCTTGCCGAGGAACCTGGATGATTTTGGCAAAGAAATGCAAGTAACGACGAGAGCGGTGCCGTGAGCTGCAGCAGATCATAAGGAAGTAAGGAACAAAGCAAGTATTTACATATGCATTGAAAATTATTCATTCCATCCAATGTTACAATTCATAGGGATAATTCCGGCAATTTCATGAGGATAACTGCAGATAGCAGCATCATAGGTTGTACAGATTCTATCAGACAAAAATGGATAAATAGGATTTGTGAAGCAGAAGAACCAAAGTCAAAGATTGCTAGGTTCTTTTATACAAATAACTTGATAAAGGGAACTTGAGGCTCCTTGCAACCTGCTTAAACAACAATGAAAATATTATTCTTCATTTGTTTTCCAAATGTCATATAAATAAACCAAGAATTTTGTGGGAGTGTTACGTGGGAACTGAGGTTACCTTCAAAGCCAAGTCTTCTGATACAATTGACCGATACCGATTATCAGAACCTCCTTTGGAATCAAAAAGTGAAGCATCAAGAGTAGCTGGATTTCGGGAAGCAAGAAATGCTGAAATAAGAAGATACTTTGCACTCGTAGACATGTGAAAGTCTAGCTTGGCAATTTCTTCAGGTCGCTCCGGTTTCTTTTGATTCACCTTCAGATTTGCCTCTTTGGAGTTCTCAACTTCAGCTGAAGGATGAGATGAAACCTTAAATATCTCATTCAGAGAGGATGTGATGTGAGGATTGATATGACTAAATAACTTTCTCTTCATGTCTTTGTCTTTGTCTCCATTAGGAAAGACTCTTTTATCGCTTAAAGGTTCACAATATTTTTCGTATAGTGGTTTGAAGGCAGTGGACAATTCATCAACCTGCCTAGTAACCCTAAAGAAAGACCTTAAAGCTACACTGCATGAAAAATAAACAAAAATTCACTATGAGATTAGGTAAATCTGAGAAAGGAAAGTAATAGTAATAAGATGTCTTACTCCAAGAATGAAGAATACAGCTTCGAGTCTGCTTGGTTTCTCGACAATATTTTGCAAAGATCAGCATCTGTGTAATCAGGAAAGTATACAGGGATAGGCTCCACATAACCCATGTTAGAAGAGTAAAAGGTATCTGGAGAAGTATTGCTGATAAATATTAGACCCACCTCAGGAATCTTCAGCAGATCATAGAGATTAAACAGAAAGGGCCTGCGTCAGAATTCATTATGGGCTAGTTGATTTGGGTTTCTAGTCCATGACCAAAAACTTGTAGATATAGTTTTTTATTTTAAAAAATAAATTGTACAAGTGCAACATCCAATTGAATATTTTTCTAGAAGAAAAAAAAAACAATAACAATAGTTACTCAATATCTAATTGAATCTATTTACAAACTTTATAAGTTAAAGTTGCTAATCGAGAATTTAATTAAATTATAGATACCTAAAATTAATTATTTATGTTTAATTCGATGAAAAATTTGAGTGATACTGTGTTATTGGCATTCACCTCTGAAATCAATAATCAATATTTACAACTTGAGTAAGACTACTTTATTAAGGGTGACTTGGAAGAAAATGACTTAAATGAATAAAACAAGGGACATGAGCCAAGCCTACATTAATGATATTTCATCACAGAATACACTTGGAAAATGAAATTTATTCAACTTCAATTTCAATTTTAGTTATAAGTAACATAACCATAATCTTTCATCTTCATACAACAGTTTTCATTTTCGTTTTCTTTTTCTTTTTCTTTTTTCCCTTGTCACCATCCTCTGCGGGCCTCTTCATTGAGAGTTGACTGTGATGTCTTTTGCCTTATTGCCATTTGCTTGACAAAGACATCATTTTTGGCCACACCCTCATATAAGCAAACTTGCAGAAGATAATTACAAAAGAACACTATGTTCCCTAAGGCAAAAAACAATTGCCAAAGAGGAAGCTCTTAAATCTTCTTACTTCTTATCTCATACCATCTTCTATCTAAGAAAAAAAAAATAAAAAATCTAATCTAACAAAAGTAATAGTATCAGATGTTGATATAACTATAAGTGCATGCTAATAACATGATTTGGTTGAAATTTTTGTTATGACAGTTCCAAATGTTTACATAGTCTCCTAGAGTTTCTATCAGTCTCCTATTAAACGAACACCTATGGTACACTATACTACTATCTCTATTATCACTTCATTCATTGTTGAGACTCTTGGTTATGAGGGCAAGGCATTTCTGGTTCCCCTCTTGTCCATAAAAGATTGAGTTCACCTCTCTTTTTTCCCAATAACAAAAATGTGCCTGCATTTGAAGAAAACCAAGGTTTTAAAAACAATACAAGTTTTTGTAAATCACGATGACAACTCGTAGTAAGAAACATGCATAAAGTTTAACATTAGTTCTCAAAGGTGCCTTCAGCAGCCAGCCGAACATGTTGAAATAACAATTGTACTAACCAAGAGTAAACGGGACGATATAAAGCAATGCTGGTTGACCATGCCCATCCATCAAGTTCAAAGCAACATATGTAATAAGGAGACCTGCAGATCAAAGTTCAAGGAAATGATGTAAAGACACCAAGCAAACAGTGATCTCAATTCTCATCTACATCCTAATTCTGGTCCGAAAGTGAGCCGGCTCAATTTTGTAACAAAGTAAATAAAGTCCAAAAGTTTTTATGAAAAATTACCCTTTGACACATCCTACCAACTAAAGTCATACCAAGAATCAAACATAGAAATAGCATACCTAAACCGTAAGCACTCATTGCCCACATGAAGTATCCAGACCGAAGGTTCCTCTTTGCCAACCAATCATACCTGTAAATTTATCGGTACAATAATTAAGTCCAGAAACCATTGAAATGAGACAAGGGATTCTTTTCATTTATGTAGTGATTAAAGTGTTTAAACTAGAGAAGACGAATATATATGACTTTTGTTACCATCTTCTCCACTCCTATCGCCTCGAGCTACCTGTACAGAAGTGAAAATGTTTCATTAATTCAAGTGGAAGAAACGCATCATGTTTATGAGACCAAAATCGAGCTTAGTAGAGAATGAAACAAAGGGAACACTCACCACTATCATTATGCTCTCATGGAACCACCACTTAGAGACAAATTCCCAGAAGATGTCATATAGAAAGGCGCAACTAAAAAGAACAGTTTCTATTGTTCTTCTATCAGTTTATCTCTATTCTCTGAGATGGTGTCGAGGTGAGACCTCCAGAGAGTAAGACGGCAGCTGGTGCTTGTGTGAGTGGAGGTGGAGAGCTGTTGATCTACTGTTGTAGCGTGTTGGTTGGGAGGGGGAGGGAGGGGAACGAGGAAGTAGATGTTGCCGCGATGGAAGTCAGCGTGGGGAGGAACGATGAGGAGGTTGGAGGGAGAATATTTCTTGAGGATATGGTTAGGATGAGCTCTCATGACGTCAGCAGCGTTGATGGTACGAGTAGTGAGCTCTTCAATTCTGCCATTGGAGTGAACTATACGTATCACGTCCAATGCCCCGCATGGTAGGATGCATGATATGCATCCCCTTATGCTATTCTTTATTATTAAAGGTAAACTCTTGTGTAATTACTTAAAGAAACTCTTAAAAAAAGGCTTGAATCCACTTGTGGGATTAGGCGATATAGATATCAGAGAATAAATTTTAAGGTAAGACTGGTTTTTTCTTAGGTGATCAGGTAAAGTTTAATAGTTCCAAGCTAAACGTACTAAATCAATTAGCTTTCCAAACCAAAGTAGCGGACTTAGCACACGGTGCTTAAAGTTGATGTATGATAAAAAAAAAAAACCTCCATTTCCTTGGAGAAGAAGATGGGGAAGCTATAAAAGAGAATCTGCGCGCATTTTGGAGAAGAAGATGCAACCGCATAATGTTAAACCAAAATATATATAGAAAAAGAGTTAGCTAGAAAAAGATGCGGGTCACATAAAGAGAAAGAGAGAGAGAGTGAAAGGGAATGGAAATGGGAATGGCCGAATAGTTTTAATTATAATAAAAAATATTGTGTGATATATTTTGATTGTTAAATGACTAACTAATAATTAGTGATAATATATAAAAGAGTTAAAGTGAGTAGAGAGAAAACATAGAAAAGAGAAGAGGAGAAAGGAGAGACTTCATTGATTTAAATTTTTTTAATTAAATTGCAATTAGAAAATGTTATATACATTTTAATTGTGAAATTAGTAATATGTAATAGATATAATAAATTATTAATAGTATACATAAGAGATAGAGTGATAAAGGACGAAGAGAAATAGAGAAACAGAAAAGGAGAGAGGTCTTTAATTTTGAAAAAAAAAAATTAATTGCAAAAAAAAGAGTATTATGTGACACGTTTAGATAATAAATTTTAAAAATTGTGGCATATTGATTAAAAACCTTAAAAAAATAAAATAAGTGAAAAAGTGAGAAAAAATTTATTAATTTTAAAAAAATATACATTATTTTAATTATAATAAAATAGAATATAATGTGATACATTTTGATTGTCACATTAATAATATATTTTAATTTTAATTTAATAAAAAATATTATATATTATATTTTGATTGTTAAATTAATAATTAATATTAATATATAAAAAAATGTAGTAGGTGAAAGAGGATAAAACATAAAAAAAAAAGAAAAGAAAAACCTCCTTAATTTTAAAAAAAAAAGAAATTTTTAATTTAATTACAATATAAGTGTATCAAGTATTATATTTTGATTATAAAATTATTATTTTAATTACAAAAGCTACTATATAATTATTCTATAAGTCAGGTTTTACTTTATTTTGTTCTTCATTTTGTTTTTTTAAAAACAAAAAGTGTTCTTCATGTATTTAGTGTGTGGCAATTTAATTTTAACTAGAGCAGCAAATAATCCATTCTCTTATTCAAGGTAGTTGGGCTCAAGCTAAGTTTTAAGCCAAACCTATAAAACGTGTGCATTTAATTTGCATAGCACATCAAACAATTTTCTTCAGATAAATATATATATCCCTTTATTTTTTTGTGTTGTTATCTTATTTAGATTTAATAAACTTTGTTTAGGATTGAATCAAGAGTTTTTTATTAGAATATACTTTATTTATGAATGTAATATTTTTTTATATTAATATTAGATTTAGACAATCAATAAAAATAATTAAGTTGATATTAAAATATAAATTTATAATCTCATTATATTTTTTTTGGACAAAAGTATTTTATATATGAAAAATTTATTTAATATTTATAAATAATAAAATAATAAAAGATAAAATCTAAGTCTAAAAAAATAAAATAGATAAATTTTATATTAAATTAAAATTTTAGAATAAGTTCAATATTCGATTATAAAAAATCTTAACTCATAAAAATAAAAATAAATTTAAATATTTTTACTTTTTAAATCGACACATAAAATATTACAATATAACACTGTGAGATATTCTTTTTATAAATAATGTATTATAAATAAAAAATTTCACTTATTTTTTTCCCTCCAACCAAACTTGCACTGTATGGATGAGTCCTATACGATTTTAATTGATTAAAGTCTGAAGAGAATTTTAATATTATATATAAAACTTAATATGCTTCTATATGATTCTTACATTATATATGAAACCAATTTATTAAGTTTCATGTCATATATGATTCTTACATTATGTATAATCGATATGAAACTTAATATATTTATTTCATTTTATTTAATTATAGTTGATTAATGGTATTTTAATATTTTATTTTATTTTATTTTTGTACACTACTTAATAAGATAATAGTTGTATCAGAGCCTTCTTCAATAGAAAAAATTTTTTTTTGATCTTTCATGAACCAAAATTTCTTTATAAATTATAATCATTAAAAATTTGAATTGATGGCTAAAATTTAAACTATTTATTAATTGTATAATAATTATATAGTATATTTAAATATTTTAAAATAATTTTATTATGAAATTATACTTTTATCTATTTTTTTTCTTTTTTCTTCCCTTTAAGCCCCTTCATACTTTCATACTGAAACAATTATTACCACCACCATATAAAAAAAACAAAAACATTCCCTTCTTATCAGTTATCACCTCTTCTTATCATATCACTACCATCAACTACCAACAACCAGTTATATATGAGAAATGAAAGGACTACGTCGTTGTTTTGGATGGTCATACTCTTGACTGCTGCGAGAAAGTCATACTAGCACTCATTGGCTCATTGCTACCGCCGGCGACCTGCACCCATCAAATGGGTCACCTTCTGTTGCTGCTACAACTTCTACGACCATGAGCCACAGAACCCGTTTATCTCTGCCATCGAATTTCATTGACAAAATCGCTACCAACTTCCTCGAAGTTAGAGGTTAGAACAATGGTATTTGAATTCTGGTGGAAAATTTTTGAAAACAGAATAGAATTATTGATATCACTGATAACTCTGTTATTTAAAAAAAACGAATATAATTAAATGATTATATAAAATATTTTACACTATTATAAATAAATAAAAATTAATTTTTAAAAAAAAATCTTAATATATGCATTTCACACAACTATTTAGAAGTCTTACCATAAAAATGTCGTGTTTCAGACTTTGTCATAGTTTTGGAGGTGTTGAATCCACTTTAACTTATATTATTATTTCAGCAATACAAGAAAATAAAATAGCTGCACTCCTTAAGTTATAAACTAATAAAAATCAGAACTAAAGAAAAATTATTCTTTGAAGCCAGTATTATATTTAAAAATGATAGCTGTTGTTAAAAACTTTTCCATATGGTAACAATATGGTTTTTTAGGGGGTTTGAAGTTTTTCCTACCCCTAGTTTTTATAAGTCCTTAAATTGAAAAACTTTTCCATATGGTAACAATATGGTTTTTTAGGGGGTTTGAAGTTTTTCCTACCCCTAATTTTTATAAGTCTTTGAATTGAAGTTTTCAATTATGGGAAAAAGTCCTTAGCTTAAACACAAATAATATTTCTAAAAGGATAATTTTTTAATGAAATTATTATCTATACTAACCAATAGTCTTATACTAAGGAATCAAAGATAATTTTTTTAATGGATTAGTAACTTAAATACTTTCCACTAGCAAGAAAGTAAGTGTATGTTTTTAATTCTTCACTAAAAATTAAAATAAAATTTATAAGCACATCAAAAAATAAAATAAATTAACTAAGAATATAAGCATTAGAAAAAATAATATTGACACAACAAACTTCGGCTAAATTTTTTTATTATGGACGAACAGCGTATGCAATCTAATTCTATTGATTTTGTATATATTTCTTTTGTACGAGAATGTGTAATTGGTAAATTTGATTATTTTGCAAAGAAATTTTTAAAATTTTTTTAATATTAAATTGAAAGGTCGACTTTGTTTGTTGTGATTTTGTTTTTTGAAATTCATACATTAGAGATCTGATTTTTGGTTTAAAAAAATTGAAGAGTCCACTTTTTATCCTTTAAAAAAATTAGAAAATTCGAATTCTACATTTTAAATTAAATAATATCATCTTTAAAATTAATATTTTTACAATCTATAATAATAAAAAACACCATTTCCGTCCTAATATAAAAAACAATTTGCGACAAATTTCATATTTAACATATATTATTTGTATTAGAGTAAAGTATTGTTTTTGTCCTAATATTTGGGATAAATTTTAAAGTTGTCCCTAACATTTAAATAGTCCTATTTAAATCCCAAATGTTTTTAAGAATTTGTTAACAAAATTGATACGGATAAAATTGAGACGATTTTAAAACGTTAGGGACTTAAATAGGACGAAAACATTAGGGAACAAAAATGATACATAGAAATAAATTTTAATTTTATCCTTTACGGTACATAGGTACATAGTTATTCAATTATTTTTTAATCATATCTAAGTAAATTACACTTAGTCACATTATTTTCATTCTAAATAAATTTATTTTTTTTATAATTTTACTCTTAAATATTTTTACTCATCGTAAAATGTTTGTAAAATGAATAATTATATACCGTAAAAAATTAATATTATTAAAAGATAAAATTAAAATTAATTTTTATGTATCATTTTTATTTTTAATATTTTTGTCCTATTTAAATTTTTTATATTTTAAAATCGTATCAATTTTGTCTCACCGTAAATTCTATTAATAAATTTCTAATGATATAATAATATCGAGTCAAATTTAAATAAAATAATTTAAATCTTAAAAATAATTTTAAAATTTATTTTAGACATTAAAAATAAGAACGATACCTTCTTCTTTGTATTTATTATCGTAAGCAAGAGTGGAATGTGAATTTTTTTTTCCTCTCTCGTGGGAAAGAAAAGGGGAGTAAAATATTGTGAAAAATGCCGGTATTGTATCATTATGGCCAATAAAAAAGAGACACGTGTCAGTGAAAATTGCAACACGATGCAGAAGATCAAAGTCAGAAATACAAACGAATTGTACTGTAAGTCTTCAGTCTTATATGTACAGACATAGTAGCTAAAATCTCAATTTAACTCTTAAAATTTTTCGATATTACAATTTTAAATGAGTCAATCGACTTTATGAAATTTATACTAAGTTTGACGATTTTACGATTTAAATTTTATTAAGATTTTATATTTTACATACTTAATTTACTTTTTCGATTTTACGTAAAATCTCGATTTTTCCTACCTTGTGTACGGGCCATATGGAACCAACCCAGGTATGGCAATCCAAAAAAAGGCATATGGTATGCTGTATACGATTAGGTAGGCAATGAGAGATTTGTCTTATAGTGAACGTTGAATAGACAAAATTAACCCTGGCAAAGTAAGTGAAATGTCATAATTGTCCTGCTTAGAATGGCAAAAAGGCCATGGCTGAAATAGAATGGCGTAGGAGGGCTTCGGCTTGGAGAGTTGTGTTGGGTAATGGGCATTCACACTCCCACCCTTATCCTGGGTGAAACCGAAAAGAATTAACAATTGAAGCCCTAACCACTCGGTGACGCAGCCCTGTCGCCGGCAGTCACGTCAACCACCGTAGCCACATCAACCCCGCAGTCCCGTCGCGTGTGGAAGTCCGGCACCTTCGCAGGAGCGTGAGGTCGTCTCATCTGTTGGAGCGCGCTCTCACTGTGTTCACCGTGCCTCTGTCACCGCCACCGTGCCCCCGTCACCGTCTCCTCTGCGTGCTTCCCTCCCGTGCGTGAGGTAGGTCTTCTCGTTTTCTCCATTTTGTAATTATTTTTTAGTTTTGTAATCTAGAAAGAGTATTGCTGTTTTCATTTTTGGGATTACTGGTTCTAAAATTTTTTATTTCATATTCTAGTTACTATTAGTAATGGTGTCTTCTTTACAATGTTCATCACCTTTGTGATGTTATATTCTACGTTATTATAATCTGTGACTAGGAATCATTTAGTTTGATTATTTACTTAATGTTGTACATGATTTTTGTTAGCTACATTTTGAATTTTTTTTTTGTTGTGACTTGGAGTCATTTGGTTTGCTTAATCTCACTGCAAGGTGACTCTGTGATCGTCATTCATCTCTCGTCATCTCTCCGGTAGGCTGATGCTTCTTCAGTGGCATCTATTTTTGTATTTCTTTTTTAAGATTCTCCGGTTATAGTAGTCTTAGGTCCCTGCAACTTGGTATTGAACTTTTCCTCTGTTAGATACTTTGATGGTTGATAATTATGACAAGTTAGAATTATCAACAAATTCGAATTTGAGGTAAAGGTTGTAGATTTTGTTTCTATGCCCAATTTGGTGACCTTGCCCAGTGACTTCGAGGATGTATGAAGTCGTTACAGTATTTCTTGGTTTAAAGATGCATCAATCGTGTGGTGCTTCTTGTGTGAGTCACAAATTAAAATTCTAGAACTTATTTCATGTGGATTGTTAAAGTGTTACATAGCTAAGGTACCTGAGTCATGTCAAATAGATAAAGTTATAAACAGAACCTGCTAATTAGCCAAATATGATAATAAGCTTATTAATTTTGTGAATTATTGTTAAGAGAAAAAAGGGGAACAGAGGTTGGTTCTAAGAAGCACCTTTTCGTTGTCATCGCAACTGTAATGAGCCTGCAATTTCGGTTTGGGCATGAAACTTAAGTACCAGGCAAATAATAAACCAATCAAATAAAAGTCATGAAACTTTAGGAATAGTATTTGTTTCTTTTTTTTCCCCTCTTTAAAATTAAAGTAAGTCGTCTTCCAAGTTAATAATACATGAATACCTGTTAGAATATCATTGACTTTTAAATGACAAAATTGAGAAAAAATATTTTTGACCAACTCAAAATAAAATTCATAAAACTTGGAAGTTTAATTATGGCACTTATATATAACAACATTGTATTAGAAATAGAATTTGCAACATTTATTAAGAGGGCCTAGCTTAACTAAAAATTTGAAGCTGAATTGAATATGAAGATTAAGAATCTAATTCCAATGCCTCCTGAATATCTACAATAATGGCTAGTTCAGGAAGCAACAAGACTCTAAGACCCACGTATTCATGTCTTCCATTGTGTCTGAATCTTAATGGAATGGGAAACTGATCAGTGTAGACACTAGACAATGACTAATCAAATTTTTAACAGAAAGGCTAAACCTGTGCACTAATTAAGGGCCTCAAAATAAGCTCAACCTTCTTGATGGCCTCTTAAATTTGTTCAATCTATGTTTTGTATTGGCATATGTAGCCTTGACCTCATCTCTTATTTTGTTATTGAGAGTGACACACGCTTTTCTATAATGCACCAAATTTGCCTTCAATTCTTCAAATTCCCATTTTATCATCCTACTTCCATACACGGTATAAACCTTCAAAACAGAACTTTATAACTTTGACCCACTTGCTGGTTGGAAGTTTGAAACATGTCATTATATCCACGTTATGTGCAGCTTAGTCACTAATTGCTGATTCAGAAATCGAAATTATGGAAAAAGTTGCTGATTATGGAAATTTTTGTTGATTTTCTGATGCATTCATGTACTGAACGAAGCACTTTTACTGTTGCCGATGAAGCCATAGTAACTCTAACTGTTACTTTGTTGTTGAATTAAGTAAAATAAAATTAATTTCCGTTAGTATGGATTGATGGCGTTTATATATTTTTTTGTTTGTGTTTGATCAGTTAGACAGTTACTGAATTTAATAGTATTTGTTATGTGTGTATGTAATTATAGGTTGTTTTGTTTAGTCTTTTGTTTTTGTTATTTAAATATTTAATTATGATTTTGTATTAATGATGCTAAAATGCTAGCATTATCGTATTGAATATCTTAATTTGAGTTGAAACATTAATTTTCTATTTCATAAGGATCATAGATTGTAATATAATTTGCACTTCTTGATGAGGACATCATCAATTATAAGAAATTATTTGGTCACTTGAATTATGGCCCCCTAAATAATTAGTGTACCTCTGTCCATGCAGGAAACATCACTGGACATTGGCATGGACGAGGCGGCGTTTGGAACAGAATATTTAGATGGTGATGGTGACCTGGGAAATGATGTACGTGGCAGCAGTTTAACAAGGCCGGAGGAGGTGATGGAGATGATGTTTAACTCTCCCGATGAGGCTGCTTGTTTCGACGTTTCCAAGTGACGATTCCAGTAAACTTATCCGCCGTTGCAAATGCCTTAGCAATCCTTTCCATATCGCATTGTGCTCTTGTTAATGAACCAATGTTACTTACCTTTTCATGCAGTTAACTTACTTTTCGATCATGCATTCTACCTTAGTTGTTACATCATTAAAATAAATTCCTCTACCCACACCATGCAGACTTGGAATGGTTTCCACTAATCATGCTTTCGCTTATATTACTTATCATCTAAACGAAGACAACAACGAAAAATAACTATTTATTCTAAAAAACTAATATCATGCCCAATAATTGTCTATTCTAAAAAATTAAACATAATGAATTAATACATTTCTATAAATAACATCGATCCATGTTGAAAAGAGTAACTGAAGCGCGACAATACGAATAACAATATACTACGTCACAAGTAAAATTGTGTATTTTTCACCTAATCAACACTTTTTTTCTATAAAATCAACAAAATACGATTTATTTTTTTTTAATTTACACGTGTATCAAAAACAGACAATTACTTTGCAATAAAAAAATAATAACATTTAATTTAATACTATCTCATATATAAAATATTATTAATTTATTTAAAATTCATTTTATTTAACAAAAGTGTTTTCATATCCATCATTTTTTTTTGGAGTACAAAATAGAAAATACTTAATTAATATAAATATTTTTTTTTCAGCTGAGTCCCACAACAACAAGCCAACATTACGTCCAGTTTTGGAATCCAACTAAAAAACTACTTCATGTCAGTGCCACAATGAATTACCGTGCCAATCAGTTTATCCCACACCATGGATCTTAGCCGTTATATTCCACATTATTAACTGCCTCCTCCATCTGAACCATTAACATATTTTAATTTATATTTGAATGGTTCACATGTTTGTCATACCAAATTCCGTCTCCGTACATCGTCATACGGGAACACCTTCCTAAATTATTTTGAGGATAAAAAATGAAACCCTTTATTGCTTCTTTGGTTTAACAAACTCCAAACTAAACACACTTTAACAGTGTAAGATTACATTTTTTGGTTTGCATGTTAGATCTTCAAAGAAAAGGCCTAAGGTAATATCGATGTTTGAGTAAAAAGAGCTACCGTTACCATATTAATTAAGCTCATCTACAGCATAAATGAATTTATTATAGACATGATATATAACTGAATATAATAATATTATTTGATCTATATAGTTGAGTTCATCTTAATGGAATTTTTTGTTTAAGTTTTCAAGCATTAAAATATAATTTTATCCATGCATTAATATTTTTACCATTTTGCATAACTTTGATGGAGACCAAACCTGCCTTCTAAGACGGAAGATGTGTAGTAAATCCTCGAAGTATTTCATACCTTTTTTCAGCGTAGTATTACCACAAATAATATTTGCTTTCGAAATAGTCATTCACATATGACTATGAGTGGCATCATATTTTTTGGAATCTTCCACATTGATCTTGCAGCTTCATTTGAGGCACATATTTCCTCTATTTATTTCCACATTGTTATAACTTAATATATTTAGCCACCCAAATAAAAGCAACACATTGCCTTCATCCAAGAGTGTAGATCTATCTTTTCTTATTGAACATAACACTTACATAATGAAAATCAGTTTTGAGTTTCAATAATCAACTGTTAATTTATTGTGTGTGTATATATACTATATTACTATGTACTGAAAAAACATTTCTCTATATAACATTAGAGGATACAGTTACAGCAGCCATTTTAAATAAAAAGATTGTGGTCACAACAAACTGACTTTCTTTATAAATGAGATGGTAACAAAATGTTCAGTTCAATGCTGACGCCTGAAAAAGTGAAAATTCAATGAAGGCAACAAACAATCATTTCAACTTCTTACTGAAGTCCGACAGCTCAAAAACTTGAATTCTGGGGATAGCCGCAGCTTCTTCTCTCTCTTTCTGAGTGTTGTAACCCCAGTTCCCTGATCCCAAAAACAATTACACTTATCAGGCACACTCGGCCATACGTATCGCGATGTCATGTAATATTTTCCCATGAGAGAATCCATTCCAATTATAAACTGGTTAAGAAATACAAAAGGAAGCTACCTAAATACAGATTCCATTGATCTAACTCAGGTTCTTTGATGACATTTTTTAAGGTAGCAAGCCGATCCTCCACAAAGCTGGTTAAAAGAGTTAATTTCATGTAAGCAATAATAGAGTTCCAGTAGAAATAACAATAACCAGAATGATGTATAATTAGTTCTAGTAGCACAATATCTTACTGAAGTGTGAGTCCTTGGTGCTCTGATCTCTTTTGAAGCTGCTTCAGCACTTTCACCTTAGGCCTACCGGTAAAACCAAAGATGGTGCAAGGAAAGTGAATTTCCTTTCAAAAAATAAAGCAAGAGAAAAGAAAAGAAAAAAATGTTAAAGCATCACTGGACATTATTTTAGGCGAATATATACTACACTAACCGAGTTCCTAGACCATATGTTCTTTCAGGTGGAATTGTCACCCCAGCAAGCTCTCGGAGTAAAGCATCGGCAAAACGGCTCTAAAATTACAAAAGAAATGATAAAGATACAAAATGAACAGGGGACATGATGTAAAATTGCAAAAGGTGCATAAGTCTTATTAGGACAACATTATCTTCCTTTCTCTCTTACTCTTTCATTCCAAAATAATTATCACCTTGAAAATTCGGTGCATTAAAAATTTTATATATTTACTTGCAATTTATATCAAGATACATTGACTTTCGAAAGTAAAAATATTATGGAATGGAGTATTTTTCATTAATACTTAGACAAAAGTTTCTGTTAGACAGGATTATCATCCCCTAGCTAGGGTCAAAAAGAAGGTTGGACGCTGACCTGTTTCGTGGTGACAATGTACACTCTCGAGCTTGCAAATTTTAATGCATCAGAAACACCAGGATAGAATCTATAGACAAACATCACGAATTAGTAGTAGTAGATCTCCTTCATGTGATATAAATATGCTAAACTAATCACAGCTCAGAAGGTTTAATTTGGTTACCTATTTGCACCGATCCAAGTAGCGAAATCCTGCTCCAACCATTCATCTCTAACCTTTCCAAAAAGATCTATCAAAGTTTCTCTATTCTCACTCCACTCTTCCATGATAACAGGCTTCAACTTGGACCAATTTTCCAATATACCCTCAACCGTGAGCCCCTCTGCAACCTTGCAAAAAAAAGTAGGCATCAGTCAAAAGCAGATGCAAATTCCACGGATAAATGCTAAAGATCAGAGATAAGACATTGTACTCACTGAAGACTTCCTGATGGAAGGTATTCTGGTCTCTAACAACAATCTCACAAGTAAAACATTTTCATATCCAGTTTCTAAGACCGGTCGGACCTATAACACAGACAACTATGGAAGTTCATCTTCAGAATGAAAATTGGTCTATTTATTCACCATATTCAAAGCAATGTTTTTGAAAGCTCAATATTTTTGAGTCAAATATTCACAACATCATATGCAAGTAACTAAATCTTTACAAAAAAAAATTATTAAAACCGGAAAATGTTCATATTTTGAGGGAATAAAACTTGATTAACAATAAAAAAGGCAACAAAGTTAGCGAGAAACAGTGTGTTGTTTAATTAGCATAGTTTTGAAACAATTTTATAATCAATGTCCTACTGAAATCTTAGAGGAAAAATCAATTACTTCCTCAAAGAAGTGAGCTTCACACATGCATTGCACCTCATATAATTTGAGGCCTCTGTTGTTATTTCCAAATCGTATAAGTTGATAAGCAGTTAACAGTTATTCAGAACCAAAACACATAACATCTAAACTATAAAGCAATTTAGCAAAAAACAAAGGCATAAACATAATAATTAACTAATTGATTAAAAAAATGCATAAGAAGTAAGTAGTGAATATGAGATTAATTACTGAATGCATCTGGTCAACAATCCAATCCTGAGTGGCCGAATCCACGCCATGAAACAAAGAAGGCCATCTCACTTTCGCAGCCTGAAAGGTATCCTAATTAATGAAAAAGTGAAAACTTGAAATGAAAAAACAAGTAAGAGAGAAAGGAGAGAGGGTACAGTACCTTGAGAGCAGAGAGAGAGCTCTCACCGCAGCTATCACAGAGGATTCCATCGAAGTCCAAAGCATAAAGCTCCCCCATTTCACTCTGCACTTGATAATTGATATTTTCACTGCATCGTTGTTATGCTCCTTCCTCACTCTTCACAACTCACAATTCAACGCTCCGTTCCTTACGTCCCTGATGTAGCCACGTGTTTGCTAATCATTTTTATTTATTTTTTTGTTGTATATTATTATATAATAAATTTATTTATGTGTTCATTTAAAGCTTGTAATAACTTTTTTATATTTAATGCATATTTCAAAACTTATCTTTGTATCAACCTTAACTATCAAATGGAATTGATTAGAAGTGCGATGATTTTATGCGATAAAAATATATGATAAATTTATTATATAATTATATATCAAAAGAGGATAATTTACTTTCTAATTTCCATTAAGCAATTGCTTATATAATTTGATTTGTATCACTCAAATTTTTCATCGAATTAAACATAAATAATTAATTTTAGGTATCTATAGTTTAATTAAATTATCGATTAGCAACTTTAACTTATAAAGTTTGTAAATAGATTCAATTAGATATTGAGTAACTATCGTTATTATTATTTTTTTTTTTTCTAAAAAAGGGAATATTCAATTGGATGTTGCACTGGTATAATTTATTTTTTAAAATAAAAAACTATATCTACAAGTTTTTGGTCATGGACTAGAAACCGAAATCAACTGGCCCATAATGTATTTTGACGCAGGCCAAAATAGACAATCATAAGCCCAAAAAAATGGAGAGAAAAGTGGCTCTTCCCGGGAACAATGTTGTATTTTCCATTTGATTTTGCTCTCTTCACTCTTCACTGTCACATTGCACCAAACAACTGCGTGGAAAAAGCCAGGCGCCTTCACTGAGTCGTGCTTGCCACGCGCACCCAATTGGATCTGCTCGCATCTGTATTCTCTGTTTTCTCGGTAAAGACCTTTCTTCACTCCACAATCCTTTTCTCTTCTTTTAGGTTTAATTAGGGTTTTTTCCTCACTTTCTTAATCTAATTGGATTTGGTTTGTTCTCAATTTCAGTTAGTGTTCATATTTGTCTTTAGAATATTCTATGACATTTTTCCTTTCAAATCAACGAAAATTAATCAATTTTGCATTGTAGTTTGTGAATTTTGAAAGCCATTTATTGAACCGAAGCTTTGATATCACTCAAGTTCAATTTCACTGTATGATAATGATGATGCTTTCATAAATCTGATTAATATATCCATTAGAGTTAGTGTTAAGTTCTATCAGGCTGTGTGTATGTGAACTCCAGCACAATGGATTATTGTTTATTGACTACCAATCCTAAGAGTGCGTGGAATCCGTTACAATTTGTTTTTTCAAATTTTGATTCCAAATTGATGATTCCATTGTTGATTTTATCAGAAGAAACATGAATTCAGAGGAAGCTGCACAAATTCCCAGAAGAACTACAAGGTCTTTAGCTTCATCTTCTGCGTCGACTTCTAATAATGCATCTTCTGCAAAAGTAAATAGCCTTGAACCTCTAACAATCAATGACCTTTTAGTTGGAGGAGACCCTATTAGCCTAGATGAATTGTTTTCTAATTTCCCCGGTAGAAGTAGCCAGATTCTCGAGATTGTAAGTCTTTTGGGGCCATTGAACACTCCAATGCTTCCTTTGTTTGTGTATGGTGGTGCTTCCACTGGAAAAATCAGTATCATTCTTCAATTATTCCGGCATCTCAACAGGCCTCTTGTTTATTCTAGCTGCAGGACGTGTTATAATCAGCGTATCTTGTTTGAATCTATTCTAAATCAGTTGCATCTCCATAGAAAAAGTTCTGCCAATGGCTATTCAAATGCAAAGCGCTGTGAGAGACCATCGGATTTTATTAATTTTCTTATGGAAGCATTGACCGATGCCATAAACAATCTGAAGGAGAAGTCGGAGAAGTTGATATCAGGCAAGACAATGGCACAAGGGGGGATTGGAAACATGATCTACTTGGTATTTGACAATTTTCAGCTTGTTAGAGAGTGGGATAAGAGCTCTACTTTATTACCCTTTCTGTTTAATCTCTATGATCTGCTGAAGATTCCTGAGGTGGGTCTAATATTTATCAGCAATACTTCTCCAGATACCTTTTACTCCTCTAACATGGGTTATGTGGAGCCTATCCCTCATCCCTGTGTACTTTCCTGATTACACAGATGCTGATCTTCGCAAAATATTGTTGAGAAACCAAGCAGACTCGAAGCTGTATTCTTCATTCTTGGAGTAAGACATCTTATTACTATTACTTTCCTTTCTCAGATTTACATAATCTCATAGTGAATTTTTGTTTATTTTTCATGCAGTGTGGCTTTAAGGTCTTTCTTTAGGGTTACTAGGCAGGTTGATGAATTGTCCACTGCCTTCAAACCACTATATGAAAAATATTGTGAACCTTTAAGTGATAAAAGAGTCTTTCTTAATGGAGACAAAGACAAAGACATGAAGAGAAAGTTATTTAGTCATATCAATCCTCACATCACGTCCTCTCTGAATGAGATATTTAAGGTTTCATCTCATCCTTCAGCTGAAGTTGAGAACTCCAAAGAGGCAAATCTGAAGGTGAATCAAAAGAAACTGGAGCGACGTGAAGAAATTGCCAAGCTAGACTTTCACATGTCTACGAGTGCGAAGTATCTTCTTATTTCAGCATTTCTTGCTTCCCGAAATCCAGCTACTCTTGATGCTTCACTTTTTGATTCCAAAGGAGGTTCTGATAATCGAAAGCGAAAGAGGAAGTAAGCATGTTGATTTGTTGGTTGATGTGTAATTTACAAAAATTAGTTCTCTAGCCATAGTATGATTCTGCTTTTGTTCTCTCTCTTTTTTTAAGCTGTGGATGTTTAACTTTCTAGTCTATTGTTCTTTTTTGTGTGTAGACCCTCTTAGAAGGTGCCTGAAAGAAAGGAAAGTTTAGAAGAGGAGTTACTAATGAAAGGACCTGGAAGTTTCCCACTGGGGAGGTTGTTAGCCATCTTTCAGTGTATTGTATCGGTTGCAGAAGATTCGTCGGATGAGGACAAACAAAGCGGCGAGCTGATGTCTGATGTTCTGTTGCAGCTATCCAGTCTCTGCAATGCTAAATTTATATTTAAAGGAAGAAGCTGTCCAATTGAAGGCTCAGTTCGGTATCGGTCAACTGTATCAGAAGACTTGGCTTTGAAGGTAACCTCAGTTCCCACGTAACACTCCCACAAAATTCTTGGTTTATTTATATGACATTTGGAAAACAAATGAGGAATAATATTTTCATTGTTGTTTAAGCAGGTTGCAAGGAGCCTCAAGTTCCCTTTATCAAGTTATTTGTATAAAAGAACCTAGCAATCTTTGACTTTGGTTCTTCTGCTTCACAAATCCTGGTTATCCATTTTTCTCTAATAGAATCTGTACAACCTATGATGCTGCTATCTGCAGTTATCCTCATGAAATTGCCGGAATTATCCCTATGAATTGTAACATTGGATGGATTGAATAATTTTCAATGCACATGGAATTTCCAAAAATGCATATATATCGCAGATTTAACCTTTAGTGCAGTATGGATTCTGAAATAATGTTTCTCTTGGCAGATATGGAATTGTAGCATGGCACAAATTGTGTTTAAGACCCAATTTTCTTAATAAATTTCTTGTACTTCAAATGAATGCCCCATCTATTTCAATTTTCCAGAATGGGAATTTTTAGCCAAAGTCACTCATGAAAACTCTCTAAAATTCTTAGACTCAATATGTGCATTTCAATGGAAAATATAGTGAACATACTGGTTCCGTTTATTGTGCTGGCATATAACAACCCCTTTCTTCAACTTCTTATTCATGTTGCTATTGTGTTTGTTGTGTTGGAAATGATGATGTTAAACAAATTTGATGCTAATCAAAATCATGTAGCTGATATAAATAATGAAAATTTAGCTCCTTTTAAACTCTGCCATTACTGTTTTGTGAAGTTGGCGGATGGTGAAGCTTTTTAGTATCATGGGAATTCAGAATTCTTGTGTGTAATTAGCTAACAAGTAGCTTTCAAATTGTTCTCTTTCTGTTTTTATTTTCTTTTTATATATGGAATCAGGAAATTTGTAAAAACCACTCTGTCTTTTTTTGTCTTTTCTATTTTTTATGTGTGTTAACTTAATGTGATATTTGGATAATACCAAGTTCAAATGGAAGCATGCTTAGTAAGATGTGAGCAGCAGTAATGTAACTATAAATGTTTTTGCCATTTTGAAAAAAAAAAAGTAAGTTAAATGTGTTGATAGTTTTCTCTTGTTTGAAGTATTTTCTTTTTGAAGTTTTATTGTTTGGAAATGTTAATTAAGAAATTTCGGGTGGAAATAGGCATCAATCAATTCTTATACTTAGTTTTGTAATAGTAGGATAGGGCATGTCTTAGTTGCTGCTTTATGTATTTGCATACTCTTCATTTATGTATTGTTATTCATTACACATTTTGACTTCTTATCCTATTTATGCAGGGTCTCTCTGAATTTAGGAGGTGCTGCTGAATTATTCACCATTCTACACTTTGGCAAGGTTTATGTCTGTTATCCTTGCTTGTTGAAATATTGTGATATAGGGAATTGTGTATCACTGCCAATGCTTTCATGGACCATATGCATTTGATGCTGCTGCTAGAGAAGCTTAATCCTGATCCCAAACCTCGTTTGATTAGTGGATGTATTATCTGGTTGTCTGGAATTGAAATTTGAATTTGAATTTCCACCTCTGCATATATTGGTCGAACCGTGATTTCGTGAATAAACTTCAAATATCAGTAGTTTCCGCTTTTGACACTAGTTTAAAATGTCAGAAATTGACATGGCAGTTAGTAAACCCGAGGTGCGTATCTGCTTGTATGATATAAGTAATTTCTAGTTTAAGATCCTCTCCTGGTTCTGTGATTATGATTTTTTTTTTTTTCTCTTACAATTTTTTATCCTGAGATATTGAGAGATTTTAAAATCCAGTGTTTAACTTCTTGCTTCAGATTATGCAGCCGTATATCTGGCTTCAGACACCAGATGGTGCAATAAAACAAGTGGAACAGGAAATTGCAATGTTTTGCCCTTTTATTTGTCAAGAAGTAATACAAAAAGGCACAGGATCTTCAAAGAACTGTGCAATATGTCTTCCTCAACGAGTCACCCCTACTATTTTGAGCTTAATACTTGATTATTGCCGATTTCATCAAGTACCAGGTCGCTCAAACAAGGTTTTTATGTTTCTTCACTTTTTTTATGTTGTTATAAACTTAATAATCAAATATAAGATGCACTTTAAATGGAAAGGTTTTATTTGACGGCTTAGTTTTTGTATAGGAGCGGAAGTCTTATGATGAGAAATTCATGCGGATGGACACGAAGCAGTTATGTGAGTTGACATCTGCTGCAGACAGCCTTCAGTTGAAACCATTGGTTGATCTTACCAGCCGTACACTTGCTCGAATAATTGAAGGAAAATCCCCTGAGGAAATACGCGGCATATTTAATTTGCCAGATGATCTTACAGAGGTATCTGGTGCTTGCAATAACCATGATTCAATTCTTTTTTCGATGTCAGTTTTGCTGTTGCTTGCAATAACCATGATTCAATTCTTTTTTCGATGTCAGTTTTGCTGTTTTTAGACATTCTATTTGATCCAGGAAAAGAAATTGGAGCCCTTGAAAAACACAACTGTTGATCCGAGGATCAGGCTTGGAACCGCTTGTAACTGAGCATTTTTCGATCCCCTTTACATGAGTTTTACTTAATGCTTTTTGTTGTTGTTAGACCGATGAAATGGTGCAACTTCGTCCTAGTTGAGTAATTTCCATTTGATGTAATTTGTTGACCACATGAAACTACCTCTTCTACGCCTGAAAGATGAGCTTACAAGTTGATTCATGTCCATCTTGACAACATTGAAACTCGAAATTAGTAGTACTCAGTTCTTTCGTTAATGTTTGTCTGCATCAAGTATAGACAGTGTAGGTGGTCCAATGATCTTGTTGAAATGAAGAGAAGAAATATACCAAAAGGTAGGACTGTCAGGACAAAGAGATTTTTTTTGGTTGTTGAAGTAAAGCCTTTAATATGTCAGCCACTCACCATATTTAGAGGGAAAGTCCGCTATAAGGGCCATGTGCTTTACTTTAAAGAGAATTGAAATGTCTAATCCTATTCCACAAAACTCGCTTGTCTAAAAATTTATCAGCGAAGGTTTGAAATTACGCTCCAACTAACTAAACAATATATGTTTCTCGTCTAAATTTCCTAGTTATACAATCATTTCATTCATTGGGATTTATATTTAAGCTTTTGTGTTTGACAATGTCCGGAAACTCTTGAGTCTTGAGTAGTGGTCTTCTGTAGGCTGTAGCCTTTTATTTTATTTTCCTGTTTCATCTGCTTGGGGATGCAGATGCCTAACTGTTAGTGAGAAATTTTGTTACAGATCCAAAGGAGATGCAAAATTCTAAGAATAAAAATAAAAACCGAAGAAGAAAAGAGCAACAGACGAGCTCTTCTTTGAAGGAAGCTTCTGAACTGAACAATAAGGTAGTCATAATATCTAATATCAAATTTGGCTTCAAGTTAAATTTGAAAAAACAAGTTCAGTTATTTACTATATATGTTCCAAGTGTTTATTGCTTTTTACTTCTAATAGGAGATAAATGGCAAACTGATGGAACTAATGGAGTTTCCGAGGCCTCTCAGTCTAATACAGAAGACAGCACTTTTGTTCCTAGAGAGTTTGATGATGGAGATATAGATGAGGAGATCGATCCTGCATTAGAGGAAAAACTTGACAGGTGGGGCTAGACTATATTCTAAGTGCAGTGTTTACACTTCATGCTAAAATTTGAAGTTGTATTTTTCTTTTTGTGGATGACAATCATTATCTTTAGCATAGTTGCAGTGGCAGATCACTTGCACTATTCTCTTTATTCTATCATATGGAGAGGACATAGCATCAGAATGATTGATTAGCTCTTTCTTTCAACAAATTGTATTTCTTGAATCATTTAACTGATTCACATGCAACCAGCAATACATGATTCAAGAAATACAATTTGTTGAAAGAAAGAGCTCATCAATCATTCTGATGCTATGTCCTCTCCATATGATAGAATAAAGAGAATAGTGCAAGTGATCTGCCACTGCAACTATGCTAAAGATAATGATTGTCATCCACAAAAAGAAAAATACAACTTCAAATTTTAGCATGAAGTGTAAACACTGCACTTAGAATATAGTCTAGCCCCACCTGTCAAGTTTTTCCTGTAATGCAGGATCGATCTCCTCATCTATATCTCCATCATCAAACTCTCTAGGAACAAAAGTGCTGTCTTCTGTATTAGACTGAGAGGTCTCGGAAACTCCATTAGCTCCATCAGTTTGGGGTCTGATATTATGACCATTTATCTCCTATTAGAAGTAAAAAGCAATAAACACTTGGAACATATATAGTAAATAACTGAACTTGTTTTTTTAAATTTAACTTGAAGCCAAATTTGATATTAGATATTATGACTACCTTGTTGTTCAGTTCAGAAGCTTCCTTCAAAGAAGAGCTCGTCGTCTGTTGCTCTTTTCTTCTTCGTTTTTTCTTTTTATTCTTAGAATTTTGCATCTCCTTTGGATCTGTAACAACATTTCTCACTAACAGTTAGGCATCTGCATCCCCAAGCAGATGAAACAGGAAAATAAAATAAAAGGCTACAGCCTACAGAAGACCACTACTCAAGACTCAAGAGTTTCCGGACATTGTCAAACACAAAAGCTTAAATATAAATCCCAATGAATGAAATGATTGTATAACTAGGAAATTTAGACGAGAAACAGATATTGTTTAGTTAGTTGGAGCGTAATTTCAAACCTTCGCTGATAAATTTTTAGACAAGCGAGTTTTGTGGAATAGGATTAGACATTTCAATTCTCTTTAAAGTAAAGCACATGGCCCTTATAGAGGACTTTCCCTCTAAATATGGTGAGTGGCTGACATATTAAAGGCTTTACTTTAACAACCAAAAAAGGATCTCTTTGTCTTCACAGTCCTACCTTTTGGTATATTTCTTCTCTTCATTTCAACAAGATCATTGGACCACCTACACTGTCTATACTTGATGCAGACAAACATTAACGAAAGAACTGAGTACTACTAATTTCGAGTTTCAATGTTGTCAAGATGGACATGAATCAACTTGTAAGCTCATCTTACAGGCGTAGAAGAGGTAGTTTCATGTGGTCAACAAATTACATCAAATGGAAATTACTCAACTAGGACGAAGTTGCACCATTTCATCGGTCTAGCAACAACAAAAAGCATTAAGTAAAACTCATGGAAAAGGAATCCAAAAATGCTCTGCATCATTTCCATCAATAAAAGACAAAAGGTCATCGATTGAACGATCATCCACATTCTCTACTTCAATTTCAACATTCTGAAACATGTGCCCGACCAAATCTTGTTAAACATCAACATTTTACAATTAAAGAATCAGGACATTAAAAACGGTACAAGAAATTAAATAATACTTTACAAATTGGACAGTGTGCTTGCACTGTAATGTGATGAAAAAAATAAGAAACAATATTTACACCTTTAGCCTCTCACGCGCCTTCAGCTCTTTCCCTTTCTTAGCATACAAGCGGTTCAAAAGCCTGATCCTCGGATCAGCAGTTGTGTTTTTCACGGGCTCCAATTTCTCTTCCTGGATCAAATAGAATGTCTAAAAACAACAAAACTGACATCGAAAAAAGAATTGAAACATGGTTATTGCAAGCACCAGATACCTCTGTAAGATCATCTGGCAAACTAAATATGCCGCGTAGAGAGAGTAAGGTAGATATTGAAAAAACATGCACCAGTTTCTATCGTTCTTCTATCAGTTCATCTATATTCTCTGTGATGGTGTCGAGGTTAGGCGGCCTCGAGAGAGTAAGACGGCTGCTGCTTGTATGAGTGGAGGTAGAGAGCTGCTGTGCTGCAGCGTGTTGGTTGAGAGGGGGAGGGAGGGGAACGAGCAGGTAGACATTGCTGCGATGGAGGTCAGCCTCGGGAGGAACGATGAGGAGGTTGGAGGAAGAGTATTTTTTGACGATATGGTTAGGATGAGCTCTCATCACATCAGCGGCCTTGATGGTGCGAGCAGTGAGCTCTTCAATTCTGCCATTGGAGTGAACTATTCGTATCACGTCCAATGGCCCGCATGGTAGGATGCATGATATGCATCCTCTTATGCTCTTCATTATTAAAGCTACGTTGGAGAAGAAGATGGGGTAAAAGTGGCAAAGGATGAAATGGTGGCCGAATGGGAGAAGAAGATGGAAGTTTTAAGGTAAGACTGGTTTTTTCTTAAGTTGACGTATGATAAACCTCTATTTCCTTGGAGAAGAAGATGGGGAAGCTTAAACCAAAATATATATAGAAAAAGATGCGGGTCACATAAAGAGAAAGAGAGAGAGTGAAAGGGAATGGAAATGGCCTTTACTTTTACTCTCTTGTTAGTTCTACGATATTGTTCTATGGAAGCGGGCGGGCTGTTAGAAGTTCGGCCCGGTTTTTTTTGTGTCGCATACTCATACACATACAATAAGAGAGAACCCACTCCTTCCCTTCTTCTTTGACTGACTGAATAGGGTTCGCTCTTCTCTCGATGTTCCCATTCTGATAGCCTCTTTAATGATCTTTTCTATAGGTAGAAAAGAGGGCTTTTATCACGTTTGAGAGTAGTTCCCTCTTTGGCAGAAAGTGGAAAGTCTTCGAGTACTCATCCTATAAACTATAGTTTAGGAAGTAAACTATAAAGTTTTTGTTGCTTTCATCACCCCTAATTTACACCATAATAATAATACCCTTCCAATATTAATATTTTATACATATATTAATACCTTACTTTATATTTTTATACATTTTTCGTATAGAAAATTTTTAATCATTCTTAAAATATTAATATAATTTTAATTGTTAATGTCAATTAATAAATAATGTATACTTTTTATAATTAAAATGAATGGTTAAAATTGCTAATACATATATATTTTAAAAATATTTAAAATTTTTCTTATTATATAATATAATCATCATAACAAAGTTTATCTCTTCTTCTAAATAATCACATAATATAATTATATATAAGGTTTAACTTAATTTCACATAAACTATATATATAGTCAAATTAACAAAAGTGTAGCTCTAACTATTTTAACTAGAAGTGATGCAAATATAAATATATATAATTAAAAATTTAATTTTGATATATTTTTATGAAAAATTTTGGCTAATTATGACTAAAAATTTTTTGTTACCAAACTTTTTTTTATAGTATTAAACCCCGCTTGATTTTGTTTCAGTCTATATATTGGGCTAGTCTAAGTGCTATTACTTAATTTTCGCATTAGTATACTTTTCGTTTTATTTTTCTCGTTGTCAGCAAAAAGTGACAAAACTAGGATGAATATGGGCAATAAGAGAAAAAAAAAAAAAAAAAAAAGACTGTTGTGTCATAGAATTTTTCTTTTATTTGCACTAGTGGAATTACTTGGTAATTGTAAGACTATCCTTAATCTGAGATGCTATGCTTCAAATATTTTTCAATTAAAAACTAATCTGATCTAGATTTTCCTCTCTCTTTCTTGTACTGATTACTTTTTTATAATAGGTGTTTGCGCGCACTTTGGAGAAGAAGATGCAGACGTACACACCTGATGGTCCCAAATAACCTACACAACCCCCTTACCACACATTTAATTCACTCCACTTGCATTATTAAATCACCATTTGGCCCCACCCTTCATCTCATCTAGTTATTATATCGTATCACAATCATCAACTCTATCACGTGATACAATAAGTTCTCCTCTCCTCTTCTCTTTGTGGCAAATTCGCAATGGCATTCACCCGTAATATTCTCCAAACTTCAGAGCATCAGAAATCTTTTTTAGCATTATGGGCTGTCTTTTTCCGGGAAACAGGCCACAGCCTATTTTCCTAGGTTGTCCCCAACGTACACTATTCTATTCATACATACAACTCCCTCTTTCGCATTTTAATACGATAAATATTTACATGTAATTATTTTTATATATTATATGTAGTCAAACTTTTTTTTTACTATATTTTCGTATTTTGTATATAATTATTTCTTTTTTTTTTAAAATATTCTACATTTTTATTGAAGTTGCCATTTTTTTCGCCACATGTTGTCAAAATTATTATTACATTTTTTCTTAGAAAGTAAATATTAGATATAAAAAAGATAGTACTAATTAAATAGCAAAATCATTTTAACATTCTTACCACTATTGCTCCCATTATACTAGCTAGTACTAGTATTAATATATATAACTATATATTATTGGAAAATTTTCAAGTGTACTGTCATACCGGTGTTTCAATAATTTTTAACCGTTGATCTTAATTATAAAAAATATATATAATATATATAATTAAGATTAACGATTAAAAATCACTGATACACCGATATGACGGTACACTTGAAAATCTTCCTATATTATTACGTTTAGATTCACCCAACAAAAAAGGGACATCATATTTCTCATGATAGTGATAAACTTTTTAACGCTAGAATAAGTGTTTACAAAACTCATCCATAATTGTGGTTGAGAAAACTTTAATATATATTCTCCTTAACAATAATGTTGGATGAACTGTTCTTTAATTTTTACTTTTTTTTTTGTGTTATTTAAATGTTTCAGTTTTATCTTTATCCTATTCATATTATGAATAAAAAACAATATGAAATTTATTAATGAAAATGTGTTGATATGTAATTATATATATTGACATATGTGTGGCATTTCCTATTCCAAACTTTTAAACTCGTGAGTTGTTTTGTACCTTTTTTTAGTAAGTAACTAAGATTCGATTTCATGCTTTCATGGTTTTAGGTTTTGCTGTAAAGGCCTTAGAAGTCACCAATCCCAATCCTCTCCATGGCTGCATACTATTACTACAAACACCGACATTATCCATTTCTCAATTACTATGCACAAATAGCACTCGCTATTATTAAATAAGCATGACAAAAGCTTGTCTGTTTAATTTGGGGAAGAAACGGAGAGGAGTCGGGGAGCAGTGGAGAATGTGAAGTATGGGGAAAAGATGAAATTATTTCGTATGAAAGGGAAGGAAATTAGAACAAGTAGAAGAAGATTGTACCTGAAAGAAGCACTATTGGGGCCAACATTCAACATTCAACCCTTCATCGTTTTAACGTGCAACCCAACACAAAACAAAGATTATAAAATTAAGATATATTATTTGGTAATGATATAGTGTACGCTTAGAAAAGAGATGCATATGTGAGAGTAGTGTGAAGTTTTCTTAGTTCCCCAAAAACAAGACACAAAGGCTACAAAGTTGGGCCCTCACATATGATACAGCTTATGATAGTGCATATCCACACATGACACTCCCACCACGCTTCATACATTCATGCTTATTGCTTTGGATCACACGTGCACACTTTTTGTCTCAAAAAAAACTATATATTCTTTGTTTCATAGATATTTTCCTTTAATGTTGTTATGTAAATAGGTTTTTAAATAGTTTGATTTTTGAATTATCGTCCTTTAATTAGTCATAGATATTCTCTTATTACATCATATCAATCAACATCTTGAACTTTAATATCCTGTTACTTAAATACTATATATGAATGTAATTGTATTAGAAAAATATTAGTATTTTTATTAGTAATAATATTATAGAATTATAAATTTTTTAAAATAAATTATATTCTAATATTTGATTTTTATTATAACTTAAAAATTAATAATATTTAATATTCTTATAATAAATATAAAAAATTTATTAAATAAAAAAATATAAAATTTGTGTTTTACTTCAATATTTTTTATAATGAATAATTATAAATTAGTATTTTTTTATAAGTATTTTTTGGATAAATAATTTTCAGTCAGAATATCAAAAAAATAATAAATGTGATCGTAAAAAAAGGCGAAAGCTAGTGCACTCCAGAAAAAGTAGAGAGTGCAGCACTCTTTAAAAGTTAACCTATTATTAAAGGTTATCAGGTAAATTAAATTTATTTATTATTGTTATTATTATTTTTGTCATGGGCTGAATAAACAAATTAACACTGACAAGAAAAAATAATTCTTTCGTTTAACACAGAATGACCTTTGCACCACAAAAGTACTTAGGAAAACTTAATCGAATTCTTCCATTACTTTGTATTGTCGATGCTATGTCTTCAAGCATCTTCACTGTTTTGTTTGGTGGCGGTGCTTCCACTGTCGTTCTGGCTAGCCACAGATTTTGAAACTCTTGAACTCACTCCCTTCCACCTCTGCCATGAATGACCTTTAAAGCCCGAAAAATCGCTGCCATAGAAGAAGAAGCATATCTGTCGCCGCTGCTGGTTGGCTAACTCCGGTCTCCATGAAGTTGCCATAATTCTCAGATGAAAGCACAAAATACATGACAATTACAACAAGTCCATTATCTTTTATTTCAAATTATCCTCGACGTAATAGAATGAAAAATTAAAATACAATTATAGTTAAACAATTATTTGTATTATTTTTTATTAATTTATTCAAAAAAAATTAAACTTTAAAGATAATTGGTATAAAATATTACGAATATAAAACTAAGAGAAATTTTTATTTGTATAAAAATGAGCCTAATAAATAATTATTCTATTTAATATATAATTAAGAGTATTTCTTTCTTTGCCAACTGAGTTATAATTCAAATGACATAGTCTTCTCATACTCACTTAAAAGGGTCGCGAATTTGAGTCTTCCTATTTTTGGTAAAAAAAATGAGTACTTCTTTCTTTTATTTATTTTAAGAAAAACTAATAATATATTTTTAATAATATTTTTAATACAAAATAATAAATTTTAAATATTCTGTTAAATAATATATATTAACTAAAATAATATAATTATTTCAAATAATATATTTTAAATATAGTAAAGTAACATATTTCAATAAAAAAAAGTGTTAATAAAAAAATTATATAAATATTTTTTTATATGAATTTTTGTTTCACACAAAATAAAATTATTATATATTTGTTTGCTTCTCACATTGTATATATATTGTATATATGTTTTTTAAATTAAATTTATATAATACAAAATCTTTTATCATTCACTTCATTAAATATTATATTTTTGTTTCACACAAAATAAAATTATATATATATATATATATATATATATATATATATATATTAATTAAATTTATATAACACAAAATTTTTTATAATTGTGTTTATATTTAAATTATAATTTTGTTTTACACAAAATAAAATTTATTTAAATTTTAATATTATATACATAATATATATTTAATATTATTTTTTTTAAGATTCTAATATATATTTTTTTCTGAATTTAGTACATGAATTTTCAACTTATTTTTCATGTAACATTTATTTTATTTCTAAGGTCCAGTAATTTTTTTTGTTGAACAGACATGTTGCTTTTAATATTTATATACTATTTTGTTTTGTTTTGAACTTCAGTCCAATATCTGAAATTTATAAAAAAATCTAAAATTTATAAAAAAAAAATGGTTAACCTAATTAAGAGGTTACCTTTTTAAATCTAGACCATTCAAATAAAATATAATAAATGAAGAGTTCAGATTTAACGAATTAACAAGGTGTGCAGCACTCCATACTTAGTAAGGAGCATTTAAGGATGAGCCGTAAAAAAAACCACATATGAATAAATAGTTTAAAAATAGTGGCATGTTAGTAAATTATAGTATATTATTTAAAAGGTCAAAAGAAACAGAGTGACTAAATAAAAAGAGAGAAAGAAAAAAATTTATTTAGAAAAAAAATTTATTTCAAATACAATAAAAAAAGAGTATTATGTAACACATTTTGATTATCAAATTAAAAATATATAATAAAGTAGTTTTAATTATAATAAAAAATATTATGTGATATATTTTGATTGTTAAATGATCAACTAATTAGTAATAATATATAAAAGAGCTAATGTGAGTAGAGAGGGAACATAGAAAAGAGAAGAGGAGAAAGGAGAGACTTCATAATTAAATTGCAATTAGAAAGTGTTATATATATATTTTGGTTGTGAAATTAGTAATATGTAATAGATATAATAAATTATTAATAATATATATAAGAGATAGAGTGATAAAGGAGGAAGAGAAATAGAGAAACAGAAAAGGAGAGAGGTCTTCAATTTAAAAAAATATATATATTTTAATTGCAAAAGAAGAATATTATGTGACATGTTTAGATAATAAGTTTTAGAAATTGTGGCATATTGATTAAAAACCTAAAAAAATGAGTGAAGAAAAGAGGAAAAATTCATTAGTTTTGAAAAAATATATATTATTTTAATTATAATAAAATAGAGTACAATGTGATACATTTTGATTGTCACATTAACGATATATTTCAATTTTAATTGTAATAAAAAAATATTATGTGTTATATTTTGATTCTTAAATTAATAACTAATATTAATATATAAAAAAATGTGGTAGATGAAAGACTGAAAGAGGATAAAATATAAAAAAAGATAAAAGAAAAAAAAAACCTCCTTAACTTAAAAAAAAAAGAATTTTTTAATTTAATTACAATAAAAGTGTATCAAGTATTATATTTTGATTATAAAATTATTATTTTAATAACAAAAGTTTCTATATAATTATTCTATAAGTCAGGTTTTACTTTAATTTATTCTTATTTTGTTAAAAAAAAAAGTGCTCTTCATGTATTTAGTGTGTGGCAATTTTAACTAGAGCAGCAAATACATTCCCTTACTCAAGGTAGTTGGGCTCAAGCTAAGTTTTAAGCCAACCCTATAAGACGTGTGCATTTAATTTGCATAGCACATCAAACAATTTTCTTCAGGTAGATATATCCCTTTTTTTTTTGTTCTTTTATTTGAATTTAATAAAGCTTATTTATGATTGAATCAAGAGTTTTTTATTAGAATATATTTCATTTATGAATGCAATATTTTTTTTATATTAATATTAGAATTGGACAATCAATAAAAATAATTAAGATGATACTAAAATATAAATTTATAATTTTATTTTTTTTTACAAAAGTATTTTATATATGAAAAGGTCATTCAATATTTATAAATGATAAAATAATAAAAGATAAAATCTAAGTTTAAAGAAAAAAATAGATAAATTTTATATTAAATTAAAATTTTAGAGTGAGTTCAATATTTGATTATAAAAAATTTTAACTCATAAAAATAAAAATAAATTTAAATATTTTTACTTTTTAAATCTACACATAAAATATTACTAACACAATAAGATATTCTTTTTAAATAGTGTATTATAAATAAAAAGTTTCACTTATTTTTTTTCCCCTCCAATAACAACCAAACTTGTATTGCATTATACTGGATGAGTCCTATAAGATTCTGATTGATTAGAGTTTTAGGAGAATTTTAATATTATATATGAAACTTAATATGCTTCTATATGATTCTTACATTATATATAATCGATATGAAACTTAATATATTTATTTCATTTTATTTAATTATAGTTAATGGTATTTTAATATTTTTTTATTTTTCTTTGTATACATTACTTAATAAGATAATAATTTTATGGAGCCTTCTTTAATGAAGAAAAAAAAGAATATTTTGAATTTTCATGAACTAAAATTTTTTATAAATTATAACCATTGAAAATTTGAATTGATGGCTAGAAAATGATACAATTAGTATTGGACTAGTCCAATTAGAGAATTATAATATAAATAGGAGTATGATGTAATAATGTGAGATATGCATGGTGTAATTAGAAACTCTACTTTCTCTCTTTGGCTCTAATTCTAGGAATTTCTCTTCTATTCTCTCTGTTTATCTCTAATCCTCTCTATGATGAGGCAAATTGGGAGCAGATTCAAACTAGCTTAGATCGCACCAAAATTTGTGCAACCTTGCAAAGTCATCAACGACTCCAACAGCCTCCAATTTTCCAGTTTCAGGCCAAATCAAACTCAGAATTCCCGCTCCTCAGCAACAATTCAACAAAGCTAGTGGCAGAAAATTCAATAATCACAGATTTCCGATTTTGGAATTCAGATCCAGAATATCAAATTGCAGAATTAGAGTCTACAACAGCGAAAGCTTCAGAATCAGCAAGGAATCCAGAAATTACAGAAGAAGTTCACATCAAAGGGGAAGAAGGAGACTCATCAGATTTCAAGTTGTTCAACCTCAAGAACAAACAAAATCAACAGAGGTGGCAGATCGAACAACAATTCAGCAATCATTATTGTCAATTTGTAATTACAAAGACGCAGTTTCACAATTTCAGCAAAATTCTTGCCAAAATTCAACAATCATAGAGGCAGCAAAAGAAAAAGAATCAGCGTTCAGTTTTGTAGTTCAACCCGTAGAATCAACAGATATTCCAGATCAAGCAGGATTTCGAAATTCAATTCCAATACCTCTAATTCTAGAGCACACAGAGGCAGAGGGGGTGAATCCACCACAGCCAAAGCCACCTTATGCATTTCCAGATGCAGCGGTTGGCCTGGCACCAACCACCAGCACCGGCGAGGCTGCAGTTCTACTCCGAGGCAGCGGCGCCGATCTCGGCGCCATCGCAAAGGGAGAGCGGACACTCGCGAAAGTCGGGGTTGACGGAGCAGCGACGATGGATGACGATGACGTTACCAATCTGACCAACCGTCGCGGCACCTCCACAACGGAGACGCGAGGAGCGCAGGGTGCGCCGAATTTGTCGACGGTCTCTCACGACGTGGCTTCGGCGACTGGTTCCAGGGAGTTGGGACGGAGTGGCAGAGATCGCAAGGTTCGGGGGTTCCGTCCAGTCTCTCCAATCGTGGCTAATCCACCACCACTACTAGCGGCTGTCTTCCCTTGGGATCGCGGAGGAGGAAACAATTGCGATGGCGGGCAGTGGCGAAGGGAGCAGGAAGGCAGTGCCGGTTCCTCCATGCATACAGAGAACAGCGGACAACAAAGAGACGGGAGCTGGAAGGCAGTACCGGCTCCTCCATGCGAGCTCGCGACGGCGGTTTTTCTTTGGAACCGCGATGGTGGTTTCAGAACAAGGTGGGTGAAGGATGCAGAGCATGGGAAAAAGGGGAGAAGAGATTCACCTATGAGAGGGGTGACTAATGAGGCTATGCATTGGAGACCCTTGTGGTATGTAGTGGGCCAATGGCAAGCCCAATTCTACTAGGCTGAAGCCAGCCCAACATTTTTGTTAACCGATCAAAGATCAATGACAATTTTTGCTGAAGGTATACTAAGGTCAAGGGTTATTTGATTTTTTTGGGTCACATCCTAGAAGCTTGTTATCTTTTAATAGATGAATATTATTTTAAACATTGGGATCCTGGTGGTATTATTTTTCTTAAGTAGTAGTGTAGAAAATATTATTTTAGGATCCTTTGATTTCTTTTATTAATTGTAATTAGCTTTTAAAAGTTTTATTAGGATTTATATTTTTTTCGCAACCTTGAGGACAAGGTTGTTTTGAAGGGTAGGGTAATGATACAATTAGTATTGGACTATAGCCCAATTAGAGAATTATACTATAAATAGGAGTATGATGTAATAATGTGAGATATGCATGGTGTAATTGGAAACTCTACTTTCTCTCTTTGGCCCTAATTATAGGGATTTCTCTTCTATTCTCTCTGATTATCTCTAATCCTCTCTAGTTTTTGATACAAATTCGTATCAGAATTTAAATTATTTATTAATTATATAATAATCATATTTTATATTTAAATATTTTAAAATAATTTTATTGTGAAATTATAATTTTATCTATTTTTTTCTTTTTTTTTTCTCTTTCAGCTATCTTATATTTTCATACTGAAACAACTATTATTACCGCCATAAAAAAAAAATTTCTCTTCTCATCACTAAGGTTAGAAGTGAATCAAACCAGCTCAGGAGCCAACTCGAGCTCGACTCATTAATAGTTCGATAAGTTGAAATCGTGAGCTGGTGAGCCGAGCTTGAGCTTAAATTTAAACTCATAAATTAAATGAGTCGAATTTGAGCTTGAATAAACTTCGCTCATTAACTCGTGAACTGACTCGAATATATGCCGCGTAATACATATTGATCTTTTCACTTTAGTAATTAAAAAAATTAATCTTGATATATTGTCTATAAAAATAATTTATAGATGTATTTAATTACATAATACTATGTCAAAAAAATTATGTTTTATATTAACTGTATGAAAATGATTAAAAAACGAATATAATTAAACGATTATATAAAATATTTTACACTATTATAACTAGATAAAAATTAAATTCTTTTTAAAAATCTTAATATATGCATTTCACACAACTATTTAGAAGTCTTACCATAAAAATGTCGAGTTTAAGACTTTGTCATAGCTTTGGAGGAGCTGAATCCACTTTAACTTGCATTATTGTTTCAGCAATGCAAGGAAATAAAACAGCTGCACTCCTCAAGTCATAAACTAATAAAAGTCAGAACTAAAGAAAAATTATTCTTTAAACCAGTATTATATTTAAAAATAATATCTGTTGTTAAAATCTTTTCCATATGGTAACAATAGGGTTTTTTAGGGGGTTTGAAGCTTTTCCTGCCCCTAGTTTTATAAGTCCTTGAATTGAAGTTTTTAATTATGGGAAAAAGTCCTTAGCTTCAACATAAGTAATATTTCTAAAAGGATAATTTTTTTAATGAAATTATTATCTATACTTTGCTTTTTTTTTTTTAAAGGAATTTAGCATTCTTCATGTTAAGGTATTATTATCAAAATAGACCATTTAAAATAGAATAAAAGTAAGAATTTAAGCATTTAAACATAAATCATAATAAAATTTAAAAGTAATAATACAAGTGGTGATCCACCATATTTGAGTGATTAATTTTTGGGTTAATTATTCTGTTAATTTTTATAGTTTTATCAAATTTATAATTAAATTTTTATATTTTTTTAATTGATTTTTTATATTTTTTTAGTTTTATAATTAGGTCATTCTTAATATAAAAAATATTAAAATTAATTGAATATTTTTTTGTAAATTTAAGATATTTATAATTAAAAATCTAATTAAATTTTTAACTGTATATTTTTTAGAAAAATATTTTGTTAATTTTAATTTTTTGACAAAATTAAAAAAATATAAAAATCTAATTAGAAATTTAATATAATTATAAAGACTAATAGAATAATTAAATCTTAACTTTTTTTTAAATATATCCATGAATATCATATGTTGATATCTACTAAAATCTAAAACTATTTTATATTATCAATAAATCACATTAAAAATTTTGAATAACCTTTACATAATAAAATTGAAAATAACTATAACAAATAATATATGGTAGTATATAAATAAATTATACCGTGAAAGTTTTATTCCATAAAAGTATTCAAACTAAAGCATATTTACATCATTTTTCTATCTATTTTTATTTCTTCCATTGAGTCAAATGACTAGTGCAAGTCGGAGGATGTATCTTTGAATTGATAAAATAGTGTACGATTTGTTTCTTTTTCATTTGGGGCTACTCTAGAAATAATTAAAAGATAAATTTAAATATTGTTACTTTTATTATCTGTATAAAAAAGACTTAAGAGTTAAGACTTAAGAGTTAAATTTAGATATTGTTACATCATTTTTCTATCAAAGTGTACCATTGTTGTAGATTTTTTTCATCATAAAACCTATGTGCAAGTTTGACCAAATCCCTTGCATCTTTTGACTCTCTTAACTAAAGTTCAACACAAAATCACGATGCCATTGCTTTAATGTTGGAAATAGAGAATTATGATGGTGACGGCCATTGATGATGAATTTTTTTATGAGATCTTTATTAAGAGAAAGTATATCAATCACACAATAATAACTCTCCAAATTAAATACTGTAATTAGTAAAGTGATGTGATGCATTTGAATACAGAATAATTTATATAATGTAATAGAAAAACATGACAGAATCAAAACATGATTATTTAATGTAATAGAAAATGGAAGTAGTTAAGATCAGCTTCCTTCGTCATATTAAAGCAAAAGTAATGCATCTTCATCCTCATACATACATAAACAAGCAATAAGAAATAAAGAAACGTCTCAAAATAGATATGATGTGTTTTTATATGTGCATGCATTAAATTAATTTATAAGATTGAATTTGATACGTAATTCTACTTTAATACAAAAGCCACGTTTCATTAAAAATATGAATTAAATTAATATACAGTATAAATTAAAATGAGTCATTCAAATATTTTTTCGTATATAAGAACAATGATAAAGACATAGAACATGATGTAAACTAGGAGTAAATGTGGAATAGAAGGTAAAAAATTATTCAATGTGACTGGCAGTTAGGATTTCGCTATCAAAGTGACCATTCAAAGAATTCTGGGTTATAAAATATAATAAATAACATTCTTTGTGGAGTTATATATTCACTCTATTATGAGTAATTGTAAAAAACTTCATTTTGCTTTGATCTAAATCAACTTTAAATTAATAAATTCTGATTCTAATTTAACATCCATCTAAACTCCAACTCCCACCTCACTCCAATTTAACACCATCAGCACTACCTATAATTTTTTATTTCACTATCAAATATTCAAAATCAACGAGAACAATAACAATAAGTCAACAAATTTAAATTAATATATCAAATATCTAAAACAAAGAACAATTCATATTACACAACCTAAAAATTTAACAACAAACATTAACATATTCAGCCAACAACAGTAGCAATAAGACAGTGATTACTTCTTTTTTTTTTATCAGTATCTCTTTATGACAATAATATAAAAAAGATAGTTACTTACATTATTTTTGGGTGGAATAATAGAATATGAGTTGATTCAGAAGAGCAAAGAGTATTTTTTTTGATCTGCTACTTTGAGTGGAATTAATATTATATATATTATAATTATAATAATGACTTAGACTCTTAGTTTAATAAATACATTCATACAATTAAAATTCATATGTTTAAATAATAGTTAATTTAAAAATTAGTTATTTTTTTATATATATAACAATATATAATTAGGTAATTATGTAAAAAAATTTACACCATTATTTTCACCTAAAAAGTTAAATAATTATTTTTTGTTACTATAATATCCCACTAATTAACTAGGTTGCTACAAGAATTATATATATATATTGGAAAACTATATGATACAAACTAAGGAATAGATGATATGGTATAATGCAAATGTGCTAACACGGATCACGGATGTACTTCCCCGTTAGTTAATTATATTTTTATTTTCAATTTAAATTTGATATAATAAAAGCTTTCATCTTCTTTCTTTAATGTGTGTGTATAGATATATGATAATGATTTTGATGGGTTGTTTGACATTTTTACTCTACCAATTCACAACATTATATTGATGAGAATATAAGGTGGCAGACAGTGGCGGAACTTGAAATAAAATTTTGGGGGGTCAAATAGAAAATAATTGTCAAAATATTTTTGATATGGACCCCATTTAAGATAAACTCGTCTAATCTCATCTTTCTGGTTTGGGTGATATTGCTAAATTTAAAGCAGTTTTTCAAGATCTCGTTCCAAAAAGTTAAGGTTAAAGTCATCAGATGTAACTTTTTGAACTTTTGAAGGTTATATCTCACTTTCTTCGTGATTCATTAAAGTAGAAAAACTATCTACATGTATTGATATTATAAAAGTTATATTTTCTCCTTCTTAAATATTAGCATTCCTCTTAAAAAATGTATCAATTCTTTGATTTTTCATTATTATTTTATATAAAAATTTGAATATATATCTTGTAAAATATGTAAAGAAGAAGTTAGAACGACAAATATTAAAATTTATAATATTTATTGATTTTTTTGTCAATTTATACAAATACAATAATATTAATACTTATGGAATATTCTATTATTTTTTATCATATATAAAATTAAATTAAATATATAAAAAATATCTAATTTTTTATATTTAAACTTAAAGATAGAGATAGTGTTGTTTATTGAACTTATTAGATACTTTAAGTCATAGTAAAGTATTTAAGTCAATTGAACTATTTTTTATCTTTTGAAAAAGTACTACTAAATTTTTTATAAAAAATTTGGGGGGTCATGACCCCTTTGTCTGAACTAAGCTCCACCACTGATGGCAAACAACTCATGTAATATATCTTCTTCCATTCATGCTTTGTATGTTCATTCCGATATATGTTCATTCCGATCGAATCTTATTCATAAAAATTCACACGTAATAACATGCTTCATGCCCACCCACAATGTTCCTTTATCTATCTTACATGTATATATACGTACAGTTAAACTCTAAATAAAACTTTACTATATTTCAAAGATAAATTATTAATGGTATAGAATAAACTTATAATTTGTTCTCGAGAAATATTGTCTAAACAGTTACATACAATTTATCGAAGGAAAAAGTACTCTAAAGAATTGGACACATTTAATTATTAAAAAAACCATTTTTTTTTATAAAAAAACAAATATATCATTAAATTATTTTTTATTTATTTGTTTATAAATATATCTATTTTTTAATTAACTATTATACTCAAATCTTTATTAATTTACATTTATATATAATAAAAATTTGTTACTATAAATCACTAATTTACCATTAATAAATAATTTCATTATTTCACTATACTCTCAAAAACCAACACAACATCATCATAAAAATGATAAAGAGATAACTAAATCACAAAATAATTATCGTTGTACTTTGATTTATCTCAATTAATCATTCCATTTCTTTGTGTTTTTGTCTCTTTTTATTTTTATAATTAGAATTCATTTCTAGTGTCTTGAATTTTTTTCTGCTAGGAATATGTGATTTGTTTGAGTGCATTTAATTTTTTCTTTTTCAATATTATTAGAATTGAATTTTTTTTCGAGTTCGTTGATGCGTAATTAGGTATCTCTTTGTAGAAGAATAATTTTTCGATATTAGTAGTTTTTTTTTTATAAAATGTTGTTCTTAATTCTCTAAATCTTATATTATGCATAGATTAATTAAACATAAAAAGATGAATAAGTTAAAAATAATACATATATAATTTAAAAAATATGTTAGCTGATGAGTTTCAGTGATATTAGATTAAAAGTATATTTAAAAAAATATATATATATTTAATATAATATGTATATAATTTAAAAAAAAAATTTTTTTACTATGGTATTAACATATTTGTTAATAAAATCTTTCAAAATATATAGAGAGTATAGTCGAAGCAAAGGATGAAAAAATATGTGCCTTGCTGTATATATGGCCAAAGTAGGTTGTAAAATTTAAAACAAAAAAAAGAGATTGTTTTACCATAAATAATTAATTTTACTCAATTAAGACCATTGTCTTATTAGCGTGTTGAGGTAACATATTTCTTCTTTTCAAAACAAGCTAAGATTAATTAGTAAAATAATTAAATATGAACGACAAATTTGATACCAATAACAGAATAAAAATTTAAAAGTAGAAGTTTGTGTTATTATTTATGAGAGTTGCATAGGTTAAACAATATCCTGTATTAGAAAATGCAACCTTATACCTACAAACATAATGTTAAACCAAAATATATAATGGGCCACCAATTTGCATCCCTACATACTCATTGGCCCCATTCTACACTTCTTATTACTTAATACACTCATGTATATAATAGGAGGCCTCATCTGTATCTTCCTTTATTATAATTAACCCTATCTCTTATACTCTTTCTTCTTTTTTGGAAAAATCTTATTTTATTATTTAATATATTGAAAGCAACAATATATATATATCAAGCTAATTATTTATATTATTTATTTTTTAATTAAACATACATGGCTTAAAAGAGTATATTATTTATTAAATCTATTTATTTTATACATTAAAATTATTTATTATATATTTGTATATAAATATATGTGTTGTTTAATTTTTTTAATGTATATTTTATATTTTCAATGTATTTGTGTATATTTTAAAAGATCAATCACAAGTTCACCAAGTAATTAATCTTCATGTATATATAGATATTCAATAATGTACATTTAGCTATCACAAAACCAAATACTTTTTTCTTTTTCCCTTAGCACTTTAGTAGGTACACTCCATTGAACGAAGTTACCACAATATTATTCATCACTTTAGTAACACCATTGCAAGAGCATCACATTCAATCAATTAATTTACCATCCATAGCATTAATATGAGTGTATGTGATCGTTTGGGTATCCATATATATATATATATGGCTATTTCATTTCTATTTTAATAATATTGTCTTTTTATTTAACACAAAGTTATATAAAGAAAATAATTATAAATATTGATTTATTTATTAAGTATATTTTAATAGAAATGATCAAATTACAGGCAAGACTATATAAATACAATAATTTTAAATATATTGTCATGTGAATTTAATGACCATTAATATATTATCTATAAATTATTTATTGGATATGTTTAATTTTAACTATTAAAACTAATTTAATGACTATAAATATATTCTTATATTTTTATATAAAAATTTGATTCTCATACTAAAATAAAAATTTGAAAATCAGCAAAATTTATTATTTTTTATTAATATTTTTATTTTTTTAGTTATCAATCTAATTTTTTGTCTAACAATTTAATAATATACTGTCAGCTCATATTTTAAATATTATTAACTAACTGCTAACTAAAAATAATAAATTATACTAATTTTTTAATAATTTTCCGAGATTAAGTATATAACATTCATGACTTTTTTTATTTTATATAATGTGACGCTAACAATCTTATATAAACATAAAATACTATAACTTACCTAATTAATGACACAACAAATAAAAAATTATTATTTATATTAATTTTATGAATATCTTACATATAAACATTACTTTTCTAAAAATGCTAATAATAATATTTTTTCCTCAAAAAAAAAAAACTATTAGCAATTTTATTGATATCTTATTTAAGCAAGTCTCTCACTTATGTCATTTTATAAAAATAAGTCAATTTGATAAAAAGAAATTAAATAGAACAGATTTATAACCAAATTCTATTAAGAATATTTATGTAATTTTACATTTCAAATATTTTATTAAAATAAATTACCAATTTTTTATTAGCCTTATAACTAATAAATAATATACCTGAATATCACTATTTTTTGCTCTATTAATAAATTAATTTCTACTAATAAGTTAGCTAGCAATTTTTTAATTAAAAGAAAAGGGAAAAAAAAAAGAAAAAGAGTTAGCTAGGCACGAAGGTGAAAGAGAAAAGAAGGAAGGAAACATACTTTGCAGAAAAAGATATGTGAATTACAGAAAGAGAAAGAGAGAGAGAGAGTGAAGGGAATGGGAATGGCACTTTCATTCTGCTTTTCAAAGTTTTATTCATCCTATAAATTATAAAATTCTTATTGCTTCCATCACCCTACATTTACACATAATAATAATAATAATAATAATAATAATAATAATAATAATAATAATACCCTTTCAATGTTAATATTTTATACATATATTAACACATTACTTTATATTCCTATACATTTTTGGTATAAAAAATTTTTAAACATTCTTAAAATATTAATATAATTTTAATTGTTAATGTCAATTAATAAATAATGTATATTTTTTATAATTAAAATTAATGATTAAAATTACTAATACATATATATTTTAAAAATATTTAAAATTTTTCCTATCCTATAATATAATCATCATAACAAAATTTATCTCTTCTTCTAAATAATCACATAATATAATTATATATAAGGTTTAACTTAATTTCACATAAACCCTATATATAGTCAAATTAACAAAAGTGTAGCCCTAACTATTTTAACTAGAAGTGATACAAATATAAATATATATAATTAAAAAATTAATTTTGATATATTTTTATGAAAAATTTTGGATAATTATGACTGAAAATTTTTTGTTACTAAACTTTTTTCCATCACAATATATAGTGTGAGTGAGGATGCCAAATTCAAAATAAACGGCATTTATAATTAAAATCTTATCGTAACGGATAAAGTTAACTAGCTGTATTGAAAGAAAACCTAATAAATTAATACATGGAGAGATCATTTTTATTTTCTTACAAAATTTTAAGAGTGATAAAAAAATACGAAAATTTTAAAAAATAAAAACTCTAATCAAAAGTGAACTGGTTATAAAATCTATTGCACAGAAACAATCTTAAAAATCGAATCCAAGATATGATGCTTAAATAACTCAAACAAAACCACTTGTGCCCGCTTGGACATTGTAACTAAGCTAGTTGTACTTTGGAGGACTTGGAACTTGGAAGAGTCAACAATTGTTGCATTGTCCTCAATAACATCTTGTGAGTGGTGACATATTCCTTCTCTCATCACAAGATAAAGGAACCTTAATTATTTTCCCCCATAAGCCAATGGTCAACGGAAAAAATTAAATTGAAAACTAACTATAAATAAGAGCATGGTCCTAAGAGCATTCCCTGTTTAATAGGGTGATAAAAGAAAAAGAATGGTCCCAAGAGCATTTCCTGTTTAATCTATCATGATTAATGATGAGAATTATTTTTGGGTCAACTTGCATAAAGTGCATACACAACAAAAAATGCGAACAATACCTAAATTCAGGAATTACAGTTGAAAATGTGAACAAGACAAGGTGTATAACATCATAGATTAGTAGACATAAATTTTTGACAAGTATATCATCATAATCTCTTGATCATGTGTTTGCTTCTGTAATAAAATTAACGTAAATTATATATATACTTTAAATCTAGCTTAAGCTTATGTTAAAATTAAATTATTTATTTATGTTAAAGATATAATAATTTATATGTCATTTTTTATCAACTTAAGTTTTGAAAAAAGTAGTATGACGAAAATTTGTTACATTATTTTCTCCCTGTACATTTTTCATCATGTAATATTCTCTTCTTCGTATGATTTTTTATTTTCCTTTTGTGCACATGCTGTATTTTGGAGTATATAAAAGAAAAGTGATTATATTTTAGCTTCTCGTGCTAATTAGTAGTTCATATATACATTATTCCCACTATTGATCATCCATATTTAATTAGTATATGCATGCATAAGTACACATATTTCATCACATTATTTGTCTGTGTCTTATTCATGTAAAATTACGAACTATCAGAGGATACTAGTATAGGCCGAAGTCCCCCCAAAATTTCAATAACTTAATATAGATAAAAAAATTTTGTATAATATTCATTTTATAAAAATAGTATTGTATTTATTTTGGTCTTGCTTTGTTGCTTTAATCATAGATTTTTTGGGCGTTGAACTTTTGCATGCACAAGCTAAGGTTGTAATTTAATTTTTCAGAGCTTATCAATTAACGGGGTTTTTCTCTCTTGCTAAGATTGCTAAGATTCTCACAAATTTAAACAGTAAGCTTTGATTTAATTGCTAACATTCTCTCTCTCTCTTTCCACCACCCCAACCCCAATTCTTCATCTTTTATATGCTGTACCTTCTCTTCCTCCATTTTCTCTCCAATTTCTTCCAATTGAAAATGCAAAAGTACAGCATGAGGAATAAAGATAGATTCATGATGGTAAAACATAACGATTAAGTGGGAAATTGAGATTATTGGTTAGTGTTAGTCCAAGATATTGTTCTGTAACCATAACGATTCTAAGTAAAACCCTTCAATAGAAAGCATAACCACATCTTAAAGAGATCAAATATAGGGGTGAGCACGGGTAGCGGGTACCCGATTACCCACTCGAATCCGAACCAAACCAATCAAATTGGTTCTGGAATCGACGGGTAATCGGGTCCAACCCGAACCAAACCAATGACATTTGCTGATGATTGGTTCGGGTATTGGTTTTGGGGGCACAGAACCCGAACCAACCCGTATACCCGATCATAATTAATTAAATAATATATATATATATGACTTTTTATGTGTTTTCTAACTCATAACCCTAATCCTATCTCACTAATGTTTAGATTTTAATGTGTTTTAGATTTAGCTTCTTTCAAAGATTATTCACTAGACTTTTGTATTTAACTTCTAATATTTTTATTGCACTTTTATATTTCATTAGACAAGATTATTTACTATTAATATGTTTGGATTTTGATGAGTTTAATTTTTAATGTATTTGGTATTTAATATGTTTGCATTATTTCTGTTGATGTTACATGTTTATTGTATTTCTTGAATTTTTAAGATAAAAATTTGCCAATTTAATTTTTTTTTTATGAATTTCAAAGTCATCGGGTACCCGCTATCCGAACCGAACCAATCCGCTCTTAATCGGTTTGGTTTGGTTCGGGTACAAGCACAAAAAAATACAAATCCGAACCAAACCAAACCAATTACTTTTTGATCGGTTCGGTTCTAATTTTACCTTAAACCCGAACCAAACCGACCCGTGCTCACCCCTAATCAAATAATGGATATGCATGCAAAATCAAATCATGAGTCCTTCTCCGCAAGTGTTAAAGTAATTAATTACATATGGCTTTGAGAGTTGGTAAAAATTAAAGCTGCTGTTATATTGTTATGTGAGAAGTAAAGAAAATCAGACTAGCTATGTATGTATATATATGTACAACAACTTAGACTACCTGATCATCATGTTCTTCATGCAGATATATATATACACTTAACCAAATTATTTAATTCATGCAGTAATTCATAGACATAAATTAGTATACCGTATATGCATTACGTACAGTACGTAGCAGTAGCACTACTTGAGTGAAATTATGCATACACGATGCATGTGTATTAAGTGCAGCCACAAAATATAAATAAATTAAAAGTATTAAGAAGGCTCAAATTAAAGTGTTTTATAGAGATAGATGGAGGTGGCATGCATAGTAGTAGTAGTATTTGTTTTAATTTGGGGATGGAGATTAGGAAGAGTTATGGAATCAGAAATAGAAATGGAAGCTAAGAACATAATTAAGCTTATTAGGTAGCCACTACACAATTAATTCGGGGACCATTCCTTCCAAAAATAGCTTAACATGAGAAACCATGGGAAAATGAACTTTGCATGAAAATAGAAGGGTTGAAAATTATTTAAAAGGATATATATATATATAGGTGAGTTCTTTAGTGGCATGATTTTGGATGGTTAAGAATACCTATGTGTTGACTGGCAAATAACTTTGCAACATATGACATGTATGGCAACCCGTAGAACAATGTACTAAAGGAAGAGTGTGGTAAATGAAAAACATTAATTGCAATGACAAATATGAAAATTGGCTTCCAAAAAAGGAGTTTTATTGAGGTGGGCTATTGGAGGGGATTGAAAAATAAAAAGGTCTGGAATAGGGGTGTGCATGACCCGGCCCGGCCCGAAGACCCGGCCCGGTCCCGAACACTTTGGGGCTAATTTGATGTGATTTCATCGGGTCTAGGGCCGGGTATGGGTCTCAAAAGTAGACCCGGTCATTATTTTGGGTCGGGTCCGGGCCATAGCTCGGGTCACCCGAAATCGGCCCGGTGGCCCGGTCATCATACACAATTAATATTTTGTGTTATTAGTGATGGATGATGGCTATTATTATGTGAAATTTAAGTATTGTAAACCTTAATATTTTGTGTTATTAGTCATTATATATAAGACTATAAGTTAATGTTTTATGTTTAAAATGCATAAGACTTTAGACTAATGCATAAACTTGTGTTACTTGTATTGATTTAAATATTTGGTGTTATTAGCAATATTAGTATTGATTATGGTTATACTTTAATTTTAGAGAAGAGTTAGTTCTTATTATATTTTTCTAAGTGAATTTTACTATGTCAAATAATGGTTGGAGTCTTGGAAATTTGGATATTTTTACTTGCTAACTTATAAGAAGGTATCAAGGTAATATAATATTAACGGCCCGGTTTTCACCCGGTTTTTACCCGGTATAATCGTGGCCCGAAAGTGTATAGGTTTCATCGGGTTTAGGGTCGGGTTCGGGTCTAACAAATAGACCCGGTATATATTTCGGGCCGGGTCTGGGTCACATCAAACCCGGTTTCACCCGGCCCATGCACACCCCTAGTCTAGAACTAGAAAATGGCTGACCAATAATAAAAAAAAAGTGGTATTAAATAATTAAAAGGATGCAACAAGTCACTGATAAGTGATAAATCCTCAAATGAAATTTAGTATCGTAATAAATTAATTTTTAATTTATTAGATTAGGAGATAATAATAATAAATAAAGCGATATAATAAATAATTGTATTCAATTATTTGTAATATTTTGTTAAGTTAATGCAATTTGTAACAAATAATAAATTAAATCATATTTGTTATAAAAAAAAATCTATCTATATATTTTGTTTTTTTAACTTCAATAAAAAAACACAATTTATTCCATTGATTATTTCAGGTGGGATCGATGGAGCATGGAATCACACATAAACCAATACTAAAAAACTAAAAATTTATATAAATGAATATTATTTCATCCTAACTTTATGTTATCGACTACAAATAGGTGTTTTAATTTATATAGAGTATTTTATCTAAATATTGTTATTATAAAACAAAATATTTATATTATTAATATTATATAAAATAAAAAATAGTTTAATTTATTTTACAATGATATTTATTTTAGAATTACTTTGAATTATAAAATATTTTAATATTTTTATTATTTGTATAATAAATTATAAGTATTATTTATCTTTTAATTTATTTAAATTATAACTATGTATGAATGAAGTATATATTTTGTAAATAAATGAAAAATTAATATTTATATGCGTTTAAGAATATATTTAACATTTTTTTACTTGTTATTCTAGGTAAATGTACTTTTCAATTAAATTATATTTATTTTTATTTTAAAAATTTTTATTACACTTTTTTATTTTTATTTTTATCTTATTTATTAACTAAACATTTTATAAAATTTAAACTGAAAATTGTATTAAATATTGTTTTTTGATATGAATTTGTTGATTAACAGTATAATTGGTAATTCAATGACAAATAATATATATATAAAACTTAGATTGTAAGAAGGATCATGGAATATTTAGAATTATTTTGAATTTTACAATATTCAGATGTAATTATTTATTTGTAGTTATTTTTTATTATTTTTATTTTTATCTCATTTGGTATCTAAATTTGTTATGAAATTAAAATATTTAATATTAAAAATTTAAATCTGATGCAAAATCAAGTAAATTTTGTAAATTGAGAAAAGCTTCACCTACTCTGACATAGCAAATTTACTATATTCTCCTTTGTCACGATTAACGTTAGACAAAAGATTACCCTTTTCAAAGACTTCAGCAGATCTTGTTCTCACCATCAACTACATATCTCCTTCCACATGTCAACTTTTCCTTCAAACACATCATTTAGCCATCTTAGTCACCAAACACTTTCATCCACCAGAGACGTCACCATATATATATATATATAATCTTAGTCACCAAACACTTTCATCCACCAGAGACGTCACCATATATATATATATATATATTGCATTGTTGGCATTCCATTGCCACTGTTTCATTGGTTATGTTTTCTTAAGGGTAAAAAACCTAAATGAGTCAAGGGGAGCTCATTGTTACCCAAATCCGCCAAATCAAATTTTACTACAACAATCCACCAGATCACATTTTTATATAATTCGAATTGATTAAATTCGAATTACTCCCTAGCTTTCTTCTCACCTAATTTGAATCAAGTAGTACCGAATTATGATTCAAAATTTGTGAGTAATTCGAGTGGAGTTCATTCGAATTATAAAGGAGGAGTTCGAATTAAATCAATTCGAATTACATGGAGAATGACACACGAGTAGAGTTCGAGTCATATTGATTCGAATTACTTGATTTTGTCTACACTAAGTAATTCGAATCTACTTGTTTCGAATTACAATGGATTCGCCTATATAAAGAGTTCGAACCAAGTTCATTCGAATCACTTTCTCATTCTCATACCCCACCAAATCCCAAAGAAAACGACCAACATTCGGGCCGAGTAAGACCGGAGCGGCATATTCAGGCGATGGGGGACGATCCGGGGAGGCTTTATCGTTTGGATGGAGTTGCTCATATCACCGGGGTGATCAACGACGAGGTTAGTGGTTTCTGATGTTGCGCTTTTGATAGTGTTTTCTGTTATTGGTTAATGGTAGTGGTTGATGAAAGCGGTTTATGATAGTGGTATTTGTTCGTGGTTTATGATAGTGGTTTTATGATAGTGGTTTTTGTTCATGGTTTTTTATAGTGGTTTATGTTATTGTTAGTGGTTTAGGATAGTGGTCTAGGCCAGTGGTTTTTGTTGATAGTTTTTTTATGGTGGTTTATGTTAGTGTTAGCGGTTTAGGATAGTGGTATAGGATAATGGTTTTTGTTACCGGTTTTTGTTAGTTGTTTTTGTTAGTGGTTTTTGTTAATAGTTTTTGTTATTGGTTTTTTGTTAGTGGTTTTTGTTACCGATTTTTGTTAGTTGTTTTTGTTAGTGGTTTTTGTTAATTGTTTTTGTTAGTGGTTTTTTGTTAGTGGTTTTTGTATATGTTAGTGGTTTGTGAAAATGTTCTAATTATGCGGTCCATCTACTGTCTAGCCTTGGCGTTGCATATCCAGCGTTAGGCGGCAGCAGGGGATGCGTCTTGATGAGAGGTACGTTCCGTACTTGCAGATGGCCGGCTTGTACCATCTTGCGAGACTGAACGACAGATGGTTCCGACTAGACGAGCCCCTAGTCAGTGCATTCGTCGAGAGGTGGCGGCCTGAGACGCACACCTTCCACATGCCGTTCGGAGAGTGCACCATCACGCTGCAGGACGTCGCATACCAGCTGGGGTTGCCGGTGGACGGTCATTACGTTAGTGGTTGCCTGACAGACTTCCACCTATACATTGAGGGTGGGAGGCCTGCTTGGACGTGGTTCCATGAGTTGCTCGCTGTCTTACCTCCTGAAAACCAAATTCAAAAATTCGTAGTGAACTGCACATGGTTCCAGGAGACATTTGGAGAGTGTCCCGACGGGGCTGATGAGGAGACAGTTAGGCGCTTTGCACGTGCCTATATCATGATGTTGTTGGGGACGCAACTGTTTGCCGACAAGTCCGGCAATCGTATACACATCAGATGGCTACCCTTTGTTGCTAGACTTGAGGAGATGGGTGGCTACAGTTGGGGGTCGGCGGCACTAGCATGGTTGTATCGATGCATGTGCCGAGTCGCCAACAGACATGTCGTGAAGTTAGCTGGGCCGTTACAGTTACTGCAGTCTTGGATCTTTTGGAGGTGGGAGAGAAAGAAGGACCATGACTCAGCATTCTCACCCTCAACTAGTGCGAATGCCACAGGGAGTATGTTGGAATTCCCGTCCTGTGCAATCGCCACAAGCAACATTCCGCCATACTTGCCATATAGATGGGTGCCGTCAATACTCACCAACGGTTTGCAATGACGAAATGCCTCGATACAAGGGGGAAACGTCCAGAACATCCTATGAAAATAAGCCTGAGACTCGTCCACCTGTCCCCTAACTTGAACAGGCCAAGTCCTGAGGACTGCTACAGTACCAGGCATCGTCAACTGAACTCCTAACACCCACCGAGGGAGCTCGTTGTACGACTCATCCCAGTCCCCATAGATGATTGCAACCGCCTTCTGCTTCGCCATCCACACCCTCCTATATGTAGGCCTGAACCCAAAGTGTATGGCCGTGGCATTTAGAAGCACCTTGATGTTGACGGATGCGTCAGCCCTAACCATTGGCATAATGAATGTCGCTATCACATGATAGTCCAAACTCCTATGGTCGCTGGAGATGGAGGTGGCGAGACAGGTATGCGGTCCGTTGTACCGCTTGACTTCCCAGATGCCCTTGCGTTGCCGGAGACTCAACCGAATCAACCATGTGCACCCATTCCCAAACTCAGAACACTTTCCCACGTACCTGCGATAGTCAGACTCTACTACCTTGTACTGTACCCCTCGGCGGATGCTGTAAGTCTTCACACTCAACAGCGCCTCATCTTTATCCTGAAATTGTTGACCAACTTGGAACTCTGTCATACTGGCAGACCCTTCCGTATCTCTAGCGCCAAATCCAGCAAGCTGCCCAGGATATTCGTCCTGCCTCATGGCATCCAGGTCCAACGATGAAAAATGGGGTGGGTACTGCTGTGTGCCAGAACTAGATCCACCTGTAGCCCTTATCGGATCACTCGCTCCAACATCATAGCCGCTGTCATCAGCGATCATATCCGGCTCGACATCATCGTCATCTGGATCATCAAACAATCCCTCTCCAACACCAGCCGGTGTAGGACACTGTACTTCGGTTGGAAGATGTTTCCCATATCCAACCTCGTCTCCAACATTGCCGCTGAGATCAACAGCGAACGATAGGGAGGCGGCAGGCTGGATCGGTGGCTCATACACTGGAACGGACGATGAAGCAACCGCAGGTCTCGAGCTCGAACCGGCCACCGTGGCTATAATGTTGGCATTCCGGTTCGACCCACCTGAGCTGGATACCACGTCAACCAACTTTGCCAACAGCTCTGGTGTCCTCACCTCGGGAAACTGCCTATGAGAAAGAAACATGACCTGCAAGTCCTCATCACTCCCGATCGTGAAACAATCATACTTTACCGTATCATGGAGCACCGTGATTGGAATGCGATAGAAAAACTTCTTAACCCTTTTCACTCCTTCCAGACCAAGCTTGACCAGCACGGAGCTAACGAGAGCATCGTAGCTGGTCGTTGGGCTCACGATAATACATAGAGGATCCTTATCAGTGAACTTCACGCCAGACTGAGTTTTTCTCTTAATCGATCCTCTGTGGTGTACTAGCACTAGAAAACTATCCTCACTAGCCATCTCACCTCTTTGTTGACAGCAACATGAGTTCACAGCATATATATAGAGCTCCGCTTCACACTAATTCGAATCAACTTCATTCGCACCATATATATATAATTCGAATCAATTCCTTTCGAATTACCATGCATTAGTAATTCGAATCTACATGTCTCGAAATATGCTTTGCGTCACTATTTCATACTAATTCGAATTAATATCATTCGATTTATTTTTGTGTAATTCGATTCTTATTGATTCGAATTACGTGGGAATTTTGCATGCATAATTCGGTACTACTTGATTCGAATTACGTGGGAAGAAAGCTAGGGAGTAATTCGAATCCTATTAATTCGAATTATATAAAAATGTGATCTAGTGGATTGTTGTAGCAAAATTTGATTTGGCGGATTTGGGTAACAATGAGCTCCCGTTGACTCATTTGAGTTTTTTACCCTTTTCTTAAATTTTCAGATATCAAAAAGTTGGATCTATCCACCTTTAAATGACACTGCGATGTGATGGCTGAAATCTGAATGTTTTAGATAATTTATTCATTAATTTGATTTGATCTTGATGTTAGTTTTTTACTTTATATTCCTGCAAATTAATGTTCTAATTATTTAGTGTCAAATTATTTTTGTTTCATTTTATTTAATTGGTTTAAAGTGACAGCAATACTTTATTATGTTATGAAGTGTTTACTCTTGCAAGTATTCTGTCATATAAAAAGTGAAACACGGTTTGGGAGATACTATTTACATATCAAAATTAGACTATACTTTTTTTTGGAATTAATGAGAAAAAAAGCATAATAATTAATAAGGCTTTCCTTAGCATATGATTATAAAATGTAACTCGAAAGCCTTGTTTGTCAGCATGAAATTTTAAGCTTTCATTTTTCTAAACGCTAACAAATCATTAAAAGGAAATAACAAAATATAGACGCTTGACAAATTTATATTGAAACTATTTTATAAGTGTAGCTTGAGAAATTAATTTCAAAAGTGAAGAACATTTAGGACTATGTTATTTTAAGACTATTGTATAACTATTTGCGATTGAATAAGTAATTCTGTCAATAAATTTACAATACTGCAAAAAATTAATAAAAATTAATGAACTGATTCTACATGTCTGATAGTATCCAACAGAATCACCTATAGCTAATTTGGACAAACCAACCAATAACACTGCGTAAATGAAGCACAAGAAGCAACATTCAAAATACTAAATGTGGGTTTGGTTTTGGCCGATTGCGACAAATAAATATGTACCGGCAAGAGAATTTACATAGGAAAAAATATATCTTAGTTCTATGCTCCCACAATGTTTATATACGCTATAAGATCACTATGTATCAAATCAGTGTTAAAGCTAACACCCCTATGTTTATCAGCTTGTTAAGTCCTTCATGTGAAGAAGTGCTGCCACTTAGTTCTCCAGCATTCACATATTGACTTCTTCCAGTGCCAGTATTTGCAGACACATTAACTGACCAACCATCTATGTAAAACAAATTTTAAGGCTGAATAAGCATTACAATAATAACTAACATAGCCCCAAGCAACGAAAAATACAGCTAACTTTATCATGGCATCCTATAATTCTCATTCTTTCCAGAAATTAATTAAAAGAAAAGTTTCAATTAGTTAGCAATAAAGGTTTCATTTGAACTACAACCGCTAACAGATACATTATGCTTAGGCCTTAAGCTATGGCTACAAGACATTGTGGGCTTTAAGAACAAGAAAATTTCTTGGTTGGAATGGAAAACGAACAACTTAGGAGCTTCACGGAAAAATAATGAAAATAAGGGAATACAACTAAATGTCAGCGAAAAAAAATAACAAAAGGCAATAAACTCTGGAATTTAGTTTCTATATAAAGAAAAATAAGGTTCAAGTTCACATAACATCAGCTATCAAGCAAGTATTATTGGATCTGAATGAAACAGATCACTGAAGACAGCAAAAAAAAGGGCACAAATGTCACTTTAAGCTTCTGTGATTTCAGAATTGACATTAAGGATATGAATAAAAACACATCGGACCCAAACACAAATCATAAAGAAACAAATATGAAAACTCACGAATACACACAAGCAACGTAACTTGAAAAGGAGGAGGAGGAGGATTTTGTTGATGGGGGCACACGCACACACAACATTCACATACAAAGGAACTGGATTTCCTTATATGATACTTCACTATCACATCTAATTATATTATAGGGGAAAGCCATCAAAGCATCATTGAGTTCTGTTCACCATTTTCATCGACGTTCCATAAGTGAGATTTCAAGATATAGATTTAACATATAAAAATTATGGTCTAACAGAGCTAAATAGTTTGGAGCAAAAGGCTACCTTTGTAACCCAGAACAGTTGCACACCTACAGCACCATTGACAAGATCCCTCTTCATCCTAGCGTTCTGCACCAACTGCTTAACACCAATGTAGACTCCTCCTATGGCAACAAAGGTCAATGCATAGTTGCCCATCATCTTGAAAGTTCTTATGAGGCCTGGAAGAGCAACGTTTCTCTCAACACGAGGAACATGATTCCAGGTGGCAACAACAGTACCCAGATGGTGCCAGAAATTAAACCAGTTGTTGCACCCTTAATAGTTTTCATCAATGCAGAGTTGTAGGCAGCATACTCCTTATGAGAATCATGTTTTATTCTCTGACCTCTGAAATCAATAAATGCAGAGGTGAATGCCAATGCTGACCCAGCCTGAATTGCGGTTTTGATGCTCCCTTACAGGAAGAAGTGTTCAAATGAGTGTAATCAATTCAGTATTGGTGAAAAAAAATTCATTGCTCAATTACCTCATCCAACATCACAATTCACAAGCAGCAAATACATTTCACAACTAAAGCAAAATCAAATTACCAGAAATGAAAATCCAGACAGCTACGCACAACAAAATCTAGGGTAAGGGCTTAAGAAGAGAACGAAACTGAACCTCCTTGAACGTGTGAAACTGGGCATCTTGTCCTATGATCTCCTCCTCCACCTCAACCTGTTGCGACGCCGAAGTCTCGGCACCGGGATCAATATACAGAGACGGCGACTCCGGCGGCTCCGAAACCTCAGACACCGGAGTGAGAGGCTGTATGTGCGGCGGGGACCAACCGAACAGCTCTCTCGACACCATCACGCCCTCCGATCCCTACTAGAATTGAAACCAGTGTCAGATCCACCGTTATTCACAAGGCAAAATTCGATTCGAGAAAACGACGTGGAGGAACTGGGTTCTTCTTCTTTGCCAGATACAAATAGGCGCAGAGGGGGGACGATTCGAACAGAGCTTGAGAGAAAGAAGAGCAGAGTGGAGACGACACGAAGAGAGCTTCGGACAAAGAAGAGCAGAGAGGAGACCGAGTGACCGACTGACGGAGACACTTCTTCTTTGCCCAGACAGGAAGAACACTTTAGATCAAACACTTTTTTTTATTTTTTTATTTTTTATATATGTTTTTATTTTGAATTTTGAATTTTTAAATGGTTTCAGATTTAAAATTACAAAACTAAGGCTAACTAAATTTTTACTAAATTAAAAAAATTAAGATAGTTTTTTGTTCAATATAAAATAAAATATTTAAGTTTTTTTATAAAATTAAATAAAACAATAATTTTTGTTAAAATATAAAAAAAATTAATAAAAGTATTGATATAATATATATTTAAAAATTGGTGTTTGTTATGGTACGATAATAAATTCATATATACCGATACCTTTAAAATATAGACAAATAACAATAAGACATGTGGAATTTATTTCCACATCAACATTTAATTTTTTTTTTAAATATATAGTATATCACAGTTTTTACTAAAATACTCTTTTAATTAAATAAAAATAAAAAATATTTATTTATTTAATTTTATAAAAAGGCTTAAACATTCATCCTTTATTTGATTAGACAAAAATATCATTTTAAATTAATCAAATTTTAAAATTCAATTAACCCTAGTTTTATAGTTTCAAATAAGAGTAAACTACCATTTGTACCTACGAAAGTTGAAAACGCTGAGAAATCTACCCATAAAAGAAGAAAATTACCATTTGTATCCATAAAACATGAGTTTCGCACAACAAAAATATCCAAACACTAAAATATTACCTAAAAACCCCAAAATACCCTTATCATCATCTGCATCATCTTTCCCTCCCCACTAACCACTCCATCATCCTCGTCTACTCATCACCTTACCACCACCACCACCACCACTAACCCCAAATTGCCTCTGTTTCCGTTCTTGCAGCCTCCAGTGTCAGTGTCAGTGACCACCCCTCCTTCTCTCCTTCCCTGTCTCGCTCTTGCCGACCAGAGGACCTTCACACCCACCCCGCCCCTGCTTCGCCGTCGCTAGCAACCCTAGAGCCGCAGTGCCCCCTTCTCCTCTTTTCACCACCGACCACCCTCACCTACCGGAGCTACCTTCTCCTCATCACCGAACCAGTGCCTCTGACGGGCCACCGCGCCAGCCGCCACCACCGCGGTCCCCTTTGCAAACCAAAATCGCGGTGAGCTCTCTCTCTCTCTTTCTGTCTCTTTCACCATTTTTCTTTTCTCCCAGAAAAAGTGAATCCAAATACATGAGGCTTCTGTGTTTGATTGTTCAGATTTGATCCTCTCTCCTCACTCTCTTCTCACCTTGGATCTGTGTTCTTTTTCGCCCTATTTCTGTTAGCTTTCTCCATGACACCCTTTTCAATGTTTTGTTCCCTCAAACAGCTTCAGATTCAGCTGAAACCAAGATCCAATTTTGACTCTCACCCATCGTCATCCATTTCAAATTCTTCTCTGGGTTGATTTTGATTCCTCCAAATGTGAAGGTTATGGTGATGAAGGAGTGGCAATGAGGTGGTTTGTGGCAGAGGTGGTTTGTGGCAGAGAAATGGAGGTTAGATCAGAGAGTGTTCATGTGATGCGAAGAGAGAGATGGGGGATGATGGTAGTAGTGGTAATGATAAGTGTATTTTGGAGTTTTTAGATAATTTTTTAGTGTTTGGATATTTTTGTTGTGCGAAACTCATGTTTTATGGATACAAATGGTAATTTTCTTCTTTTATGGGTAGATTTGTCAGCGTTTTTAACTTTCATGGGTACAAATGGTAGTTTACTCTTTCAAATAATTGAAACAACAAAACAAAAACATATTAAAATAACAAAAAAGTCAAAATTATTCTTCATCTATATTAAACATATTAAAAAAACAAAAAATTAAAATTGTTCTTCATCTGAGTTCAGAAACCTTCAGTATTCTTCATCTTCTTCTCTCCTCCTCCTATCCTCTCTCTCTATCTCTTAACCGTTTCCAGAAATCTCCTTCTCTGGAATCCGTCCATCGGAAAGTTCAGAAACTTGCCGTTGTAGGAAGATCAACGCTTCTCCGTCGTTACCTCGGGGTTCGACTCTAGGGTTCATACTTTGGGATATGATTCGTGGAGAAGGATTCAACACTTTTCCTCCCCTCTGAAGCACATCAAAACAGCAAAATCCTAGCAATAATTGATTGCATTGAGCTCGGTAGCTAGCTACCCACGGAATTTAAAGAACCTAACACTATGTTTGGTTTAATAGAAAATGGGTGGAAAGAAAATTGATGGAAGGAAAATGGATGAAAAAAAATATTTTTCTTTGTTTGGTTATGAAGGAAAATAGGAAGGAAAGAAAATTTTTGTGTGGGTCCCACTAAAAAAATTTTCTTTCCATCACAAGCAAGAAAACAAGAAGAAAAGTGCTATATTTTTGTATTTCCAATACTACCCTTAGTTATATTATTATTAACAAATATTAATATAAATTTAATTTTAATATATTATTATAATAAAATTTTATATTTAAATATTATATGTATTAGATAAATAATTTAAATCAAATATATAAAATTATAATATTTTATAATATTTATAAAATATAATAAAACATGAATAAATAAAAATATTTATACTTTATTTTATGATAAGAGTATTAATATAATTTTATACTATTATAATTTTCTTTCTTCTCACTTTTCTTTCCATCCAAACAAAAGAAAATTTTCTCTCTATTTTCTTTCCATCTATTTTCTATTCATCCAAACAACACACAAATAACTCAACTTTTTTTTCCATTTTTTTTCTTATTTTCTTTCCTCTTCTTTTCTTTTCTTCCATTCTCTTTTCAACATCCAAACAAACCCTAAAGGAGAAGGAAGGCTAAACCACTGGGCAAACGCTGCATCTTTCTCCTCTATGGAAGTTCTTTGAATGCCCCTTCGCCCTCCATCGCCGAGCCCCGTCCAGCCATCGTCGTCGTCCAGCGCCTCTCCCTTTCTGGCAGCCACCGCGTCTTCCTCCACTCCTCCCTGCACTCTGCCACTCTCTGTCTGCATCATCAAGAATGGAGCCTCTGACTCAGGTTGGTTCTTGAGTTTTTTTGGTCTGATTTTTCACTGCTTCTATTTGTTTTTCTGTTCTGTTCTTGAGTTAATTCTGGTTTGTACCTAAGTATTGTAGTACTTGATTTTTGGTTTTTGCAATGTCTTTGGATTATTTTAACTAACTGTATTTTCAAGAATGTGTAGCACTTTGTTGGATAGGGGAGCGTTGTCAATTTTTTAAGTGGTGGTTACTATTGAGATCTGAGAACGTTGTGGCATTTGGTTGATGTCTTAGTGCCAATAGCTGTCTTGTTATGGTAATATGTTAATAACGGTAATGAATAGTTTTTTAAGGATTAATTTGTGAATAAGGAATGAGGATACGGCAAAGTGTTTGAACTTTGTTTCGGATATGCGGTATTTGCACCTAGTACTCATATTACATAAGATGCTAGGCTAATATGTGTTGAAAATATTATCAATTGTTGGAGGTTGTGGTTTTTATGAATGTGTTGATGATCACCTATTCGTCTTCGGTGAAGAATTAGGGACTGGAATTTCATGTAGTAAACATGTGCATTTTATATAGCTTCATAAACTATTCTGGCTTTTATCGGCACCAAGTGAATTGGCTAAATCATTGGCCAATTTTGTTGCCAGGTAATGTCCGAACTTGAAATTCCAATCCATGTACAATTTGGTAAAATCTTATATGGTAAAATCATATTTGTTATATGGTAAAATCGGGGATTAGTAATGTTTGTACGAAGAAACTGTTAGCCACTCCAGAATCTGAACTGAGGCAGCGGTTCAAGGGAAACTATGACTTTGTGCTTGGCCAAGTGAGTTATTGAGATTTCTGCTACATGCTTCTTGGTATCTAATTATTGTTGACATTATATGTATATAAGTAATTGGGGCAATGGGATTTTCATGTTCTTACTTTTTGCATGCTTGTGTCTATGCTCATTTGGTCCTTGTAGTTGACTCCACTTATTTGTAAAATGGCTTTATTGTTTTACTTATTGAATGTGAACTTGATGAAATATGTGATGAGCAACCTTTATTTTGTTATGAAATAGAATCATTTGACTTCCAAAAATTTTATATTCTGAAGGCTTCAATGGTCTAGTTTTGAAGTTACAGTAATATTTTGATTTTTATTTTAGCATTGGAGCGTTACTTGTTCCTTGATATTATTTTCATGTTGACATTTTGTTTGCATTATCTAAATCCCAAGTAACTGTGTCCTACTTTTAAGATCCTATCCCAATTTATTTTTGGGGGAGTTTAGATGTACCCCTGAATTTGCCAGTTGTGTTCTTTTCGATATTGCTGCCTTGAAATGTTGTAAGGCCTTTGTTAATTTCTCTTTGGCTTAATTAAATATATCATCCCGTGCTTTTATATATTTCATTAAATTCATTGTATTGGCTAACTTTATATTCATTTTTTTCTTCTAATGGGTAGTTCTCTACGGAAAGATTATACAGTGGAATAGTTCATGGTGTTAAACATGTGCATTTTATATAGCTTCATATGGAAGTATAGTCATTGTTGTCTTAGTCAACACATGGTTCAATGATTAACAGAACAATGTATTTTATTCAATTTGCTTCCAGAGTTGGCATGTTTGGAGAGTCTTGAGATTTCTTGCAGTAAAGTCACTAATTTTGGCATCAACTTTCTAAAAGGTACTTTCCGTCTCCTTGTATTATTGTGGTGTTTCAGAACAATCAGGATTTTTTATTTTATAGGTTCAACCTAGAATTTTCATCTTCTTCCATGGATTTTTCTTTGTTTTCTGTTTTTATGTGAATATATGGTTATAATTCTGAATGCAGCTATCAACCAATCAGTTTGTCTTTTCCGGGGAAAAATTTCAGTTATATATCCAATCTTCCTTGTGCTTCATTTCTTTGATGTAGACTTCAGTTGTATAAATCATTCTTGGAAGCATCTTCCATGATAAGTATGTCATTTAGTTGGGATTGTATAGGAACTCGTTTGTTTATTGTTTTAAACTATTTGTGGATTACATCGTCACTGGTGGTGGTTTTCTCAAACCCTGTGTCTGTTGGTTGTCAGGTGCAAGCCTTCTTTGCTGCAGTGAAGGAATTGTCACGGAAAGAAGTGCATTATGGTTCTTATGCAACATCAGAGCAGGTACTGTGGGCTCGTTAATTTTGGTGGTGCTGAATGAATAACCGAAGTCTGTTGTTAAGAACTTTATAGCCTCCTATAAGTTGTTCTTACCATACTTCACTATCTGTTAATAATTATTTTGTAGCCTTTTCCTTTCTTGTATGCTAGTTTTTCATGCAAGATAAGGGGTTTATCTGCTGGCAGGTGATTGCGGCTGGTGATCTTTGTGCTATTTGTCAAGAGAAGATGCATGCTCCAATATTACTTCGTTGTAAACACATTTTCTGTGAAGATTGTGTATCAGAGTGGTGAGACTTGCTTTGTTGTTATATATACTGGTCTGCATAGTAATCTGAAATTATTTTGTTATTTATTTTGAATTGGCACTTGGTTACCTGTATGTATGAGTTTTTTTATTTTCAAATGTAGCAGTAGTTTGCTTCATCTTTATCGATTTTAACTTAGAAGTTTCATGTTATGCTTTTTAATTTTTAGCATAGAGTTATCTGGTCCTAGATTTTGCTTTTCTAGAGTATACCCGACTCTTTAGGTAGTAGAATGCGCAATAATAGCCGTTGATGAGAAAATTGCAGATATATTTATCTATCATACAGGATTCTGTATGTTTCAAATTTTTAAATTATTTTATTTTCAAAGGTAGCTGACCACCCCTAATGGGATAAGGCTTTGTTGTTGTTTGTTATTTTCAAATTAGTGGCTATGATTGTTGAATGTGAACGTTAGAGAAGCCAAATTCACTGATCTTACAGTGCTTCAATCTCTCTTGCTACTTTCATTTTTATTCCTTTCTATTTTCTTGCTCTCTTATTTTACCAGGTTTGAGAGGGAAAGGACCTGCCCATTGTGCAGGGCTTTGGTAAAACCAGCAGACTTGAGGTCATTTGGTGATGGTTCTACTAGTTTATTCTTCCAGTTATTCTAAGATATTATAAATACAAGCCAGGATGTTTTTCTGCTATGAAGCTTTTTACATTTTTGAAAGAAGCAACCTTGGTATATATACACCAACAACACATGTAAAATTTCGCCGGAGGCATTCGTGGTTACACTTTGAGAACGTCGAATGCGGAGGAGTCACATTGAACTGGTCGCATCATGTTCATATAATATACTAGTAAGAGGTTAAGTGTATCTTCTAATGACCCTATAAGCTAGAGGAAGTTCATTGTAAGTCTATGACTCTTCATTAAGAAATGAAGGTCTATTTCTGCAGTTTCTGCCATATATAGTGTAAAAGTGACAAATATTTCCGAATGTGGTTTATGAAACACACCCGCAAGGAGTGTTGCTTCACTTCACACAATCTTTGTGTAGTTTTATGTTTTTGTTTTATTGCATTTGATCTGATAGTTTCCTTTTCTATATATTATGATAATTTAGTAGGCGGTAGTTTTAATTAAGAACTATGTGAAGATGCTTTTAATTATAGGTTATTCTGAATTTATTAGATGAACATTTTGTTTCTCTTTATTTGTAAGAAGGGAGATTAAGGATAATCAACATCATTTCACTTGTGATATTGCTTCTTTAATTTGTTATAGATTAGTTATAAATAACTAAAGTTATGATCAAACAATATACAATGGTTTCATAATCCTGGTTGTCACTTGAAATAGGTATGTAGCTCAAAAAATGGTCTAACTATGAAATAGGTTCTCCATCTCACTAGACCAAAATAAATACTAATGACAGTAAAGATTAATTTTCAGAGAATGGTCAAAAAGGAAAATTCAGTCTCTATTACTTAAATACTTCATACGAGGCATGAGCTGAGTTAGTTATAGGTGTCTTTCTAAAGTACAGTAATGATTGTTGAAAAGTATATAAAGGACATGAAATGAGATCATTTGCGTAAATGCCTATATGGTATCGTTATATGAAACAATTACAAGTATATATAAACTTGTGTTAGCTACTTGTACTGGTTAATATTATTTTACTAGTAGAGAATTTTAATTACTTCTAAGATGAGGCAGTAAGATGAAGTCATTTCAAAGCTTGATTGTGCATCTTCTGATGCAAAAGAAAGGAATGAATTGATTTGGACTTGCTACTGATACTTTGTAACATTCTGATTCTAAGGCCACTGTAGTACTGTACCATATAATATAGGATTTTTGTTCAGAAAATTCACCATCCAAAATCTCTGGCTGGTTTTGTTGTTATTTAACTTATTAATCTTCTTATGATAATTTGACTTCTATTAATGCATTGAATCAGAATACCAATACTTTCCTAATATAAAGATCAGAAAAAAGTGCAATTTCAATTACAAGAAGTTACAAAAAGAAAGAAAAAGAATAACTTTGTATAGATCAATATCACAGTTAACATCTCGTTTGGGAGAATAGGTGAACTTTCTGAGTTCCGAATAACCACTCGAAGAGGTGATTCTGATGGTGATGGGTTGAAAGACGTTATCCGGGACACCCCACTCGAACTGTCATAAACCTCTGGGACTTCGACGATGCCATCATCCAGGTACACTACATCCTGCATTGTCAGCTGATGGTACTCCACAATTTCCCTTAGGAAATGGTTTCCCTAGCATATACCTCATTCTCGCCTGCCAAGCGAGCCTTCTCGGCAAGAAGCGTCTCCAGTTGAAACCGAATCTGTACAAGTTACAAAAACATAGCCATATAGGACCTAAAGTTTCATATTTAAATGATCATATTGTTGTTAAAAACACAATGAGTTCTTGGGATATATGCATAACACAGGGTAGTTAGTATATATGCATATAATAAACAATTCCATAGCATGCTTGAAGCAAAAGAAAGCTCTTGCCTTCAACCACTAAATGTGTACCACTTCAACTATCTTTCAATGCTGTATATGATAGGCAAACATGCAATGGTGTAAAAGCTAGAAGGGATGAAAAAAATAATCTCCAGCAAAAATGAGGTTATAAACTTATGAGACTCAGACATATAACTCATGTTTAGATAAAACAACACATGAAATTGGAAGATGCTTTCAAATTTTGTTATGCTTGTATGAGTGCTTCATAGGTGTTGTCATATCAAATTTGAAATAGGGAACAACAAATAACCAATATCATATCATCATCTTCACGGTTCTGTCCCTTAGTGGTAGTGGTACCGCGGTCGCGGAGCATTTTATTTTCTTCTTCTAGTTGAGAACACCTAGCTTTTGCAAAAGCCAAATCTGCTTTAACAGTTTTTAGCTCGCGAAGAAGTAGTTTTGCTTTGGCAGCCGTTGCCATTGCCACCTGCAAGTTGCAACCAAAGCAAAGTGAAATTATGCTTGTTCAGTTACTTAAGAACATAAACATTTTATTCAACTAAACTGTCATTACAAACTCAATTTTCTATTCAGAAATGCTATCAGAAGCGGTTGATAATTCAAAGGAGTAAAAGGTTGAAAACTACACATTAATCCAATGGTTAAAAAACATTATGATGTTCCGCCATAAACTTCTGACAATGAAATTCCGGTTTAGTATTTTTCTTATGATTTTATAATGGTTGAATGTGTCATTACTGATCTGCATAGAACCATCTTATTCAAACTAAAAAAATCTATTAACATCTCTGATATAGCTTATACAGTCTGTGCCTTCACTTAGTGAGGCAAGAACACACGATTACATAGTTGGCAATACTTCTCGAGATGCCTTGAGTTGTGATTCATCGTCCTCGACCCCGTGACTTTTTTTAAGCCGGATTTGAGTCTTCAGTTTTGCTATCTTTCTCTCCACGATCATTCGACCTTCCTGAAGAAATTTGAGAAGCAGCAATGAGATGAACAATGTTATGTTGTTTCAATACTTGAAATGATACAATTCCCATACACCAGATAATGAAGAATCAAATTAGTAGTTAACTATGTGTCTCAGCTAGTTAACAATTCTGTTTTTTTCTAAAAGCAAGATGTTACTACATTGTTACCCTATAATAAAACATCATTATAGACATAGATCAGGTTTGATGTTTCAAGCGTGGAAGAAACATTTCCCAACTAATTCAAACAAAGCCATGTAACTTGTTATGAACTGTGGACATAAACCAATTCCAAGGTGGAAACATATAAGACAGAGAAGTTACCTCAAAAGCCTTCTCAAAGGTGTCACCTAAGTGATTAAGGGAACTAGTGATTCACCTTTATTTTAATTCATTCAGGGGAAACAAGCTATCAGTTGAAGTATATCATGCAAAAACAAACTGAAATCATGAAGCAATGTACAATATGAAGACTGTAGAAATAAATATAATAGGGGGTGTTTGAGCAAGACAGCAACAAATTGTAAGCCCGGTCATATGAAAACTGTAACATACCCAAGTAGTGCATAGAAAAGATAATAGGGGGTGTTTGAGCAAGCCAGCAACAACTTCAAGGTTCGATGATAATCAACTCTGATGATTTTTAGCAAAGAAAAAAAAATTAAACTCGGTCATTATTCAGCAAGACAGCAACAAATTCAAGATTCAATCACTAACAAATTAATTGATTACCAATTCAACATCATCTCAAGGCAATCTGGGAAAGGGAGAACAGGGGAAGTGATGATGCATGGACTTACCAAGGGCGACTGGGTGACGAAGAGGATCCCAGCCCAGAAGAGGACAAGCGACGAAGCAAGTGACGACCCTACGACGGTCCACGATCCACGGCGACTCGCGACGGCGAATACTTGAAACCAGAAGACGACGGGCGACGACGATCCGACGAGTGCTTCTGTCGCCGGAGAGGAGGAGCCCAGGGAAGGCCGCGAGACGTTGAAACACCGGCGATGAGCTCGATTGCGAGACAAGAGAGGAGAGAGGAGAGAGGGAGAGATCTTGCGTCCGACGCACAGTGAGAAAGATTGATAGATATCGAGCAGAGAGAGAGAGAGAGAGAGGATAGCAAGAGCAGAGAAGAAGATTTCAGAAATATTCAGAGGCGTGAACGATTTTAGTTTTTTTTTTTTTATAATATGTTTAATCCACATTAAGAATAATTTTAATTTTTGTTTTTTTAATATGTTTTTGTTTTGTTGTTTAAATTATTTGAAATTATAAAATTAGAATTAATTGAATTCTAAAATTTGATTAATTTAAAAGGATATTTTTATTTAATTAAATAAAAAAAAGATGTTTAAGTCTTTTTGTAAAATTAAATAAAAAATATATTTTTATTTTTATTTAATTAAAGAGATATTTTAGTAAAAGTGGTGATATAATATATATTTAAAAAAATTAAATGCTGACGTGGAAAATAAATTCTACATGATTTATTATTACTTATCCGTATTTTAAACATATCGGTACGTATGAATTTATCATCATACCGTAGCAAACAATATTTTATTTCAGGGCTAGTCTAAGTGCATGTGTATGGGCAACAAGAGAAAAAGAAAAAAAAAGGAAAAGGCTGTTGTGTCATAGAATTCTCCTTTTATTTGCACTAGTGGAATTACTTGGTAATTGTAGGGCTATCATTAATCTGAGATGCTATGCTTCAGATATTTTCAAGGTGAGTTCTTCTGTGCCTAAGGATTTGGTACTGAAATTGCCGAAATACACAGTATTTGAACGGAGTTTAATTACAATTTAAATTATTAATTTGACCCAGATACCAATTTTTTAATTTGTTTACAATTAAAATTTTTAACGAAAATTTTATTAGAGGTTTGCTTTATTTATTATTGTTTTTTATAAATTTTATAATTCTATTTTTCTGTTTTTATTTAATTATCATTTTGATATTTTATTCGATCTTATCACGTGCATGGCACGTGCATGGCACGGGTAATTACACTTGTTATTCCTCTAGTTTTTACTTTTTGATTAATTTGATCTATCAATTTTAAGGCTAATAAAATTTGTCCTTTTATTGTTATCTAAATAGTAAAGATACTAATATTTTTCCTTTCTTTTTTTTTTTCACCATGAGAGCGGCCTTCTTAAATTCAAACTTAATCAAATCAAAACAACCATCGACCATCCCTTCTTTCTAAAATAATGTTACAGATGGTGAGAGGATGGCGGCGGGGACTCAGAGGCTTGTGTGAGTGGGATGGAGAGCTTCTGATCTGCTTCTGCAGTGTGTTGGTTGGGAGGGGGAGGCAGGAGAACGAGGAAGTAGATGTTTCCGCGACGGAGTTCAGCGTGGGGAGGAACGATGAGGAGGTTGGGGGAAGAATATTCCTGAGGACATGCTTAGGAGCTCTCATGATGTCAGCAGCCTTGATGGTGCGAGTGGTGATCTCTTCAACTCTGCCATTGGAGTAAACTATTCGGATCACGTCCAGTGCCCCGCATGGTAGGATGCATGATATACATCACCTTATGCTCTTCTTCATTCTCCACATCCTTCCATTTCCTACCCACAATACATACGCTTTCTTCTTTTCTCTTTATATATATTTTTTCTCTCCCTACATTTTTTATTCTAAAACCCACTTGCATTTATCTTCCATATTTAATAAGTTGGCAAATTACATAAAGCACTAAGCAACTAAGCACAATTATGTATGAGAAATGCAGTTAAATGGAAATCACATGATGTACAACCAAAAGCTTAACCCTTCTTAGGTGAAACATCACTTTTTCTTTATTGGATGCCATTCGATCAATAGAGTAAACTAAATTACCAATGTATTCTTAAAATTATTAATTTGACCCTGATACCAATTTTTTAATTTGTTTACAATTTAAATTTTTAATAAAAATTTTATTAGAGGTTTACTTTATTTATTATTATTTTTTACAAATTTTATAATCCTATTTTTCTGTTTTTATTTAATTATCATTTTAATATTTTATTCGATCTTATCACGTGCATGACACGAGTAGTTACACTTGTTTGTTATTATATACAAGTATGACAAAAATTTACTATTCTTTGTCTGTTTTTTTTTTTTCTTTATCATAATATTTTGGTCTGTTTTATTTAGTTGATTAAACAAGTGGATTGAAAAATGGCTTGTTTTCTACTCAAAGTAGAATAAGTGAGATTGTACCTTGAAGAAGCACTATTGGGGCCAACATTAAGCACCATGTTAGGCCCCCACCCCCTCTTTAATCCTATGTACATATGTACATAACACTATTACATAAAAAGTATCTTCAAGCACACGTGTCTGGATTCCATGAAAAACATTGATGCGAACTAGGTATATCCCGGCACGGTCCATTCGTTGAATAGATTATAATATATTAGATTTTTGACACATGACATAGATTAAATGAGTTATATTCTTAAAATTATTAATTTGACCCTGATACCAATTTTTTAATTTGTTTACTAATGAAAAAAAGAAGAGAGCAATCAACATAATCATCAGCCACATATGTGAAATGTGAAGAGTTGGACAGTTAGAAAAATGTTTGTACCTAAAAGTTTAAAGGAAACCCGTTACTATGAAATGATCAATAATGGATTACTAATACTAATCTACACGAAAAGGAGGCGTGAGGGAGTGATCGTAATAAATTGGAACAAAGTCTGGAAAAGAATAACGCACCTCAACACCACCAATGCAAAATAGAACCACCAGAACTTCAATAAACCAGGATGCCATTAATTTGTAAAGCATAAGCAAGAAACAAGAAGCGATCACAACAAAAGAAATTGCTGCCATGGTACTGATTTCTACATAACCAGTAGAACCAACATTCTCAGTATTCAAATATTCATCCGAAGCATCCTGCAAGTTAAACATGACTATGTATCAACAGCTGGATTGATGCCTTTTTAAGTATGAGAAGAAAACTTTCTTTCGAAGGAGCAAAACTAGAACAAAAAATAATAGTATATATATATAAAATTGGCATGAAAAGGAACCAAGTAACCTTTAATAGCTTCTCCCGCTCAACAGCAGCCTCTCTGGTTGTGGTGCATTGATACTCAGCGTGGAGGTAGAGAGCTGCTGATGTACTGCCGCAGCGTGTTGGTTGGGAGGGGGAGGGGGAGGGAGGGGAACGAGCAGGTAGATGTTGCCGCGATGGAGATCAGCCTTGGGAGGAACGATGACGAGGTTGGAGGAAGAATATTTTTTGAGGATATGGTTAGGATGAGCTCTCATCACATCAGCAGCCTTGATGGTGCGAGCAGCTCTTCAATGCTGCCATTGGAGTGAACTATTCGTATCACGTCCAATGCCCCGCATGGTAGGATGCATGATATGCATCCCCTTATACTCTTCATTATTAAAGCTACGTTGGAGAAGAAGATGGGAGTAAAAGTGAAAGTTTGTGTTTATGAGAAGAAGATACGGACCTATATATAGAGATGGGAATGACCGATAGTAAGGGGATGGGAATGACCGATAGAAATGGGGATGGGACATATAATATTTTGTTTCGCATTAGTAAGAAAAGGAAAAAGATGTTGTCTCATAGACTTCTCCTTTTATTTGCGGTGAGTTCTTCCGTGCCGTTCTGAATTTGGAAATGCTCAAATATCCATTAGAATATAGATAAGTGTTATCATGTGGGTCCAACAAAAATGAAAGCTTTTAAACGGAGTTAATTATCTCTTGAAGAACTGGACAAATAGCTTTTGTAAAAGTATGAGGCATTACTATGCTAGCCTAATGAAAGTCTGAAATGCTTTAATTTTTATTTAACTAGTTTTCTCATTACTTTTTTTTTTTTGGTGACTGAAATAAATTAAACAAAGAAAAACAAAAGAAACAAAACAAGGAACTGCTTAAATAGAGGGACAGTCCCGTTTAAGACTACTCTTAAACTCCTCCCAAGGTGAAAGAAGCTCCACATGCGAAAGTTGTAACTTCATCGCTATCTTTGCCATAGTATCTGCCACCGTGTTTGCATCTCTCATAATCAAACGAAAGTCAACACGCCAATTCCAATGCATGATATCTCTTATTTTGAGCACCAGTGGATCAATAAACCCAAAACCATCTTGAGTAACAAGATTAAATGCTTCCACACAATCCGTCTCACAAATAACATCCCGTTGACCCACATCCCAAGCTAAGAGATATCCTCTCCAAATAGCAAACAATTCTCCTTGAAGAATACTATTACTCTCAATCATTCCCAAACACCCCCTTTGCCAGCTCCCATTACAATCTCTAATAACACAAGCAAAACCAACACTATCACCCGAACCAAAATAACTAGCATCACAATTAATCTTAAAAGTACTAATGGATGGGGGATTCCAAAAACCATTTAGAGTAGAGGGAAGGGACATACGTTGTAATTCAAAAATATTTCTAAGCTCCTTTTCTGAAGTTAATGCCAGACAAATGACTTTTTCCGGAGGCCAAGTTTCATGGGGATTAAAGATGTCGTTATTCCTTGCTCGCCATATCCACCAAAGTCCCGAAAAGAACTTGAACGGGTGCTCTCTGCTATGATACAAGAACCAATTCTTCAAATCCAAAGGATGACAAGGAATATCCAACCTTTGCCAGACAAGCTGAGCTTTTGGACAATCCCGAATACAATGTATAACCGATTCCTGGCTAGAAAGACATCTTGGACACCTATCCGATGACGACATCCCTCTTCTAAAGCGAAAACTTGCAGTAGGAAGAGCCTCCTTAAGACACAACCAAGCCAAAAACTTATGCTTTTCCGGAACAAGCTGACGCCAAAGCCAAAGCCAATTCTCCCTCTCCTCCCAACCAAACAGCTGCTTACACAACCACAACTAACCATTGCGTGAGTCATAGACTTTGGCAGCAGACCCACTCCAATACCAACCCACTTCTGGACCTGCTTGTTCATCTGGATTGTAAGAGAGAATATTATCTTTCAGATTTTGAGATAAAGGAGAATAAAGAGTATCCAAATGCCACCTACCAACCGACCAAATATCCTGTATCCGGAGATTCGAATCTGAAATATGGACATAATCCATCTCATTAGATAACCGTCCTTCTCTCCTTCAGCTAGAAAACCAAAAATTCTGGTTCAAATCTCCAATACACCAAGCAAACCCATCCTTCAACACTTTCCAAGCCTTGCAAAGACACCTCCAAATGGGAGAGTCCTTGTTCTTAGGATAACTAAAATAGTCATATAGAGATGATTGGTATTTGGCATCCAATAATTGGACCCATAGCTTGTTTGGCTGCTGGAAAAAAGTCCAAACTAGCTTCCCAAGAAGAGCAATATTTACACAATAAGGATCTCTAATCCCCAAACCTCCATATTTTTTTGGAGTAACTAGTACCTTCCAACTAACAAGATTCAATCCTCTTCCATCAACTTGTCCTTTCCAAAGAAAATTCCTCATCATAGACTCCAATTTACTAATGATTCCTTTGGGAAAAATAGAGACCTGCATCTGCTACGTGGGAATAGCAGCGGCAACAGAATTAACCAAGCAGAGTCTACCAGCCCGATTGAGTAAACTCCCTTTCCAGCTTGCTAGCCTACTCCGAATCTTATCCAGGACACCATTGAAAGCTGAACGAGTCACCCTAGAATGGCTAAGGGTAACTCCAAGATACTTGCCCAAATCCTGGACAAATCTGATAGAGGATACCCCAGTGAAAACCTCTTTCCTTGTTGCAGAGACATTCTTGGAGCAAAGCGCTTTAGACTTCTCCACATTAATCTTCATCCCAGATGCTTTGCAAAAAGTCTCTAAAACCAACATCACATTTTGCACTTGTCTCTTTGTAGCTTTACAGAATAGAAGCAAGTCATCCGCAAACATTAAATGGGATATTCTTGGTCCCCCTCTAGAAATAGCAACTGGCTCCCACAAGCCCAAATCAACCTGATGACTAATAAAGCATGCCAGTCGCTCCATACACAACACAAAAAGATAGGGTGACATAGGGTCTCCTTATCTAAGACCTCGGCTAGGAGTAAAGCCATTCAGACGACTCCCATTCCAAAGAATAGATAAGGAAGAAGCAGTGACACAATTCATAATCAAATTAAGTGTAGGAATAGGAAAACCAAAGCTCTTAAGGGTATGAGCTAAAAACCTCCAGTCAACTCTGTCATAAGCTTTCTCCAGATCAATCTTAAAGGCCAGTGTGCCTTTCTTTGATTTAGTCTTCTTCATAAAGTGGAGGACTTCTTGAGCAATAATGATGTTGTCAGGAGTTCCTCGTCCCGGAATAAATCCTCCTTGAAGCGGGCCAACAATCTCCGCAAGATGAGGACGAAGCCTATTAACAAGGACCTTCGTGATGATCTTGTAAACTACATTGTAGAGACTAATCGGCCTGAAATCTTTCATAGATACCGGTGATTCAACCTTTGGAATGAGAACTAGTAAAGTCTCCAACATTCTCGGATCAAGAGTAACACCGGAGAATGCCTGCTTAACCATCTTCCAAACATCAAGACCAATGATCTCCCAATATTCTTTGAAGAAGAAAGCTTGAAACCCATCCGGACCTGGAGCTTTAAAAGAGTTCATGTGAAAAACAGCTGTTTTGACTTCCTCCATAGTAACTGGTGCTGTAAGATTATTGCAAGCTTCCTCATTCAGAGAAGGAAGAGGCACATCACCAAGGCAACCCAAATTAACATCATCCAAATGACAGAATAAGCTTTTATAGAAAGACTCTGCTTCTTGACTCAGAACCTCTGGATCAGTTTCCCACACTCCATCCTTGAGAAAAAGGCCATGAATCTTATTATGCTTCCTTCGCGCAAGAGTTTGAATATGAAAGAATCTTGTATTCCTATCCCCGAACCTTACCCACTGCTCTCTGGACTTTTGGAACCATAGGAGCTCTTCTTGCACTAGAGTATTATTATAATCATCAAGCAACTGTTGCTCTTTCTGACGCAAATAAATACTATCCACCACTTCCAAACGCTTTTGTAAATAATTAATCTGCTGCTCTAATTCACATTTCTTAACAAAAATGTTACCAAATACCTTCGAGTTAAACTTTAGTGAATTCTTCTGTACTTCTGAAAGCTTGCCTTGAATTCCTCTATTACCAGACCACCATGACTGGTTCACAATATCTTTATACCCAGGATGAGTAGCCCAAGCAGCAACAAATCGGAAAGGTCGATTTCCTTTAGGCTGAGGACGACCTTTACAACGCACCAGAATAGGGCAATGATCAGACTGAAGCCTATTTAAAACTTCTGCATAAGCCTCTGGAAAGATAGATAACCAACTACTATTTATACAGACTCGATCAAGCTTTTTTGCCACGTCAACATAATTTTTCACCTTCCTGTACCAAGAAAACTGCCTCCCGATAGTCTTCAGATCAAACAAACCACTATCCCCTAATGAAGTAGCAAACATGTCTGCTCTTTGATGAGAAAATTGACAGCCCTTAGATTCATGAGAAAATTTGACTTCATTAAAATCACCAAGAATAATCCAAGGTCCTTGAAAAACCATGGATTGTGCAACAAGATAATCCCAAAGGAGAACCCTTTTATTAAATTGAGGACTGCCATAAATACCACTACACCTCCAAATTAAATTATCAAAGTGAACCTCAACAGTAACACCCTGATCAAAAGCATCAATGAACTTACAACAAACACCCTTCATAGAGGATAGAAACCAAATACCTCCCTTATGCCCCTCTGCCTCTACTATACCAACAGAGTGATACCCCAACCTTTCCCAAAATAATTTTAAATGCTGAAAAGGGGAGTGAGTTTCAACCACAATAAAGAAAACAGGTCTAAATTTCCTAACAAGTTCCTTACAATGCACCCGGGCTAACTTATTAGAAGCACCCCTAATATTCCAAACAATCATATTTAAACTATCCATAAATAATAGGGACAGAATAAATAAGAACATAAACTCTAAACAGAATCACCAACCTCAATAGGTGGTTTGTCCTGCGGTACTGGCACACTCTGATCCTCAATAATTGCCACCTTTGGACCCCCTGACACTGCACTTGCCATGCTTCCATCTACTAAGGTTTCCTCCGTTGTGCCACCATTTTTATCAACTAGCGAGTTCTGCAAGGAGGAAGGCCGAGGACGCTTCCGTAGAGAAATTCCACGACGTGCAGGAGTTCTGCGCGATGGAGATGGCGCAATTTCATGTTTTTCTTGCTTCCTCATCCTAATGCCAGTTGATTTGCCTCCATCACCATGCAAATTGGGCCTTGGAACCCTTCTCGAACCAAACTTGTGCTGCTTTCCATCTTGGTCCTTCAAACCTGATGACTGGCCCATTGAAAATTTTTTCTTACGCAGCACTTGTTGCCAGCCCTCTCCATCATCCATGCATGCCTCATTAACAAGACCATCAGGCACGTGAGGAGCCAATGATTCCGTAACCACATCCTTCCCTTTAACAACTCCTAATTTCTCACCCAAATCACGAGCTTCTGATTCAGCCTCTTTTTGAATCTCATGATTGTTGTGTGGCACTAGTGTTGGGGCTTCATTATTTTTTCCATCACCAAAGGAATTTATGTTTCCTTCCAAGGACTCCTTCTCCATGCACAACGATTTATCATGCCCATACCGTGCACAAGTAGCACAAATCAACTGTAAACTCTCGTACTCCACTTCATAAGTCACACCCTCCACTATAATATGTTTGATTACAGGCAACTCAAGATTAATTTGAACACAAGCTCGGACATATTTTCCTCTTTCTGCAAGCTTAGTAGTCAAATCTACTTTCACCGAAATCCCAATTGCAGAAGCAATTCGCAGCATTGCTTGTTCCTGGTAGCACCAAATTGGAAGTCCCGAGACTCGAATCCATACTGGCGTTGATCCAAAAGATTTTTCGCATGGCCTAAAATCCACATCCCATGGCTTTACTGCAACATAGTGACCGTCTATCAACCACGGGCCACCAAGAATGACTTTCTCACGATCCCCAGCAATATCAAATTTAACCAAAAAATATCCAAATCTCACATCCAACAAATCAAACCCTCCTTTGATGCGCCATACTATCCGGAGCTTATGCATGAGAGCCGTGTAGCCATAATACTTATCCAGCACCTTGATCACGATGGCTTCCTTATAAGGTTCAGCTAGACAGCTCTTTGCCTCCTTGGTAAAACTGACACTTGGTGGACGAGAATCACCCTGCTTACCTGTCACCGTCGCGATACCATCCCCAGATAAAGACCCTACTAATGCAAAGATCTTAGACTTTTCTGCACCAATGACTTTATCTCTAAAAGAGACATTGGATGGCTTTCCTAACCCCTCTCGAGAAGAACCCTCCTTAACACCGGATACACACTCACCCACGCTCTCCCCTTATCTCTTCCGATGGCATGGACATCTTCCTCACCGTGTTTCACCCTCAACCGCTCGCTCCCGCTTTCTCCTTCTTTCATTCTCTTTGAGTACGGAGTACGTACTCTTTCTCTGCTAGAGTTTTTTTTTTTAACTCCAGTTCTCATTACTTTGAAAGACTATTTAAGGATCATCTTATTAAATAATTAAAAATATTTTTTTTAACTTAAAAAAATATAGATAATAAATTAACTATTTCTATTAATGGCAATACATACAATATTAAATCTATTGCTTTTAATATGTCAAATTAAATTTTAATAATTAATAAATATTTATATATACACATTATATTTTATCACTTTAATTAATAATAATATATAAGTTTATATATATAGTGTAACACCGTAGTTTTTCACATAATTAATTTTGAAAATTTTGTGATAATTTATCTATTATTATCTGTAATTGAATTTTAACACTAAAATTATAAGACATATAAAACTGGACTAACATATACGAATCTGATAACATAGCAGATTCTTGTGTGTATATATAGTACAAATAGGGGTGGGCAAAAAAATTCAAACCAAACCATTAAAAAAGAACCAATTTTAAACCAAAAAAATTCAAACCAAACCAAATTTATTTTATAATTTAGTTTTAACTCCAATCCATTTAAACGGTTTTAATCCCGGATCTAGATCCAAATCTCACAAAACCCTAATTCTTAACTTTTGATTCTCAAAAAATCCAGATCCAGAGCACCGTCACGAATCCTTTTCTCCTTCGCCCGCAGCCGGCACCGCCGCACCGGAGCAGGCAACCGGCACTGCAGTTTCGTAGCTGCCACCACCACCACGAGCGCGTCGCGCCACTGCTCTGTTCCGCCATCCGCGGTTCCGCCGTCCGCCTTTTCTCGCCGTGACCCAGCTCTGTTCTTCTCCGTTCTCTGGGTACCCTCAAGGCGCCGTCCGCCTTTTCTCGCCGTGACCCAATCAACACCCTCGCCCTCTCTGACCTCTCCAAGATCTACCTCTTCGAACGCAAGCCCAAGGATTCCAACGCTGAAGTACCGCCACCGCCTCCTACGGTTGTCGGTGGGATCCTCAAGAAGGACTGGCTCCTCAAGCACCGGACAAAAGTTCCGGCCGTCCTCGGTGCTGTGTTCAGGGCGGAGCACGTGTTTGGTGACCCTGCTCAGTGGCTCAATGTCTGCTCCGATCTCGATTCCATCAAGTAAAACCTCTCTCTCTCTCTTTCTATTAAGTGCGTGTTTGGATGGTGGAGTTTTGGAGAAGGTACGATTCAGCATTATGAGTGAACAACAATAACAATGGCAGCTAACTAAGTAGATAATGATAGTGTTTACTTTTTGCATTTTAAGTGAAAATGTCGATTTTTAGCTATTGTTTGGGGGTTTGAGGATGTTGCATAAGAAAGTAATATAATTGAGCACGGATTGTATGTTGAGGAAGCTGCTGTCTTGTTTTGGAGAATGGAGATATGTAATGTATATTGAGATGTAGTGGAACAAGGAATTGTTGTTGAGGCAAGTTTGAGGTTTTATTTGCTTTATGAATATAATGGCTTTTATTTTGAGTTCAATTACTATGAACTGAAAGTGGAGAAGAATTTTAGACTTGCATGGTAAGACTTTCAAGATAGTTCGTGATTGAGTCATACACTTGTGATTTTAGCTCAATATCATCCAAGCATGACCTACAATTTGAATGTATTGTGTTGGTTTTGGATGTGGGATTTTGGTTTTGTTTTCATTTCTTGGCCTTGATTTTTCAGAAATGTGTTTGGGGTTGTTTGTGTGCAGGGCTGTGATTCGTGGGAGGAACATCAAGTTGGCTGTTGTAATTATCCACACTGGTGCAGGTGATTAACTTACTAGTTTTTCTGTCTTCATCACTTTACTTCACCATGCACTCTACTCACAAATTGTATGAGGAGAGTGAATTTAGATTGTTACATCATTGAATGGGCAAATTTTGCTGTATTGGTTGAGTTTGTGTTGCTGGATTTGTGCTTGATTATGTTATGGCGAATGTTTAATTGATCTTCTAAATAGGTGATTTTATATTGTGATGATTGAATGCTAATCAAACACTTGGGGCTGAGATTAAGCTTAAGGATAGTTGAGAATCAATAAAATACACCAAAGCTTTTTCTGCAGAATTAGGCAGTAAAAACCGAAAATTGTTAGATTTACTACTGCCAATCTGGGCCTCTGAATGAATCTTAGTTTTATTTCATGTTATTGTTGTTTAGGGAAGTTCTGAACCTATGTTTAGTTGCATGATTAGATTAGATATACTAGGCTGCATATCCCTAAAGAAATTTATGAGTTATAAAAATGCTTCCCCTTTTGAAAAATGGTGCCTTGTGCAGAAAGAAACTGAATTCTGATTCTGCAGCAGTAGATTCTTGAGTACATAACTCTCAATTTATATGAATTTTTTATTTAAACACTGCTGCTGTCTTGCGAGATATATGAACATGCATTAGTTTATGAATCATGCTGAAGTTTTATTGGCTGCTGTTTCTTTGGATTAAATGCCTGTAGGTACTTATATCAGGGAAGGAAGATCCAGAGACAGCATTCTCTCCTGTAATTTTACATAATGAACCTATGATTTTCCCTGTATTTTAACAGCAACTAGTGATTTTGGATTATTAAGGTGTGCTAAATTCTATGTTCAATTAGATTTGTGTTGGTCGATGCTCTTTTCTTGAGCCTAATTTTTGTGCAGAGTCCAATTTGACTTAAGTTTAGATTCCTGTTCTCATTTTTATGTACCTAACGAAATGAGCATTCTTTTTTAAATACATTTTTGGTTAAAAGATTGGAATGTTTCTGATGCCAAATCATTTTCATGATAGATGAGGTGCCATTTTATGCTGCGGCCGATGAAAGGATTGTAGAGCTGCAGGGAGAAGTCTTGAAGGTGCTTAAGGCACTGGAAGCAGTAGTTGGGCACCTGAGGATGATTTAGAGAGATTTTAGAGAGATTTTTTAGTGGTATTCTTTTGATATCTTGAGAATGATTAAATGTTATATAGATTAGCTATTGTCATTAGATTTATAAAGAACCAAATTCTAGTTGTAATGAACCTATACACTTTAAAATGACTTTAGTATTAATTTTACTTTTAAAAAAATTATGGTTTGAAAATTGAATTTTTGTTTAAAGAAACTGATTTTAAAACTGGATTTTCAAAAATTGGTTTAATAAAAATCCAAACCATGCCCAGCCCTAAGTACAAAGTCTAGAGTTTTATAAATTTACTCAGAAGTAGCGCTTAATAATTGATAGTATTTAGACCTACTAAAAATTTAGTCGTTACATAATTATAATATTCATATTTGTTAAGGTGTAATTTTTTTATTTTTATCATATCTAAATTATAATATTTTTGTTTATTTTATTGAATGAATAATAAATCTAATTAAATTTTTTATAATAACTAGATAGAAGACATAAACTATATATATATATATATATATATATATATATATATATATATATATATATATATATATATATAATTGATAATTTTTTGTATATAAGTTATAATTTATTTATATAAAATTATAGATAATGTTATGTCATTTGAGTTAATCCTATTTACATTATACACAACAATAAATATCAATGATTGAGTAATATAATTTTTATTTAAAGAGGTAATGACCAAATCAGTACCCGAAAGATTAAAACGCTGACATTGCGGTACCTGACTATTGTTAACGACAAAATGGTACCTGGATGATTTTAAAATCTGACAAACGTATCCATAACCTGGCTGGACCTAAGCTCCGGTTAGGAGAATGCCTACGTGGGCACCGGATTATGCTGACATATCATGTTTTAATTGAGTTGTCATTTCTAATTAATTAAATTGCTAGCCTAGGTGGAAATTAGGTTAATTGGAATTCAATTTTCCCCTAAACCATTAGTCTTTGCCATAATCCCAAATCAAACAAGTGTTGTTACTGCTGGGTGAGTTACTGTGACTTAGTGTTTCACTAAGAGTAAAACTGAAGGGTCACGTAAAGAGAGAGAGACGTTGCCCTGGTTACTTGGCACGAAGAAGAACGAAGAGGATTTGAGAGACATTGTCGAAGTCGTAGCGTCAACAGGGAGGGGTTGGTAGTGGCATCATCACAACCCCAGTCTTCGCAAGGAAGAACGCTACGTAGAGGTAAGTTCACCTTCACTCCATCCTCTCATTTACGTGCCTTCTGTCGACAGCATTATTATCATGTTGATTGTTTTATTCATTGTATCTTCCCTCTACGATTTTTTAGATGGATCGTCTAGTTACCTTTGTTTATCATCACATGGGTGCCTTGAAAAGGGGTGTTGACGGTAATGTGATATACGACGGGGGTTTAGTAACTGAGATACACAGGGTGAATGTGGAGACATGTAACATGTTCTTTGTCGAGGGTTTATTTTTAGACTTGGGTTACCCTGGATACAGTGAGGTGTACTGGCTAGAACCTGGTTTAGAGTTAGGTAAGGGTCTTAGAGTGCTTAGGACAGATGCTGAAGTCATGAGAATGTGTGAGAGTGCGATGAAGAATGACAACACTGTACACCTATATTTTGATCACCCCATTGACGCAAACCCTGAAATCATAGATGAAGAAGTCTTTTCTGATGGTAGTAGTGATAGTGTGGTTGAAGTCAATCCAGATGGTGATAGTGTGAAGGAGGATGAAGTTACTAATAAGGTTGACGGTCATGCTAATGAGACGGAGAATGAAGGTGTGAATGAGACCAGTGGTGAGGTTAATGAATTGGAGATGGGGTTGAGTGTGGCTGTGAAGGAGAATATGAATGACGGTGTACCTGAGGCAACTGTTGATGTTAACGAGTCGAACAAAGGTGAGAGTGGTGCAGGGGAAGAAGCTGCCAATGACGGGAATGCGGAGAAGGACACTGAAGGAGCATCAGCTCCGGAGAAACCGGCTAAGAAGGTTAGAAAGAGACATCCAAGACCAGCCCCTAGTGGTTTACCCCGAGAAAGAAGAGCTGCCGAGAATGAGGGTGTAAATGAGAGTAACCATGGAGAAGCTGAAGCTGGGAATGAACCCACCGAGGAGACCAATGCTGATGATGTTGCTGGTCTCAATGGAGGTTCTGAATTTCGAGAATCTTTCGTGGATGAGGAAAGGGCAGAGGACCCTGTTACAGAAAACCCAACAGGTAAATTAGTTTTTTTCTTTAGTTAGAGTAGATGTGAATAGAAATTGCTTCAATTCTCATGTATCTCAACTGACTTTACAGCAGATAATGTAACACAAACTAGTGGGAGGGATAATGCAAGGAGAAATCATCCAAGGCCTCAACCATCTGGGCAAAGAATTGTACCTGGAAATGAGGATGAAGCACCAAGGGTAGAGGTGCCTAACCCGAATAGAGAAGATGGTGATAGTGAACCTGAGATGTACCAATATGAATCCGAAGAACTCTGTAGCCCCCCTGCAACTGATGACGAAGAGGAAACTGTATTTCCTCAACATAATCCCAACACGCCATATGGAAAAATAACTCTGGAGTTGAATATGGAGTTTGAGACCATGGAGCAGTTCAAAGCAGCAGTGCAGAAGTACAACATACAAATTGGGAGACAGGTGTTCTACCTTAGGAATGAGAGGAAGAGGTGTAGGGTGATCTGCTATGATCCAGACTGCCCTTGGTTGTGCTACTGTGCCAGGACCAACTACCCAGCATCCTTTCAGATAAAGACATTTGTGGATGAGCATACGTTCCCCAGGAGTAACAAAAGTAAATCTGTTTCATGTGCTTGGGTTGCTGAGGAATTGGTCCCAAAGCTGAGGATCCATCCCAACATGCTGCAGAGAGAGGCACAGGAATGATTTAAAGTGCAGTATGACATCTCAGTCAACGAGAGGATGATGTATAGGGCTATGGTCAAAGCCAAGGAAGTTATCGAGGGAATAGAGAAAGATCAATACCTAAGGCTCAGAGACTACCTTAACGAAATCATGAAGGCAAATCCTGGTTCAAGAGCCAACATGGGGACTACTCCACAGCCAGAGGGGTTGCCTAAGTTCAGAAACTTGTACATCTGTTTGGCTGCTTGCAAAAATGGCTTTAGAGCAGGGTGTAGGCCATTTATTGTTTTGGATGGAACGTTTTTGAAAGGGTACTTTGGAGGGCAATTATTAACAGCAGTTGGTCAGGATGCGAACAATCAGCTGTTTCCAATAGCGTATGGGGTTGTTGATGCAGAAACTAGGGAAAATTGGAGATTCCTTTTGGAGGAGTTGCACACAGACATTGGGGACTTCAATGAGAATGGCTGGGTTTTTATGTCAGACCAGCAAAAGGTGATGTGGACTATCTTAATGTTTTTTGAGTTCCTGTAAGTATACATAAATTAGTTTTCAAATGTCCTCTAATTCATTGTGGTTACCATTCAATGCAGGGTTTAATCCCAGCATTACAGGACGTCATGCCAGGGGTGAAGCACAGATTCTGTTGTATGCATATGTGGAGAAATCTGAACAAGAGATGGAAGGATAAGGAACTTAAGGCAACATTTTGGCAATGTGCAAAGGCAACTACTGATCAGGAATTTAATGATGCAATGGGAGCTGTGAAACGGATCAACAAACAGGCTTGGGAGTATTTGTCAAAGTTTGAACAAGAACAGTGGTCGAGATCAAGGTTTTCAGACTGGCCAAAGATAGACAGTTTGACAAGCAACAACTGTGAATCATTTAACTCAACAATTGTGGGACTTCGGGGGAAGAGCATCTTGACAATGCTTGAGGAGCTTAGGTTCTACATCATGAAGACAATGGCAACTCACAAAGACTCACTGATGGCTTATACTGGACAAATAGCCCCTGTACAGGTCAGTAGGTTAGAGAAAGAAAAAAGACAAGCCAATTACTGGGAAGCACAATGGTGTGGTGATGATGAGCACAATCAGTTTGAAGTAACAAAATGGCAGCATAGAGTCAGAGTCAATACACGAGAGAGGATATGCTCATGCAGAAAATGGCAGCTCACTGGACTACCATGCTGTCATGGGATTGCAGCAATCCAAAGAAAGAACGAGAAACCTGAAGACTATGTCCATCACAAACTCACTATCGAGGCTTATAATAGAACTTATATGTTTCACATTAATAGCATACCGAGTCAGGAGTACTGGGAGCATCACGAAGGGCTGCCATGTCTGCCCCCTCCATACAAGAGGCCTATTGGCAGACCTACAAAGAAGAGAAGAAAGAATAGCACTGAGCAAAGTTCTGGCAGCCAATACAAGGCCAAGAGAAGATATGGACAGATAACATGCCAAACCTGCAAAAGGGTGAGCAAAACAAAATCCATTACTTAAATGCATTTACTTTACCTTATAGCAGAACTTTATTAATGCTGCTTCTCCTATCTCATGTGTTTTTTGCAAGGCTGGACATAATAGCAGAACTTGTCCTGACAAAGGAAGTGGAGCAGCAGCTGAAGAACCAGATCTTGATGAGGATGAAGCTAGGGAGCAAGAAGCTAACTGGGAGGAGACCATGGAGGCTGCACACGCTGCATATGTTGCAGATGAGGAAGAGCTCACTCAAAACCATCCACAAACTCAGCCTGATCAGGTAAATGTTAGTGATTTATTTTACCTTGTTGTACTAAATTGTTGGATCTGTCTCCATAGAAGATTTGATTTAATGAATGCACAAACTGATGCAGAATAACATCAATAATGGCAACACTACAGCAAGTGCTTCAGCCCCTAATGTAGCCACCATACCAGCAGCAACCAACCCATGTGCTCCACCAGCTAGCTCAGAACCATCACCAGCACCAAAGAGGAGAGGCAGACCATCTTTTGTTAGGGGCAATACAGTTCCACCAAGAGGAATGGGCAGCACCACTTGAAGAGGAATGGCAGCCACTACAACAACTCCAACCCCAGCACAAAATGCAGCAGCTGCACCACCACCCCCTGCTCAACCTAGTCTTGTCAGCCCTGAAGTTCGGTCTAGATCCCAAATTTCTGCATCTCCATCCAATGTTGGGCCTCAGCCTCAAGGTCCATTACCTAGGCCCAGTCTTCAGGCCCAACCTACAGCACCATTTAGGCCCCCAACTGTGACTAGGGAGACCATGGCAGCAGCAAGCCCAGCCACCCAGAGCAGGTTCACAGGCTTCATGCCCACCCCATCCTTGAAGAAGAAAAAGCCATCCGGACCACCACCATCAAAGCCATCAAGAAATGACAAGAAATGAGCTTAGATTCTTGGATTTTTTAGTTTGTTGTTATTTGCATTTTGGACATGATTTACTTAAAATGCACCCAACTGCCATTATGGCATGTAAGTGCTAACCTAGTGTTTCTGTGTTTTGTTATTGTGATCTTGGGTCTGTAGCAGGTACTATGAACATGTGTCATTTTGGTTGTCTTATTTGGGGCCTGAACTTTGTTACTCTAAGTAGTTAATGGTTATAACTGGATGTTATTTTGGTGTTTTATTCAGTTTATGTTTACAAAACTAATTGACATGGCTTACATAAACTCCATGTATATTGGTTAAATCACCACAACAACAACTCAAACAAAGCACAACAAGAACACAGCATACATTAATTTATCTCAATTACATTGAGGACAAGATTACAAAATTTCAATCTCTGACTGTTATACTATTATAATCTACAATGTCTACCTACTTAGCCACCATAAACATAATCAAAGCCACATTTAACCCAATCAAAATACACATAAAAATTAGGCACAACTCAACCCTCTTCAGATTCTCCTTCATGTCATTCACCACAGACAGTACCATCATTATCCTTTGAATTTCCTGGCCATCCCCACAGTCAACATTGATTCTGCCTTTCTTTTTGGGTTCTGATTTGCCTAGCATATTACTGTTCTCTGAAGAAACTTCTCCTTCCACACATTCCGCTTGTATTTCATCCAACCATTGGAAATACCCGCAACGCATTTCTGTGTTCTGGCACAACACGAAGAGTTCAAACATCAGAGAACAATCGAAATCTAAAAATGAATGAGAACAGACGATAAACCAAGAAGGGATATTACTCTACTTCCTCACATATTCATCACACTTCCAATCTTACCTTCCACAGAGGGCAGCGTAGAAACCATCTATCAGGGTTGCTACTTGTCTTCGACTTCAACGGAACCACCGGAAGGGGACAAAAGCAACAGCCATCGTAACTTTTACTCACAATGCCCGAAGCACCATCCACGTCGCAGGCTTGCATCGAGGGCTGCCTTCTCAGCGTTGCAGATTTTCCACGAGCCCTTGCAGAATGCATCTTCCAATCTTGGATCCCCTACTGCGAATGAAGGAACAGAGAGCGTTGTTGATTTGGGATTAGGGCAAAGACTAATGGTTTAGGGGAAAATTGAATTCCAATTAACCTAATTTCCACCTAGGCTAGCAATTTAATTAATTAGAAATGACAACTCAATTAAAACATGTTATGTCAGCATAATCCGGTGACCACGTAGGCATTCTCCTCACCGGAGCTTAGGTCCGGCCAGGTTATGGATACGTTTGTCAGATTTTAAAATCATCCAGGTACCATTTTGTCGTTAACAATAGTCAGGTACCGCAATGTCAGCGTTTTAATCTTTCGGGTACTGATTTGGTCATTACCTCTTATTTAAATAACAAAATATAAGTTTATTAATTTGTGCATTTAGTCTTATTTTTATAGTTAGACACTACAAAAATTAGATTTGTAAAATCTTTTGTAGTTATATTAACAAAAATATGAAAATGAAAAGAAATTTGTGGTTCATTACCGCCATCAAAAATGAAAATAAAATGTATTACTTTTGCAGACTAGGAAAATGAGATTAATATACAAATTGATCATATTTTTGTATTCTTATTTAAATTAATAAATAGAAAATTTTGATTAAATAAAAAAACTTTGAGTACCAATATAATTTTTTTTATATTATTAATATATTATGGTTAAATTTTTATTGTCTCCTGCTCATATTATTTTTATTAATCATTATACGCTAATTGAGTAACTTAAAATTAAAATTTAATTATAAAATTACTAAATTATTATTATTGTTTATTTTTAATTAACAAGAGAATACACCTAAAAAAAAGTTAGAATAATTATTTTAAGAATAAAAAATATCAATTATATCAGTATTTAATAATTAATTATTTATTAAAATATATTGTGTAAAAACTAAATATAAAAATGCTTAATATATTATATTCAAATGAAAAATAATAATTTTAGTGGTCAGAAGCCTTTTCTATAAGAGAGAATCTGGTTGCGCGCATGTTGGAGAAGATGATGCAGATGTACACACCTGACGGTCCCAATAACCTACACAACCCCCTGACCACACATTTAATTCACTTCACTTGCATTATTAAATCACCATTTGGCCCCACCCTTCATCTCATCTCGTTATTATATCGTATCACAATCATCAACTTTATCACGTGATATAATAAGTTCTCCTCTCCTCTTCTGCTTTTCTTTTCCTGGCAAATTTGCAATGGCATTCACCCGTAATATTCTCCAAACTTCAGAGGATCAGAAATCTTTTTTAGCATTATGGGTTGTCTTTTTTCGGAAAACAGACCACAGCCTATTTTCCTAGGTTGTCCCCAACGTACACTACCCTATTCATATATACAACTCCCTCTTCGTATTTTAATACGATAAATATTTACAAGTAATTATTTTTATGTATTATATGTAGTCATAAACTTTTTTTTTTATTATATTTTTGTATTTTGTATATAATTATTTCTTTTTTTTTAAATATTCTACATTTTTATTGAAGTTGTCATTTTTTTCGCTACATATTGTCAAAATTATTACTACATTTTTTCCTAGAAAGTAAATATTAGATATAAAAAAGATAGTACTAATTAAATAGCAAAATCATTTTAACATTCTTACCACTATTGCTCCCATTATACTAGCTAGTACTAGTATTAATATATATAGCTATATATTATTACGTTTAGATTCACCCAACAAAAAAGGGATATCACGTTTCTCATGATAGTGATAAACTCTTTAACGCTAGAATAAGTGTTTACAAAACTCATCCATAATTGTGGTTGAGAAAATTTTAATATATATTCTCTTTAACAATAATGTTGGATGAACTGTTCTTTAATTTTTACTTTTTTTTGCGTTATTTAAATGTTTCAGTTTTATCTTTATCCTATTCATATTATGAATAAAAAACAATATGAAATTTATTAATGAAAATGTGTTGATCATCATATGTATATGTAATTATATATATTGACATATTTGTGGCATTTCCTAAACCAAACTTTTAAACTCGTGAGTTGTTTTGTACCTTTTTTTAGTAAGTAACTAAGATTTGATTTCATGCTTTCATGGTTTTAGATTTTGCTGTAAAGGCCTTAGAAGTCACGAATTATAATCCTCTCCATGGCTACATACTATTACTACTATTACTATAAACACCGATATTATCCATTTCCCAACTACGCACAAATAGTACCCGCTATTATTAAACAAGCATGACAAAAGCTTGTCCGTCTAATTTGGGAAAGAAACGGAGAGGGGTCGGAGAGCAGTGGAGAATGTGAAGTATAGGAAAAATATGGAATTGTTTCATATGAAAGGGAAGGAAATTGGAACCAATAAGAAACTCATCATTAGTGTTAAATGTGGTATTAAAGTGTTAGTCAATAAGGTATTACAGGGAGTATATACAGGCATGACAAAAGCTTGTCTGTTTAATTTGGATCATTAAACAAGTAAAGGGAGATTGTACTTGAAAGAAGCATTATTAGGGCCAACATTTAACATTCAACCCTTCATCGTTCTAACGAGCAACCCAACACGAAACAAAGATCATAAAATTAAGATATATTATTTGGTAATGATATAGTGTAAGTTTAGAAAAGAGATGCAGATGTAAGAGTAGTGTGAAGTTTTCTTGGTTCCCCAAAAACAACACACAAAGTCAAAGGCTACAAAGTTGGGCACTCACATATGGTACAGCTTATGATAGTGCATATCCACAGATGACACTCCCACCACGCTTCATACATTCATGCTTATTGCTTTGGATCACACGTGCACACTTTTTGTCTCAAAAAAACTATATATTCTTTGCTTCATAGATATTTTCCTTTAATGTTGTTATGTAAATAGGTTTTTAAATAGTTTGATTTTTGAATGATCGTCTTTTAATTAGTCATAGATATTCTCTTATTACATCATATCAATCAACATCTTGAACTTTATTAATATCCTGTTACTTAAATACTATATATGAATGAAATTGTATTAGAAAAATATTAGTATTTTTATTAGTAATAATATTATAGAATTATAAATTTTTTTTAAAATAAATTATATTCTAATATTTGATTTTTTATTATAACTTAAAAATTAATAATATTTAATATTCTTATAATAAATATTAAAAAATTTATTAAATAAAGAAATATAAAATTTATTCAAGTACAATAAAAAAGAGTATTATGTGGCACATTTTGATTATCAAATTAAAAATATATAATAAAGTAGTTTTAATTATAATAAAAAATATTATGTGATATATTTTGATTGTTAAATGATCAACTAATAATTAGTAATAATATATAAAAGAGCTATGTGAGTAGAGAGGGAACATAGAAAAGAGAAGAGGAGAAAGAAGAGACTTCATTGATTTGTAAATTTTTTTTTAATTAAATTGTAATTAGAAAGTGTTATATATATATATATATATATATATATATATATATATATATATATATATATATATATATATTGGTTGTGAAATTAGTAATATGTAATAGATATAATAAATTATTAATAATATATATAAGAGATAGAGTGATAAAGGAGGAAGAGAAATAGAGAAACAAAAAAGGAGAGAGGTCTTCAATTTAAAAATATATATATATATATATATATATATATTTTAATTACAAAAAGAGAATATTATGTGACATGTTTAGATAATAACTTTTAGAAATTGTGGCATATTGATTAAAATCCTAAAAAAAAATGAGTGAAGAAAAGAGAGAAAATTTATTAGTTTTGAAAAAAAAAATATTATTTTAATTATAATAAAATAGAGTACAATGTGATACATTTTGATTGTTACATTAACGATATATTTTAATTTTAATTGTAATAAAAAAATATTATGTGTTACATTTTAATTGTTAAATTAATAACTAATATTAATATATAAAAAAATGTAGTAGTGAAAAGAGGATAAAATATAAAAAAGATAAAAAAAATCTCCTTAATTTAAAAAAAAAGAAATTTTTAATTTAATTACAATAAAAGTGTATCAAGTATTATATTTTGATTATAAAATTATTATTTTAATTACAAAAGCTATTATATAATTATTCTATAAGTCAGGTTTTACTTTAATTTATTCTTCATTTTGTTTCTTTTTTTTTTTTTAAAGTGTTCTTCATGTATTTAGTGTGTGGCAATTTTAACTAGAGCAGCAAATACATTCCCTTACTCAAGGTAGTTGGGCTCAAGCTAAGTTTTAAGTCAACCCTATAAGACGTGTGCATTTAATTTGCATAGCACATCAAACAATTTTCTTAGGTAGATATATCCCTTTTTTTTGTTCTCTTATTTGAATTTAATAAAACTTATTTATGATTGAATCAAGAGTTTTTTATTAGAATATATTTCATTTATGAATGTAATATATTTTTTATATTAATATTAGAATTAGACAATCAATAAAAATAATTAAGATGATACTAAAATATAAATTTATAATTTCATTTTTTTTGACAAAAGTATTTTATATATGAAAAGGTCATTTAATATTTATAAATGATAAAATAATAAAAGATAAAATCTAAGTTTAAAGAAAAAAAATAGATAAATTTTATATTAAATTAAAATTTTAGAGTGAGTTCAATATTTGATTATAAAAAATTTTAACTCATAAAAATAAAAATAAATTTAAATATTTTTACTTTTTAAATCTACACGTAAAATATTACTAACACAATAAGATATTCTTTTTAAATAGTGTATTATAAATAAAAAATTTCACTTATTTTTTTTCCCTCCAACCAAACTTGTATTGCATTATACTGGATGAATCCTATAAGATTCTGATTGCTTAGAGTTTTAGGAGAATTTTAATATTATATATGAAACTTAATATGCTTCTATATGATTCTTACATTATATATAATCGATATGAAACTTAATATATTTATTTCATTTTACTTAATTATAGTTAATGGTATTTTAATATTTTTTTTTTATTTTTCTTTGTATACACTACTTAATAAGATAATAATTTTATGGAGCCTTCTTTAATGAAGAAAAAAAAGAATATTTTGATTTTTCATGAACTAAATTTTTTTATAAATTATAACTATTGAAAATTTGAATTGATGGCTAGAATTTAAATTATTTATTAATTATATAATAATCATATTTTATATTTAAATATTTTAAAATAATTTTATTGTGAAATTATAATTTTATCTATTTTTTTCTTTTTTTTTTCTTTCAGCCATCTCATATTTTCATACTGAAACAACTATTATTACCGCCATAAAAAAAAATTTCTCTTCTCATCACTAAGGTTAGAAGTGAATCAAACCAGCTCAGGAGCCAACTCGAGTTCGACTCATTAATAGTTCGATAAGTTGAAATCATGAGCTGGTGAGCCGAACTTGAGCTTAAATTTAAACTCATAAATTAAATGAGTCGAACTTAAGCTTAAATAAACTCAGCTCATTAGCTCATAAACTGACTCGAATATATGCCGCGTAATACATATTGATCTTTTCACTTTAGTAATTAAAAAAAAATTAATCTTGATATATTGTCTATAAAAATAATTTATAGATGTATTTAATTACATAATACTATGTCAAAAAAATTAGTGAGGCAAGAACACACAATTACATAGTTGGCAATACTTCTCGAGATGCCTTGAGTTGTGATTCATTGTCCTCGTGACTTCCTTTAAGCCGGATTTGAGTCTTCAGTTCTGCTGTCTTGCTCTCCACGATCATTCGACCTTCCTGAAGAAATTTGAGAAGCAGCAATGAGATGAACAATGTTATGTTGTTTCAATACTTGAAATGATACAATTCCCATACACCAGATAATGAAGAATCAAATTAGTAGTTAACTATGTGTCTCAGCTAGTTAACAATTCTGTTTTTTTCTGAAAGCAAGATGTTACTACATTGTTACCCTATAATAAAACATCATTAATAGACATAGATCAGGTTTGATGTTTCAAGCGTGGAAGAAACATTTCCCAACTAATTCAAACAAAGTCATGTAACTTGTTATGAACTGTGGACATAAACCAATTCTAAGGTGGAAACATATAAGACAGAGAAGTTACCTCAAAAGCCTTCTCAAAGGTGTCACCTAAGTGATTAAGGGAACTAGTGATTCACCTTTATTTTAATTCATTCAGGGGAAACAAGCTATCAGTTGAAGTATATCATGCAAAAACAAACTGAAATCATGAAGCAATGTACAATATGAAGACTGTAGAGATAAATATAATAGGGGGTGTTTGAGCAAGACAGCAACAAATTGTAAGCCCGGTCATATGAAAACTGTAACATACCCAAGTAGTGCATAGAAAAGATAATAGGGGGTGTTTGAGCAAGCTAGCAACAAATTCAAGGTTCGATGATAATCAACTCTGATGATTTTTAGCAAAGAAAAAAAAATTAAACTCGGTGATTATTCAGCAAGACAGCAACAAATTCAAGATTCAGTCACTAACAAATTAATTGATTACCAATTCAACATCATCTCAAAATATAGGGAGAAGGCAATCTGGGAAAGGGAGAACAGGGGAAGTGATGATGCATGGACTTACCAAGGGCGACTGGGTGACGAAGAGGACCCCAGCCCAGAAGAGGACTGTTAGAATATAATTAGGATCAATTAGGATCAATTAGTATTATTTAGTATATCTGAATATTTATTGTAGGAGATTACGTCTTTATTATTACGATTCTCTTAGTACCTATAAATACCCTTTTATATTGTAACATTCTAGACAACTTGAATGGACAACTTGATCACAACTGAATAATACACTTTTCAGATTCCTCTCCCAGTCTCTTGTTTCTAACATGGTATCAGAGCCATGGTATCCTCCTTGAAGAGGATAGGTTGTTTTCCTTGCGATGAAATCACCGTAGTTTTTATATTTTTCTATGCTATTCTCCTTTTCTTTTTGTCACTCCTTTGATACTTTTTACCTCATCGACTAGCTTATTTTCTCTGTCTTGTGTTTTTTCCGAGTCGAATGATCAAACACCATTATCATCCGTTGTTTACCTATTTTCATGAAGAAATCATATAGTTTTCTCTCTCTTTCGGCAGTTCCGTCTGCGTTCTTTCGTGCCAGTTCCGTCTGCGTTCTCTCGTGACAGTTCTGTCTGTGTTCTCCCGTGGCAGTTCCGTCTGCGTTTTTCCGTGGCAGTTCCGTCTACATTTTCCCGTCGCAGTTTCGTCGGCGTGTTTCCTTGTGGCAGTTCCGTCTGCGTTTCTTTCTGGCAGTTCCGTCTGCACTTCCTTCGGATAGCGGCAGTTCCGTCTGCGCTTCCTTCAGACAAGCGGCAGTTCCGTCTGCGCTTCCTTCAGACTAGTGGCAGTTCCATCTGCGCTGACGACGGGCGACGACGATCCGACGAGTGCTTCTGTCGCCGGAGAGGAGGAGCCCAGGGAAGGCCGTGAGACGTTGAAACACCGGCGATGAGCTCGATTGCGAGACAAGAGAGGAGAGAGGGAGAGATCTTGCGTCCGACGCGCAGTGAGAAAGATTGATAGAGATCGAGCAGAGAGAGACAGAGAGAGAGGATAGCAAGAGCAGAGAAGAAGATTTCAGAAATCTTCAGAGGCGTGAACGATTTTAGTTTTTTGTTTTTATAATATGTTTAATCCACATGAAGAATAATTTTAATTTTTTGTTTTTTTAATATGTTTTTGTTTTGTTGTTTAAATTATTTGAAATTATAAAATTAAGATTAATTGAATTTTAAAATTTAATTAATTTAAAAGGATATTTTTGTCTAATTAAATAAAAAAAGGATGTTTAACTCTTTTTGTAAAATTCAATAAAAAATATTTTTTTATTTTTATTTAATTAAAGGGGTATTTTAGTAAAAATGGTGATATAACATATATTTAAAAAAAATTAAATGCTGACGTGAAAAATAAATTCCACATGATTTAAATGCTGACGTAAAACCGTTCTTAGTTATTAACTTTACGTGAAGTTGACTACTACACCTGAGTTTCCACCTTCTAACTAACTTATTATTACTATAAATTGTTTTATATAGGATATAGTTTTTTTTTGGTTGCCCACGTATCCCCAACCCGACAAGTCAAGGACTAATCCATCGTGGATCTGAGCTCCATTTAAGGGACCAATGGGTTGTTGCATGCACCGGGATTCGAACCCCCGACACTTGCTTAAGCGGGTGAGTGAGCTGACCACTCAACCAACCCAAGTTGATTATATAGGTTATAGTTTTAAGTATTGTCGTGAGAATTAGATCGAAAATAAAAAAAAAATTGTTTGATTAACCAAAAACAAATTATTAAATCAGTACTATTTATTAAGATAAAATTTGATTATCAATAATTGATTAACCGATCAAATTGATCTCATTTTATAGCGGTTAACTGATTTAAAATAAAATATTTTTTCAAAAAAATTATATATTTCATATATATAAATATATTATATTATTATATCCGGTTTATCTTCGATTAAATCTTTAAACTTTTAAACTTTTAATTCTACTAGTTTGATCACTGATTTAATTTTTGAAACTTTAGTTTTAAGTAAAAATATTTTAATAATGCCAATAGTTTCTTTCTTTTCTCATTTAATCTAAGTTTTTGTAAATGACATTTTTAATACATTTAACATGATTGTAATTTTTATGAATTATGTCTATTCTTTAAAAACTTATCTAAGTAAAAAAATTCGCCTTGATGCCCTTGAAAAGGTGCCATGCTTAGGTGGCTTAACAAATTCTAAACTAAACACACTTTAAGGCTGCGTTTGTTTTTAAGAATAGGACAGGACAAGACATTGAAAATAAGATAGGACAAGACACTGATGGACAGAAATATAAAATTTTGTGTTCTTGTATTCTGTTTGGTGATAAACTAGAACAAATTATGAAAATTTAATTTATTCTCTTTTTTTTCATTCAAAAAATTTGAGATGAAAAATATAACAATAAAAAATATAATTATAAAAAACTAACAAAAATAATGAAAAAAAAAATAAAAAATAAGTTGTGTCCCTTGTTAGTATTTTCGTGTCCTTCCTTTCAGGATGGACACAAAATATATTAATTCAGTATCTTTGGACACATTGTCTCTATCCATGTCTCTTCTGTCAAATACGATTTTGTATCTCAATGTCCTGTCTCTGTAAACAAACACAGCCTAACAGTGTAAGATTACATTTTTTGGTTTGCATGTTAGATCTTTAAAGAAAATGCCTATGGTACCATATCTAAGTTTGAGTAAAAAAAGCTACCGTTACCTTATTAATTAAGCTCATCTACAGCATAAATGAATTTATTATAGACATGATATATAACTGAATATAATAATACTGTTGGATCAATATAGGCGACTTTATCTTGATGGAATTTGTTGTTTAAGTTTTCGTGCATTACAATATAATTTTATCTATGCATTAATATTTTTACCATTTTGCATAACTTTGACGGAGACCAAAACTGCCTTCTAAGAGGAAGATGTGTAGTAAATCCTCGAAATATTTCGGTACCTTTTTTCAGCGTAGTATTACCACAAATAATATTTGCTTTCGAAATAGACATTCACATATGACTATGAGTGGCGTCGTATTTTTTGGAATCTTCCACATTGATCTTGCAGCTTCATTTGAGGCACATATTTCCTCTATTTATTTCCACATTGTGATAACTTAATATATTTAGCCACCCAAATAAAAACAAACTCAGTTATATATGTGTAAATTCAACACATTGCCTTCATCCAAGAGTGTAGATCTATCTATTATCTATCTTTTCTTATTGAACATAACACTTACATAATGAAAACCAGTTTTGAGTTTCAATAATCAACTGTCAATTTATTGTGTGTGTGTATATACTATATTACTATGTACTGAAAAAACATTTCTCTATATAACATTAGAGGATACAGTTACAGCAGCCATTTTAAATAGAAAGATTGTGGTCACAACAAACTGACTTTCTTTATAAATGAGATGGTAACAAAATGATCAGTTCAATGCTGACGCCTGAAAAAGTGAAAATTCAATGAAGGCAACAAACAATCATTTCAACTTCTTACTGAAGTCCGACAGCTCGAGAACTTGAATTCTGGGGATAGCCGCAGCTTCTTCTCTCTCTTTCTGAGTGTTGTAACCCCAGTTCCCTGATCCCAAAAACAATTACACTTATCAGGCACACTCGACCATACGTATCATGATGTCATGTAATATTTTCCCATGAGAGAATCCATTCCAATTATAAACTGGTTAAGAAATACAAAAGGAAGCTACCTAAATACAGATTCCATTGATCTAACTCAGGTTCTTTGATGACATTTTTTAAGGTAGCAATCCGATCCTCAACAAAGCTGGTTAAAAGAGTTAATTTCAGGTAAGCAATAATAGAGTTCCAGTAGAAATTACAATAACCAGAATGATGTATAATTAGTTCTAGTAGCACAATATCTTACTGAAGTGTGAGTCCTTGGTGCTTTGGTCTCTTTTGAAGCTGCTTCAGCACTTCAACCTTAGGCCTACCGGTAAAACCAAAGATGGTGCAAGGAAAGTGAATTTCCTTTCAAAAAATAAAGCAAGAGAAAAGAAAAGAAAAAAATGTTAAAGCATCACTGGACATTATTTTAGACGAATATATCCTAGACCATATATTCTTTCAGGTGGAATTGTCACCCCAGCAATCTCTCGGAGTAAAGCATCAGCAAAACGGCTCTAAAATTACAAAAGAAATGATAAAGATACAAAATGAACAGGGGACATGATGTAAAATTGCAAAAGGTGCATAAGTCGTATTAGGACAACATTATCTTCCTTTCTCTCTTACTCTTTCATTCCAAAATAATTGTCACCTTGAAATTCGGTGCATTAAAAAAATTTTATATATTTACTTGCAATTTATATCAAGATACATTGACTTTCGAAAGTAAAAATATTATGGAATGGAGTATTTTTCATTAATACTTAGACAAAAGTTTCTGTTGACAGGATTATCATCCCCTAGCTAGGGTCAAAAAGAAGGTTGGACGCTGACCTGTTTCGTGGTGACAATGTACACTCTCGAGCTTGCAAATTTTAATGCATCAGAAACACCAGGATAGAATCTATAGACAAACATCACGAATTAGTAGTAGTAGATCTCCTTCATGTGATATAAATATGCTAAACTAATCACAGCTCAGAAGGTTTAATTTGGTTACCTATTTGCACCGATCCAAGTAGCGAAATCCTGCTCCAACCATTCATCTCTAACCTTTCCAAAAAGATCTATCAAAGTTTCTCTATTCTCACTCCACTCTTCCATGATAACAGGCTTCAACTTGGACCAATTTTCCAATATACCCTCAACCGTGAGCCCCTCTGCAACCTTGCAAAAAAACGTAGGCATCAGTCAAAAGCAGATGCAAATTCCACTGATAAATGCTAAAGATCAGAGATAAGACATTGTACTCACTGAAGACTTCCTGATGGAAGGTATTCTGGTCTCTAACAACAATCTCACAAGTAAAACATTTTCATATCCAGTTTCTACAACCGGTCGGACCTATAACACAGACAACTATGGAAGTTCATCTTCAGAATGAAAACTGGCCTATTTATTCACCATATTCAAAGCAATGTTTTTGAAAGCTCAATATTTTTGAGTAAAATATTCACAACATCATATGCAAGTAACTAAATCTTTACAAAAAAAAATGATTAAAACCGGAAAATGTTCATATTTTGAGGGAATAAAACTTGATTAACAATAAAAAAGGCAACAAAGTTAGCGAGAAACAGTGTGTTGTTTAATTAACAATAAAACAAAGTTTTGGAACAATTTTATAATCAAAGTCCTACTGAAATCTTAGAGGAAAAATCAATTACTTCCTCAAAGAAGTGAGCTTGACACATGCATTGCACCTCATAATGGTACTCTTCTAAAACAAGGAAATTTATTTGAAAGCAAAATAATTTTGTCTCTGATTCCCTTTCTATAATTTGAGGCCTCTGTTGTTATTTCCAAATCGAATAAGTTGATAAGCAGTTAACAGTTTTTCAGAACCAAAACACATAACATCTAAATTATAAAGCAATTTAGCAAAAAACAAAGGCATAAACATAATAATTAACTAATTGATTAAAAAAATGCATAAGAAGTAAGTAGTGAATATGAGATTAATTACTGAATGCATCTGGTCAACAATCCAATCCTGAGTGGCGGAATCCACGCCATGAAACAAAGAAGGCCATCTCACTTTCGCAGCCTGAAAGGTATCCTAGTTAATGAAAAAGTGAAAACTTGAAATGAAAAAACAAGTAAGAGAGAAAGGAGAGAGGGTACAGTACCTTGAGAGCAGAGAGAGAGCTCTCACCGCAGCTATCACAGAGGATTCCATCGAAGTCCAAAGCATAAAGCTCCCCCATTTCACTCTGCACTTGATAATTGATATTTTCACTGCATCGTTATTATGCTCCTTCCTCACTCTTCACAACTCACAATTCAACGCTCCGTTCCTTACGTCCCTGATGTAGCCACGTGTTTGCTAATCATTTTTATTTATTTTTTTTTGTTGTATATTATTATATAATAAATATATTTATGTGTTCATTTAATGCTTGTAATAACTTTTTTATATTTAATGCATATTTCAAAACTTATCTTTGTATCAACCTTAACTATCAAATGGAATTGATTAGAAGTGCCATGATTTTATGCGATAAAAATATATGATAAATTTATTATATAATTATATATCAAAGAGGATAATTTACTTTCTAATTTCCATTAAGCAATTGTTTATATAATTTAATTTGTATCACTCAAATTTTTTATCGAATTAAACATAAATAATTAATTTTAGGTATCTATAGTTTAATTAAATTCTCGATTAGCAACTTTAACTTATAAAGTTTGTAAATAGATTCAATTAGATATTGAGTAACTATTGTTATTGTTTTTTTTTTTTTTCTAGAAAAAGGAATATTCAATTGGATGTTGCACTGGTACAAAATGTATAGGAATATAAAATAAGGCGTTAATATATGTATAAAATATTAATATTGGAAGGGTAGTACTATTATTATTATTATGGTGTAAATGTGGGGTGATGGAAGCAACAAGAACTTTATAGTTTATAGGATGAGTAACATTAACAAAAGAGTAAAAGTAAAACTTTGAAAAGTCCATTCCCATTCGGCCATTCCTATTCCCTTTCACTCTCTCTCTCTCTTTATGTGACCTGTATCTTTTTTTAGCTAACTCTTTTTCTATATATATTTCGATTTAACATTATACGGTTGCATCTTTTTCTCCAAAATGCGCGCAGATTCTCTCTTATAGCTTCCCCATCTTCTTCTCCAAGGAAATGGAAGTTTTTTATCATACGTCAACTTTAAGCACCGTGTGCTAAGTCCGCTACTTTGGTTTGGAAAGCAAATTGATTTAGTACGTTTAGCTTGGAACTATTAAACTTTACCCGATCACCTAAGAAAAAACCAATCTTACCTTAAAATTTATTCTCTGATATCTATATCGCCTAATCCCACAAGCGGATGCAAGCCTTTTTTAAGAGTTTCTTTAATTAATTACACAAGAGTTTAGCTTTAATAATGAAGAATAGCATAAGGGGATGCATATCATGCATCCTACCATGCGGGGCATTGGACGTGATACGTATAGTTCACTCCAATGGTAGAATTAAGGTGTTAATATGTGTATAAAATATTGATATTGGAAGGGTAGTACTATTATTATTATTATTATTATTATTATTATTATTATTATTATTATTGTGTAAATGTGGGGTGATGGAAGCAACAAGAACTTTATAGTTTATAGGATGAGTAACACTAACAAAAGAGTAAAAGTAAAACTTTGAAAAGCCTATTCCCATTCGGCCATTCCCTTTCCCTTTCACTCTCTCTCTCTTTCTCTTTATGTCACCCACATCTTTTTCTAGCTAACTCTGTTTCTATATATATTTTGGTTTAACATTATGCGGTTGCATCTTCTTCTCCAAAATGCGCGCAGATTCTCTCTTATGGCTTCCCCATCTTCTTCTCCAAGGAAATGGAGGTTTTTTTTATCATACGTCAATTTTAAGCACCGTGTGCTAAGTCCGCTACTTTGGTTTGGAAAGCTAATTGATTTAGTACGTTTAGCTTGGAACTATTAAACTTTACCCGATCACCTAAGAAAAAACCAGTCTTACCTTAAAATTTTTTCTCTGATATCTACATCGCCTAATCCCACAAGCGGATTCAAGCCTTTTTTAAGAGTTTCTTTAAGTAATTACACAAGAGTTTAGCTTTAATAATGAAGAATAGCATAAGGGGATGCATATCATGCATCCTACCATGCGGGGCATTGGACGTGATACATATAGTTCACTCCAATGGCAGAATTGAAGAGCTCACTACTCGCACCATCAAGGCTGCTGACGTCATGAGAGCTCATCCTAACCATATCCTCAAGAAATATTCTCCCTTCAACCTCCTCATCGTTCCTCCCTACGCTGACCTCCATCGTGGCAACATCTACTTCCTCGTTCCCCTCCCTCCCCCTCCCAACCAACACGCTGCAGCAGTAGATCAGCAGCTCTCCACCTCCACTCACACAAGCACCAGCAGCCTTCTTACTCTCTGGAGGCCTCACCTCGACACCATCTCAGAGAATAGAGATGAACTGATAGAAGAACGATAGAATCTGTTCTTCTTAGTTGCGCCTTTCTATATGACATCTTCTGGGTATTTGTCTATAAGTGGTGGTTCCATGAGAGCGTAATGATAGTGGTGAGTGTTCCCTTCTGTTTCATTCTCTACTAAGCTCGATTTTGGTCTCATAAACATGATGCATTTCTTCCACTTGAATTAATGAAACATTTTCACTTCTGTACAGGTAGCTCGAGGCGATAGGAGTGGAGAAGATGGTATCCCCATGCTGCTTAGCATAATTGGTTTTGGGGACATAATCTTACCGGGGCTTCTAGTCGCATTTTCACTAAGGTCGAAACGAAAGTCATATATATTCGTCTTCCCTAGTTTAAACACTTTAATCACTACATAAATGAAAAGAATCCCTTGTCTTATTTTAATGGTTCTTGGACTTAATTATTGTACCGATAAATTTACAGGTATGATTGGTTGGCAAAGAGGAACCTTCGGTCTGGATACTTCGTGTGGGCAATGAGTGCTTACGGTTTAGGTATGCTATTTCTATGTTTGATTTTTGGTATGACTTTAGTTGGTAGGATGTGTCAAAGGGTAATTTTCCATAAAAACTTTTGGACTTTATTTACTTTGTTACAAAATTGAGCCGACTCACTTTCGGACCAGAATTAGGATGTAGATGAGAATTGAGATCACTGTTTGCTTGGTGTCTTTACATCATTCCCTTGAACTTTGATCTGCAGGTCTCCTTATTACATATGTTGCTTTGAACTTGATGGATGGGCATGGTCAACCAGCATTGCTTTATATCGTCCCGTTTACTCTTGGTTAGTACAATTGTTATTTCAACATGTTCGGGTGGCTGCTGAAGGCACCTTTGAGAACTAATGTTAAACTTTATGCATGTTTCTTACTACGAGTTGTCATCGTGATTTACAAAAACTTGTATTGTTTTTAAAACCTTGGTTTTCTTCAAATGCAGGCACATTGTTGTCATTGGGAAAGAAGAGAGGTAAACTCAATCTTTTATGGACAAGAGAGGAACCAGAAATGCCTTGCCCTCATAACCAAGAGTCTCAACAATGAATGAAGTGATAATAGGAATAGTAGTATAGTGTACCATAGGTGTTGGTTTAATAGGAGACTGATAGAAACTCTAGGAGACTATGTAAACATTTAAAACTGTCATAACAAAAATTTCAACCAAATCATGTTATTAGCATGTACTTATAGTTATATCAACGGCTAAGACTTTAAGATACTATTACTTTTATTAGATTAGATTTTTTATTTTATTTTTTTCTTAGATAGAAGATGGAATGAGATAAGAAGTAAGAAGATTGAAGAGCTTCCTCTTTGGCAATTATTTTTTGCCTTAGGGAACATAGTATTCTTTTGTAATTATCTTCTGCAAGTTTGCTTATATGAGGGTGTGGCAAAAAATGATGTCTTTGTCAAGCAAATGGCAATAAGGCAAGAGACATTACAGTCAACTCTCAATGAAGGGGCCCGCAGAGGATGGTGACAAGGGAAAAAAAAAAAGAAAAAGAAAACAAAAATGAAAATTGTTGTATGAAGATGAAAGACTATAGTTATGTTACTTATAACTAAAATTGAAGTTGAAGTTGGATAAATTTCATTTTCCAAGTGTATTCTGTGATGAAATATCATTAATGTAGGCTTGTCTCATGTCCCTTGTTTTACTCATTTAAGTCATTTTCTTCCTCTATTTCTTCCAAGTCACCCTTAATGAAGTAGTCTTACTCAAGTTGTAAATATTGATTATTTAGAGGAAAAAGGAGAAAATCATCAATATAACCAAATATCACATGCAATCATGAACCAAATGGGTAGCAAAAGGAAAAACCATCTTCCAAATGATCAATCCAGACCCATGAATTGCACTCTTCTCTTCAATCTCATCTTATATGGAATGAGTTTTAAATCATTACTTATGTGAAGAAAAAAAATTACTCCAACAACTACAGAGTCTGAGAGTCACATTAGGAGTACAAAAATGAATATATGATCACAACCCAATTTTTAACAATTTGTCAACACAGAAATGGATCAGAGTAAGAAACTTCTTTCAAAACTCAAGCAATCAATGCACAAAGTTCAGCGTGGGGAGGAACGATGAGGAGGTTGGGGGAAGAATAGTTCCAGAGGACATGCTTAGGATGAGCTCTCATGACGTCAGCAGCCTTGATGGTGCGAGTGGTGATCTCTTCAACTCTGCTATTGGAGTGAACTATTCGTATCACGTCAAGTGCCCCGCATGGCAGGATGCATGATATACATCCCCTTATGCTCTTCTTTATTCTCCACATCCTTCCATTTCCTACCCACAATACACACGCTTTCTTCTTTACTCCTTATATATATTTTTTCTCTCCCTACATTTTTTATTCTAAAACTCACTTGTATTTATCTTCCATATTTAATAAGTTGGCAAATTACATAAAGCACTAAGCAACTAAGCACAATTATGTATGAGAAATGCAGTTAAATGGAAATCACATGATGTACAACCAAAAGCTTAACCCTTCTTAGGTGAAACATTACTTTTTCTTTGTTGGATGCCATTCGATCAATAGAGTAAACTAAAGTACCAATGTATTCTTAAAATTATTAATTTGACCCTGATACCAATTTTTTAATTTGTTTACAAGTTAAATTTTTAAAGAAAATTTTATTAGAGGTTTACTTTATTTATTATTATTTTTTACAAATTCTATAATCCTATTTTTCTGTTTTTATTTAATTATCATTTTAATATTTTATTCAATCTTATCACGTACATGACAAGTGCATGACACGGGTAATTACACTTGTTTGTTATTATATACAAGCATGACAAAAATTTACTATTCTTTGTCTGTTTTTTTTCTTTATTATAATATTTTGGTCTGTTTTATTTAGTTGATTAAACAAGTGGATTGAAAAATGGCTTGTTTTCTAGTCAAAGTAGGATAAGTGAGATTGTACCTTGAAGAAGCACTATTGGGGCCAACATTAAGCACCATGTTAGGCCCACGCCCCCTCCTTAATCCTATGTACATATGTACATAACACTATTACATAAAAAGTATCCTCAAGCACACGTGTCTGGATTCCATGAAAAACATTGATGTGAACTAAGTATATCCCGACACAGTCCATTTGTTGAATAGATTATAATATATTAGATTTTTGACACATGATATAGATTAAATGAGTTATATTCTTAAAATTATTAATTTGACCCTGATATCAATTTTTTAATTTGTTTACTAATGAAAAAAAGAAGATAGCAATCAACATAATCATCAGCCACATATGTCAACTGTGAAGAGTTGGACAGTTAGAAAAATGTTTGTACCTAAAAGTTTAAAGGAAACTCGTTACTATGAAATGATCAATAATAGATTACTAATACTAATCTACACGAAAAGAAGGCGTGAGGGAGTGATCGTAATAAACTGGAACAAAGTCTGGAAAAGAATAACGCACCTCAACACCACCAATGCAAAATAGAACCACCAGAACTTCAATAAACCAGGATGCCATTAATTTGTAAAGCATAAGCAAGAAACAAGAAGCGATCACAACAAAAGAAATTGCTGCCATGGCACATATTTCTAGATAACCAGAGCATTCTCAGTATTCAAATATTCATCCGAAAGCATCCTGCAAGTTAAACATGATTATGTATCAACAGCTGGATTGATGCCTTTTTAAGTATGAGAAGAAAACTTTCTTCCGAAGGAGAAAAATTAGAACAAAAAATAATAGCATATATATATATATATATATATATATATATATATATATATATATAAAATTGGCATGAAAAGGAACCAAGTAACCTTTAATAGCTTCTCCCGCTCAACAGCAGCCTCTCTGGTTGTGGTGCATTGATACCCAGAAGATGTCATATAGAAAGGCGCAACTAAAAAGAACAGTTTCTATCGTTCTTCTATCAGTTCATCTATATTTTCTGTGGTGGTGTCGAGGCCTCGCCTCGAGAGAGTAAGACGGCTGTTGGTGCTTGTGTGAGTGGAGGTAGAGAGCTGCTGATGTACTGCCGCAGCGTGTTGGTTGGGAGGGGAAGGGGGAGGGAGGGTAACGAGCAGGTAGATGTTGCCGCGATGGAGATCAGCCTCGGGAGGAACGATGACGAGGTTGGAGGAAGAATATTTCTTGATGATATGGTTAGGATGAGCTCTCATCACGTCAGCAGCCTTGATGGTGCGAGCAGTGAGCTCTTCAATTCTGCCATTGGAGTGAACTATTCGTATCACGTCCAATGCCCCGCATGGTAGGATGCATTATATGCATACCCTTATGCTCTTCATTATTAAAGCAACGTTGGAGAAGAAGATGGGGGTAAAAGTGAAAGTTTGTGTTTATGAGAAGAATATGCGGACCTATATATAAAGATGGGAATGGCCGATAGTAAAGGGATGGGAATGGCCGAATGGGAATGCAGACGTATATATATAATATTTTATTTCAGGGCTAGTCTAAGTGCATGAGTATGGGTAACAAGAGAAAAAGGAAAAAGAAAAGGAAAAGGCTGTTGTGTCATAGAATTCTCCTTTTATTTGCACTAGTTGAATTACTTGGTAACTGTAGGGCTATCCTTAATTTGAGATGCTATGCTTCAGATATTTTTCAAGGTGAGTTCTTCTGTGCCTAAGGATTTGGTACTGAAATTGCCAAAATACACAGTATTTGAACGGAGTTTAATTACAATTTAAATTATTAATTTGACCCTGATACCAATTTTTTAATTTGTTTACAATTTAAATTTTTAACGAAAATTTTATTAGAGGTTTGCTTTATTTATTATTGTTTTTTATAAATTTTATAATTCTATTTTTCTGTTTTTATTTAATTATCATTTTGATATTTTATTCGATCTTATCACGTGCATGGCACGGGTAATTACACTTGTTATTCCTCTAGTTTTTACTTTTTGATTAATTTGATCTATCAATTTTAAGGCTAATAAAATTTGTCCTTTTATTGTTATCTAAATAGAAAAGATACTAATATTTTTCCTTTCTTTTTTTTTCCACCATGAGAGCGGTTACAGATGGTGAGAGGATGGCGGCGGAGACTCAGAAATGGTGTCGAGATGAGGCCTCCAGGGAGTAAGACGGCGGGGTCTGCTAGTGCTTGTGTGAGTGGGGATGGAGAGCTTCCGATATGCTTCTGCAGTGTGTTGGTTGGGAGGGGGAGGCAGGGGAACGATGAAGTAGATGTTGCCACGACGGAGTTCAGCGTGGAGAGGAACGATGAGGAGGTTGGGGGAAGAATAGTTCCTGAGGACATGCTTAGGATGAGCTCTCATGACGTCAGCAGCCTTGATGGTGCGAGTGGTGATCTCTTCAACTCTGCTATTGGAGTGAACTATTCGTATCACGTCCAGTGCCCCGCATGGCAGGATGCATGATATACATCCCCTTATGCTCTTCTTCATTCTCCACATCCTTCCATTTCCTACCCACAATACACACGCTTTCTTCTTTTCTCCTTATATATATTTTTTCTCTCCCTACATTTTTTATTCTAAAACTCACTTGCATTTATCTTCCATATTTAATAAGTTGGCAAATTACATAAAGCACTAAGCAACTAAGCACAATTATGTATGAGAAATGCAGTTAAATGGAAATCACATGATGTACAACCAAAAGGTTAACCCTTCTTAGGTGAAACATCACTTTTTCTTTGTTGGATGCCATTCGTTCAATAGAGTAAACTAAAGTACCAATGTATTTTTAAAATTATTAATTTGACCCTGATACCAATTTTTTAATTTGTTTACAATTTAAATTTTTAATGAAAATTTTATTAGAGGTTTATTTTATTTATTATTATTTTTTACAAATTTTATAATACTATTTTTCTGTTTTTATTTAATTATCATTTTAATATTTTATTCGATCTTATCACGTGCATGGCACGTGCATGACACGGGTAATTACACTTGTTTGTTATTATATACAAGCATGACAAAAATTTACTATTCTTTGTCTGTTTTTTTTTTCTTTATCATAATATTTTGGTCCGTTTTATTTAGTTGATTAAACAAGTAGATTGAAAAATGGCTTGTTTTCTAGTCAAATTAGGATAAGTGAGATTGTACCTTGAAGAAGCACTATTGGGGCCAACATTAAGCACCATGTTAGGCCCCCGCCCCCTCCTTAATCCTATGTACATATGTACATAACACTATTACATAAAAAGTATCCTCAAGCACAGGTGTCTGGATTCCATGAAAAATATTGATGCGAACTAGGTATATCCCGGCACAGTCCTTTCGTTAAATAGATTATAATATATTAGATTTTTGACACATGATATAGATTAAATGAGTTATATTCTTAAAATTATTAATTTGACCCTGATACCAATTTTTTAATTTGTTTACTAATGAAAAAAGAAGATAGCAATCAACACAATCATCAGCCACATATGTCAACTGTGAAGAGTTGGATAGTTAGAAAAATGTTTGTACCTAAAAGTTTAAAGGAAACTCGTTACTATGAAATGATCAATAATAGATTACTAATACTAATCTACACGAAAAGGAGGCGTGAGGGAGTGATCGTAATAAACTGGAACAAAGTCTGGAAAAGAATAACGCACCTCAACACCACCAATGCAAAATAGAACCACCAGAACTTCAATAAACCAGGATGCCATTAATTTGTAAAGCATAAGCAAGAAACAAGAAGCGATCACAACAAAAGAAATTGCTGCCATGGTACATATTTCTAGATAACCAGAGCATTCTCAGTATTCAAATATTCATCCGAAGCATCCTGCAAGTTAAACATGACTATGTATCAACAGCTGGATTGATGCCTTTTTAAGTATGAGAAGAAAATTTTCTTCCGAAGGAGCAAAATTAGAACAAAAAATAATAGCTAATATATATATATATAAAATTGGCATGAAAAGGAATCAAGTAACCTTTAATAGCTTCTCCCGCTCAACAGCAGCCTCTCTGGTTGTGGTGCATTGATACCCAGAAGATGTCATATAGAAAGGCGCAACTAAGAAGAACAGTTTCTATCGTTCTTCTATCAGTTCATCTATATTCTCTGTGATGGTGTCGAGGCCTCGCCTCGAGAGAGTAAGACGGCTGCTGGTGCTTGTGTGAGTGGAGGTAGAGAGCTGCTGATGTACTGCCGCAGCGTGTTGGTTAGGAGGGGGAGGGGGAGGGGGAGGGGGAGGGAGGGGAACGAGCAGGTAGATGTTGCCGCGCTAGAGATCAGCCTCGGGAGGAACGATAACGAGGTTGGAGGAAGAATATTTCTTGATGATATGGTTAGGATGAGCTCTCATCACGTCAGCAGCCTTGATAGTGCGAGTAGTGAGCTCTTCAATTCTGCCATTGGAGTGAACTATTCGTATCACGTCCAATGCCTCGCATGGTAGGATGCATTATATGCATCCCCTTATGCTCTTCATTATTAAAGCTATGTTGGAGAAGAAGATGGGGTAAAAGTGAAAGTTTGTGTTTATGAGAAGAATATGCGGACCTATATATAGAGATGGGAATGGCCGATAGTAAGGGGATGGGAATGGCCGAATGGGAATGGGAATGCAGACGTATATATATAATATTTTATTTCAGGGCTAGTCTAAGTGCATGAGTATGGGTAACAAGAGAAAAAGAAAAAAGAAAAGGAAAAGGCTGTTGTGTCATAGAATTCTCCTTTTATTTGCACTAGTTGAATTACTTGGTAACTGTAGGGCTATTCTTAATCTGAGATGCTATGCTTCAGATATTTTTCAATGTAGTTCTTCTGTGCCTAAGGATTTGGTACTGAAATTGCCAAAATACACAGTATTTGAACAGAGTTTAATTACAATTTAACTTATTAATTTGACCCTGATACCAATTTTTTAATTTGTTTACAATTTAAATTTTTAACGAAAATTTTATTAGAGGTTTGCTTTATTTATTATTATTTTTTATAAATTTTATAATTTTATTTTTCTGTTTTTATTTAATTATCATTTTGATATTTTATTCGATCTTATCACGTGCATGGTACGGGTAATTACACTTGTTATTCCTCTAGTTTTTACTTTTTGATTAATTTGATCTATCAATTTTAAGGCTAATAAAATTTGTCCTTTTATTGTTATCTAAATAGAAAAGATACTAATATTTTTCCTTTCTTTTTTCTTTTCACCATGAGAGCGGTAACAGATGGTGAGAGGATGGCGGCGGAGACTCAGAAATGGTGTCGAGATGAGGCCTCCAGAGAGTAAGACGGCGGGGTCTGCTAGTGCTTGTGTGAGTGGGGATGGAGAGCTTCTGATCTGCTTCTGCAGAGTGTTGGTTGGGAGGAGGAGGCAGGGGAACGAGGAAGTAGATGTTGCCGCGACGGAGTTCAGCGTGGGGAGGAACGATGAGGAGGTTGGGGGAAGAATAGTTCCTAGAGCTCTCATGACGTCAGCAGCCTTGATGGTGCGAGTGGTGATCTCTTCAACTCTGCTATTGGAGTGAACTATTCGTATCACATCCAGTGCCCCGCATGGCAGGATGCATGATATACATCCCCTTATGCTCTTCTTCATTCTCCACATCCTTCCATTTCCTACCCACAATACACACGCTTTCTTCTTTTCTCCTTATATATATTTTTTCTCTCCCTACATTTTTTATTCTAAAACTCACTTGCATTTATCTTCCATATTTAATAAGTTGGCAAATTACATAAAGCACTAAGCAACTAAGCACAATTATGTATGAGAAATGCAGTTAAATGGAAATCAGATGATGTACAACCAAAAGCTTGACCCTTCTTAGCTGAAACATCACTTTTTCTTTGTTGGATGCCATTCGTTCAATAGAGTAAACTAAAGTACCAATGTATTCTTAAAATTATTAATTTGACCCTGATACCAATTTTTTAATTTGTTTACAATTTAAATTTTTAATGAAAATTTTATTAGAGGTTTACTTTATTTATTATTATTTTTTACAAATTTTATAATCGTATTTTTCTATTTTTATTTAATTATCATTTTAATATTTTATTCGATCTTATCACGTGCATGACACGTGCATGACACGAGTAATTACACTTGTTTGTTATTATATACAAGCATGACAAAATTTTACTATTCTTTGTCTGTTTTTTTTTCTTTATCATAATATTTTGGTCTGTTTTATTTAGTTGATTAAACAAGTAGATTGAAAAATGGCTTGTTTCTAGTCAAAGTAGGATAAGTGAGATTGTACCTTGAAGAAGCACTATTGTGGCCAACATTAAGTACCATGTTAGGCCCCCGCCCCCTCCTTAATCCTATGTACATATGTACATAACACTATTACATAAAAAGTATCTTCAAGCACACGTGTCTGGATTCCATGAAAAACATTGATGCGAAAATCCCGGTACGATCCATTCGTTGAATAGATTATAATATATTAGATTTTTGACACATGATATAGATTAAATGAGTTATATTCTTAAAATTATTAATTTGAAGCTGATACCAATTTTTTAATTTGTTTACTAATGAAAAAAAGATGATAGCAATCAACATAATCATCAGCTACATATGTGAACTGTGAAGAGTTGGACAGTTAGAAAAATGTTTGTACCTAAAAGTTTAAAGGAAAATCGTTACTATGAAATTATCAATAATGGATTACTAATACTAATCTACACGAAAAGGAGGCGTGAGGGAGTGATCGTAATAAACTGGAACAAAGTCTGGAAAAGAATAACGCACCTCAACACCACCAATGCAAAATAGAACCACCAGAACTTCAATAAACCAGGATGCCATTAATTTGTAAAGCATAAGCAAGAAACAAGAAGCGATCACAACAAAAGAAATTGCTGCCATGGTACTGATTTCTACATAACCAGTAGAACCAGCATTCTCAGTATTCAAATATTCATCCGAAGCATCCTGCAAGTTAAACATGACTATGTATCAACAGCTGGATTGATGCCTTTTTAAGTATGAGAAGAAAACTTTCTTCCGAATGAGCAAAATTAGAACAAAAAATAATAGCATATATATATATATATATATATATATATATAATTGGCATGAAAAGGAACCAAGTAACCTTTAATAGCTTCTCCCGCTCAACAGCAGCCTCTCTGGTTGTGGTGCATTGATACCCAGAAGATGTCATATAGAAATGCGCAACTAAGAAGAACAGTTTCTATCGTTCTTCTATCAGTTCATCTATATTCCCTGTGATGGTGCCGAGGCCTCGCCTCGAGAGAGTAAGACAGCTGCTGGTGCTTGTGTGAGTGGAGGTAGAGAGCTGCTGATGTACTGCCGCAGCGTGTTGGTTGGGAGGGGGAGGGGGAGGGAGGGTAACGAGCAGGTAGATGTTGCCGCGATGGAGATCAGCCTTGGGAGGAACGATGACGAGGTTGGATGAAGAATATTTCTTGATGATATGGTTAGGATGAGCTCTCATCACGTCAGCAGCCTTGATGGTGCGAGCAGTGAGCTCTTCAATTCTGCCATTGGAGTGAACTATTCGTATCACGTCCAATGCCCCGCATAGTAGGATGCATTATATGCATCCCCTTATGCTCTTCATTATTAAAGCTACGTTGGAGAAGAAGATGGGGTAAAAGTGAAAGTTTGTGTTTATGAGAAGAATATGCGGACCTATATATAGATATGGGAATGGCCGGTAGTAAGGGGATGGGAATGGCCGAATGGGAATGGGAATGGGAATGGGAATGCAGACGTATATATATAATATTTTATTTCAGGACTAGTCTAAGTGCATGAGTATGGGTAACAAGAGAAAAAGGAAAAAGAAAAGGAAAAGGTTGTTGTGTCATAGAATTCTCCTTTTATTTGCACTAGTTGAATTACTTGGTAACTGTAGGGCTATCTCTAATCTGAGATGCTATGCTTCAGATATTTTTCAATGTGAGTTCTTCTGTGCCTAAGGATTTGGTACTGAAATTGCCAAAATACACAGTATTTAAACGGAGTTTAATTACAATTTAAATTATTAATTTGACCCTGATACCAATTTTTTAATTTGTTTATAATTTAAATTTTTAACGAAAATTTTATTAGAGGTTTGCTTTATTTATTATTGTTTTTTATAAATTTTATAATTCTATTTTTCTGTTTTTATTTAATTATCATTTTGATATTTTATTCGATCTTATCACTTGCATGGCACGGGTAATTACACTTGTTATTCCTCTAGTTTTTTCTTTTTGATTAATTTGATCTATCAATTTTAAGGCTAATAAAATTTGTCCTTTTATTGTTATCTAAATAGAAAAGATACTAATATTTTTCCTTTCTTTTTTTTTTCACCATGGGAGCGGTGACAGATGGTGAGAGGATGGCGGCGGAGACTCAGAAATGGTGTCGAGATGAGGCCTCCAGAGAGTAAGACGGCGGGGTCTGCTAGTGCTTGTGTGAGTGGGGATGGAGAGCTTCTGATCTGCTTCTGCAGTGTGTTGGTTGGGAGGGGGAGGCAGGGGAACGAGGAAGTAGATGTTGCCGCGACGGAGTTCAGTGTGGGGAGGAACGATGAGGAGGTTGGGGGAAGAATAGTTCCTGAGGACATGCTTAGGATAGCTCTCATGACGTCAGCAGCCTTGATGGTGCGAGTGGTGATCTCTTCAACTCTGCTATTAGAGTGAACTATTCGTATCACGTCCAGTGCCCCGCATGGCAGGATGCATGATATACATCCCCTTATGCTCTTCTTCATTCTCCACATCTTTCCATTTCTTACCCACAATACACACGCTTTCTTCTTTTCTCCTTATATATATTTTTTCTCTCCCTACATTTTTTATTCTAAAACTCACTTGCATTTATCTTCCATATTTAATAAGTTGGCAAATTACATAAAGCACTAAGCAACTAAGCACAATTATGTATGAGAAATGCAGTTAAATGGAAATCACATGATGTACAACCAAAAGCTTAACCCTTCTTAGGTGAAACATCACTTTTTCTTTGTTGGATGCCATTCGTTCAATAGAGTAAACTAAAGTACCAATGTATTCTTAAAATTATTAATTTGACCCTGATACCAATTTTTTAATTTGTTTACAATTTAAATTTTTAATGAAAATTTTATTAGAGGTTTATTTTATTTATTATTATTTTTTACAAATTTTATAATCCTATTTTTTTGTTTTTATTTAATTATCATTTTAATATTTTATTCGATCTTATTACGTGCATGGCACGTGCATGACACGGGTAATTACACTTGTTTGTTATTATATACAAGCATGACAAAATTTTACTATTCTTTGTCTTTTTTTTTCTTTATCATAATATTTTGGTCTGTTTTATTTAGTTGATTAAACAAGTGGATTGAAAAATGGCTTGTTTTCTAGTCAAATTAGGATAAGTGAGATTGTACCTTGAAGAAGCACTATTGTGGCCAACATTAAGCACCATGTTAGGCCCCCGCGCCCTCCTTAATCCTATGTACATATGTACATAACACTATTACATAAAAAGTATCTTCAAGCACACGTGTCTGGATTCCATGAAAAACATTGATGCAAACTAGGTATATCCCGGCACGGTCCATTCGTTGAATAGATTATAATATATTAGATTTTTGACACATGACATAGATTAAATGAGTTATATTCTTAAAATTATTAGTTTGACCCTGATACCAATTTTATAATTTGTTTACTAATGAAAAAAGAAGATAGCAATCAACATAATCATCAGCCACATATGTGAACTGTGAAGAGTTGGACAGTTAGAAAAATGTTTGTACCTAAAAGTTTAAAGAAAAATCGTTACTATGAAATGATCAATAATGTATTACTAATACTAATCTACACGAAAAGGAGGCGTGAGGGAGTGATCGTAATAAACTGGAACAAAGTCTGGAAAAGAATAACGCACCTCAACACCACCAATGCAAAATAGAACCACCAGAACTTCAATAAACCAGGATGCCATTAATTTGTAAAGCATAAGCAAGAAACAAGAAGCGATCACAACAAAAGAAATTGCTGCCATGGTACTGATTTCTACATAACCAGTAGAACCAGCATTCTCAGTATTCAAATATTCATCCGAAGCATCCTGCAAGTTAAACATGACTATGTATCAACAGCTGGATTGATGCCTTTTTAAGTATCAGAAGAAACTTTCTTCCGAAGGAGCAAAATTAGAACAAAAAATAATAGCATATATTATATATATATATATATATATATATATATATATATATATATATATATATATATATATATATATATATATATATATATATATATATATATAATTGGCATGAAAAGGAACCAAGTAACCTTTAATAGCTTCTCCCGCTCAACAGCAGCCTCTCTGGTTGTGGTGCATTGATACCCAGAAGATGTCATATAGAAAGGCGCAACTAAGAAGAACAGTTTCTATCGTTCTTCTATCAGTTCATCTATATTCCCTGTGATGGTGCCGAGGCCTCGCCTCGAGAGAGTAAGACGGCTGCTGGTGCTTGTGTGAGTGGAGGTAGAGAGCTGCTGATGTACTGTCGCAGCGTGTTGGTTGGGAGGGGGAGGGGGGAAGGGGAACGAGCAGGTACATGTTGCCGCGATGGAGATTAGCCTTGGGAGGAACGATGACGAGGTTAGATGAAGAATATTTCTTGATGATATGGTTAGGATGAGCTCTCATCACGTCAGCAGCCTTGATGGTGCGAGCAGTGAGCTCTTCAATTCTGCCATTGGAGTGAACTATTCGTATCACGTCCAATGCACCGCATGGTAGGATGCATTATATGCATCCCCTTATGCTCTTCATTATTAAAGCTACGTTGGAGAAGAAGATGGGTAAAAGTGAAAGTTTGTGTTTATGAGAAGAATATGCGGACCTATATATAGAGATGGGAATGGCCGATAGTAAGGGGATGGGAATGGCCGAATGGGAATGGGAATGCAGACGTATATATATAATATTTTATTTCAGGGCTAGTCTAAGTGCATGAGTATGGGTAACAAGAGAAAAAGGAAAAAGAAAAGGAAAAGGTTGTTGTGTCATAGAATTCTCCTTTTATTTGCACTAGTTGAATTACTTGGTAACTGTAGGGCTATCTCTAATCTGAGATGCTATGCTTCAGATATTTTTCAATGTGAGTTCTTCTGTGCCTAAGGATTTGGTACTGAAATTGCCAAAATACACAGTATTTGAACGGAGTTTAATTACAATTTAAATTATTAATTTGACCCTGATACCAATTTTTTAATTTGTTTACAATTTAAATTTTTAACGAAAATTTTATTAGAGGTTTGCTTTATTTATTATTGTTTTTTATAAATTTTATAATTCTATTTTTCTGTTTTTATTTAATTATCATTTTGATATTTTATTCGATCTTATCACGTGCGTGGCACGGGTAATTACACTTGTTATTCCTCTAATTTTTTCTTTTTGATTAATTTGATCTATCAATTTTAAGGCTAATAAAATTTGTCCTTTTATTGTTATCTAAATAGAAAAGATACTAATATTTTTCCTTTCTTTTTTTTTTCACCATGAGAGCGGTGACAGATGGCGAGAGGATGGCGGCGGAGACTCAGAAATGGTGTCGAGATGAGGCCTCCAGAGAGTAAGACGGCGGGGTCTGCTAGTGCTTGTGTGAGTGGGGATGGAGAGCTTCTGATCTGCTTCTGCAGTGTGTTGGTTGGGAGGGGGAGGCAGGGGAACGAGGAAGTAGATGTTGCCGCGACGGAGTTCAGCGTGGGGAGGAACGATGAGGAGGTTGGGGGAAGAATAGTTCCTGAGGACATGCTTAGGATAGCTCTCATGACGTCAGCAGCCTTGATGGTGCGAGTGGTGATCTCTTCAACTCTGCTATTAGAGTGAACTATTCGTATCACGTCCAGTGCCCCGCATGGCAGGATGCATGATATACATCCCCTTATGCTCTTTTTCATTCTCCACATCTTTCCATTTCCTACCCACAATACACACGCTTTCTTCTTTTCTCCTTATATATATTTTTTCTCTCCCTACATTTTTTATTCTAAAACTCACTTGTATTTATCTTCCATATTTAATAAATTGGCAAATTACATAAAGCACTAAGCAACTAAGCGCAATTATGTATGAGAAATGCAGTTAAATGGAAATCACATGATGTACAACCAAAAGCTTAACCCTTCTTAGGTGAAACATCACTTTTTCTTTGTTGGATGCCATTCGTTCAATAGAGTAAACTAAAGTACCAATGTATTCTTAAAATTATTAATTTGACCCTGATACCAATTTTTTAATTTGTTTACAATTTAAATTTTTAATGAAAATTTTATTAGAGGTTTACTTTATTTATTATTATTTTTTACAAATTTTATAATCCTATTTTTCTGTTTTTATTTAATTATCATTTTAATATTTTATTCGATCTTATCACGTGCATGGCACGTGCATGACACGGGTAATTACACTTGTTTGTTATTATATACAAGCATGACAAAATTTTACTATTCTTTGTCTGTTTTTTTTTTTCTTTATCATAATATTTTGGTCTGTTTTATTTAGTTGATTAAACAAGTGGATTGAAAAATGGCTTGTTTTCTAGTCAAATTAGGATAAATGAGATTGTACCTTGAAGAAGCACTATTGTGGTCAACATTAAGCACCATGTTAGGCCCCCGCCCCCTCCTTAATCCTATGTACATATGTACATAACACTATTACATAAAAAGTATCTTCAAGCACACGTGTCTGGATTCCATGAAAAACATTGATGCGAACTAGGTATATCCCGGCACGGTCCATTCGTTGAATAGATTATAATATATTAGATTTTTGACACATGACATAGATTAAATGAGTTATATTCTTAAAATTATTAATTTGATCCTGATACCAATTTTATAATTTGTTTACTAATGAAAAAAAGAAGATAGCAATCAACATAATCATCAGCCACATATGTGAACTGTGAAGAGTTGGACAGTTAGAAAAATGTTTGTACCTAAAAGTTTAAAGGAAAATCGTTACTATGAAATGATCAATAATGTATTACTAATACTAATCTACACGAAAAGGAGGCGTGAGGGAGTGATCGTAATAAACTGGAACAAAATCTGGAAAAGAATAACGCACCTCAACACCACCAATGCAAAATAGAACCACCAGAACTTCAATAAACCAGGATGCCATTAATTTGTAAAGCATAAGCAAGAAACAAGAAGCGATCACAACAAAAGAAATTGCTGCCATGGTACTGATTTCTACATAACCAGTAGAACCAGCATTCTCAGTATTCAAATATTCATTCGAAGCATCCTGCAAGTTAAACATGACTATGTATCAACATCTGGATTGATGCCTTTTTAAGTATGAGAAGAAAACTTTCTTCCGAAGGAGCAAAATTAGAACAAAAAATAATAGCATATATTTATATATATAATTGGCATGAAAAGGAACCAAGTAACCTTTAATAGATTTTATAATATTTTGTTTCGCATTAGTAAGAAAAGGAAAAGGATGTTGTCTCATAGACTTCTCCTTTTATTTGCGGTGAGTTCTTCCGTGCCGTTCCGAATTTGAAAATGCTCAAATATACATTAGAATATGGATAAGTGTTATCATGTGGGTCCAACAAAAATGAAAACTTTTAAACGGAGTTAATTATCACTTGAAGGACTGGACAAATAGCTTTTGTAAAAGTATGAGACTAGTGTTCTCATTACTTTGAAAGACTATTTAAGGATCATCTTATTAAATAATTAAAAATATTTTTTTTAACTTAAAAAAATATAGATAATAAATTAACTATTTCTATTAATCTGGCAATACATACAATATTAAATCTATTGCTTTTAATATGTCAGATTAAATTTTAATAATTAATAAATATTTATATATACACATTATATTTTATCACTTTAATTAATAATAATATATAAGTTTATATATATAGTGTAACACCTAGTTTTTCACATAATTAATTTTGAAAATTTTGTGATAATTTATCTATTATTATCTGTAATTGAATTTTAATACTAAAACTATAAGACATATAAAACTGCTAACATATACGAATTTGATAACATAGCAGATTGTTGTGTGTATATATAGTACAAAGTCTAGAGTTTTATAAATTTACTCAGAAGTAGCGCTTAATAACTGATAGTATTTAGACCTACTAAAAATTTAGTCGTTACATAATTATAATATTCATATTTGTTAAGGTGTAATTTTTTTATTTTTATCATATCTAAATTATAATATTTTTGTTTATTTTATTGATTGAATAATAAATCTAATTAAATTTTTTATAATAACTAGATAGAAGACATAAACTATATATATATATATATATATATATAATTGATAATTTTTTGTATATAAGTTATAATTTATTTATATAAAATTATAGATAATGTTATGTCATTTGAGCTAATACTATTTACACTATACACAAAAATAAATATCAGTGATTGAGTAATATAATTTTTATTTAAATAACAAAATATAAGTTTATTAATTTGTGCATTTAGTCTTATTTTTATAGTTAGACACTACAAAAATTAGATTTGTAAAATCTTTTGTAGTTATATTAACAAAAATATGAAAATGAAAAGAAATTTGTGGTTCATTACAACCATCAAAAATGAAAATAAAATGTATTACTTTTGCAGACTAGGAAAATGAGATTAATATACAAATTGATCATATTTTTGTATTCTTATTTAAATTAATAAATAGAAAATTTTGATTAAATAAAAAAACTTTGAGTACCAATATAAATTTTTTTTTATATTATTAATATATTATGGTTAAATTTTTATTGTCTCCTGCTCATATTATTTTTATTAATCATTATACGCTAATTGAGTAACTTAAGATTAAAATTTAATTATAAAATTACTAAATTATTATTATTGTTTATTTTTAATTAACAAGAGAATACACCTAAAAAAAGTTAGAATAATTATTTTAAGAGTAAAAAATACCAATTATATCAGTATTTAATAATTAATTATTTATTAAAATATATTGTGTAAAAACTAAATATAAAAATGCTTAATATATTATATTCAAATGAAAAACAATAATTTTAGTGGTCAGAAGCCTTTTCTATAAGAGAGAATCTGGTTGCGCGCATGTTGGAGAAGATGATGCAGACGTACACACCTGACGGTCCCAATAACCTACACAACCCCCTGACCACACATTTAATTCACTCCACTTGCATTATTAAATCACCATTTGGCCCCACCCTTCATCTCATCTCGTTATTATATCGTATCACAATCATCAACTCTATCACGTGATACAATAAGTTCTCCTCTCCTCTTCTGCTCTTCTCTTCGTGGCAAATTCGCAATGGCATTCACCCGTAATATTCTCTAACTAGAGCAGCAAATACATTCCCTTACTCAAGGTAGTTGGGCTCAAGCTAAGTTTTAAGCCAACCCTATAAGACGTGTGTATTTAATTTGCATAGCACATCAAACAATTTTCTTCAGGTAGATATATCCCTTTTTTTTTGTTCTCTTATTTGAATTTAATAAAGCTTATTTATGATTGAATCAAGAGTTTTTTATTAGAATATATTTCATTTATGGATGCAATATTTTTTTATATTAATATTAGAATTGGACAATCAATAAAAATAATTAAGATGATACTAAAATATAAATTTATAATTTCATTTTTTTTTGACAAAAGTATTTTATATATGAAAAGGTCATTTAATATTTATAAATGATAAAATAATAAAAGATAAAATCTAAGTTTAAAGAAAAAAAATGATAAATTTTATATTAAATTAAAATTTTAGAGTGAGTTTAATATTCGATTATAAAAAATTTTAACTCATAAAAATAAAAATAAATTTAAATATTTTTACTTTTTAAATCTACACATAAAAAATTACTAACACAATAAGATATTCTTTTTAAATAGTGTATTATAAATAAAAAATTTCACTTATTTTTTCCCCTCCAACCAAACTTGTATTGCATTATACTGGATGAATCCTATAAGATTCTGATTGCTTAGAGTTTTAGGAGAATTTTAATATTATATATGAAACTTAATATGCTTCTATATGATTCTTACATTATATATAATCGATATGAAACTTAATATATTTATTTCATTTTACTTAATTATAGTTAATGGTATTTTAATACTTTTTTATTTTTCTTTGTATACACTACTTAATAAGATAATAATTTTATGGAGCCTTCTTTAATGAAGAAAAAAAAGAATATTTTGATTTTTCATGAACTAAATTTTTTTATAAATTATAACCATTGAAAATTTGAATTGATGGCTAGAATTTAAATTATTTATTAATTATATAATAATCATATTTTATATTTAAATATTTTAAAATAATTTTATTGCGAAATTATAATTTTATCTTTTTTTTTTTCTCTTTCAGCCATCTCATATTTTCATACTGAAACAACTATTATTACCGCCATAAAAAAAAAATTTCTCTTCTCATCACTAAGGTTAGAAGTGAATCAAACCAGCTCAGGAGTCAACTCGAGTTCGACTCATTAATAGTTCGATAAGTTAAAATCGTGAGCTAGTAAGCCGAACTTGAGATTAAATTTAAACTCATAAATTAAATGAGTCGAACTTGAGCTTGAATAAACTCAGCTCATTAGCTCGTGAACTGACTCGAATATATGCCGCGTAATACATATTGATCTTTTCACTTTAGTAATTAAAAAAATTAATCTTGATATATTGTCTATAAAAATAATTTATAGATGTATTTAATTACATAATACTATGTCAAAAAAATTAGTGAGGCAAGAACACACGATTACATAGTTGGCAATACTTCTCGAGATGCCTTGAGTTGTGATTCATTGTCCTCGTGACTTCCTTTAAGCCGGATTTGAGTCTTCAGTTCTGCTGTCTTGCTCTCCACGATCATTCGACCTTCCTGAAGAAATTTGAGAAGCAGCAATGAGATGAACAATGTTATGTTGTTTCAATACTTGAAATGATACAATTCCCATACACCAGATAATGAAGAATCAAATTAGTAGTTAACTATGTGTCTCAGCTAGTTAACAATTCTGTTTTTTTCTAAAAGCAAGATGTTACTACATTGTTACCCTATAATAAAACATCATTAATAGACATAGATCAGGTTTGATGTTTCAAGCGTGGAAGAAATATTTCCCAACTAATTCAAACAAAGCCATGTAACTTGTTATGAACTGTGGACATAAACCAATTCCAAGGTGGAAACATATAAGACAGAGAAGTTACCTCAAAAGCTTTCTCAAAGGTGTCACCTAAGTGATTAAGGGAACTAGTGATTCACCTTTATTTTAATTCATTCAGGGGAAACAAGCTATCAGTTGAAATATATCATGCAAAAACAAACTGAAATCATGAAGCAATGTACAATATGAAGACTGTAGAGATAAATATAATAGGGGGTGTTTGAGCAAGACAGCAACAAATTGTAAGCCCGGTCATATGAAAACTGTAACATACCCAAGTAGTGCATAGAAAAGATAATAGGGGGTGTTTGAGCAAGCCAGCAACAAATTCAAGGTTCGATGATAATCAGTAATAAATTCAACTCTGATGATTTTTAGCAAAGAAAAAAAAAATTAAACTCGGTGATTATTCAGCAAGACAGCAACAAATTCAAGATTCAATTACTAACAAATTAATTCATTACCAATTCAACATCATCTCAAAATACAGGGAGAAGGCAATCTGGGAAAGGGAGAACAGGGGAAGTGATGATGTATGGACTTACCAAAGGCGACTGGGTGACGAAGAGGACCCCAGCCCAGAAGAGGACGAGCGACGAAGCAAGTGACGACCCTACGCCGGTCCATGATCCACGGCGACTCGCGACGGCGAATACTTGAAACCAGAAGACGACGGGCGACGACGATCTGACGAATGCTTCTGTCGCCGGAGAGGAGGAGCCCAGGGAAGGCCGCGAGACGTTGAAACACCGGCGATGAGCTCGATTGCGAGACAAGAGAGGAGAGAGGGAGAGATCTTGCGTCCGACGCACAGTGAGAAAGATTGATAGAGATCGAGCAGAGAGAGAGAGGATAGCAAGAGCAGAGAAGAAGATTTCAGAAATCTTCAGAGGCGTGAACGATTTTAGTTTTTTGTTTTTATAATATGTTTAATCTTATATAACTACTAGTTATGGGCCACACACCTCAAGCCTATTAAGCATAAATTCTATGTGTACATGATAATAATTTAGATATAGTTATCTTGGTGTGAATATGTTAATTGATAATTATTAAATAATTTGATATGTTTAATTAAATTGTTACTTAATAATTTTAAATTATTAATTTTACTATAAATATATACAACTGCATATAAGTTTTTATTATATGTATATACAAAATTAAAAATTAAATCAGTCATCAATTATTTATATATAAATAAATATATTATTTAATTTATTTATTTTTAAAATCTATTTTATATTGTTAAATGTATTTTATACATAACTTATTTAGTGATTGATTTTTATATTAATATAACGTGAATGTTATTATTATTATTATTATTATTATTATTATTATTATTGATAAATAGTTGCTTGTATGCTTTACTAAAATTTTTGTATAAACATAATAAATTTGGGCTTGAAGTAATAATGGATCAATTTGGCCCAAGTAACATAATAATCAATTCAGCCATACTCATCATATGTTCTTTCACCATAGCTGAAATATTAAACCAATTGGACTTGGATCACAATTTCTGACCCAAATATCATAACCATGTTTTCAGCCAACATAATCACAACATCAAAGCTGAATATTCATGTTACAATTGGACTTGCACCAGAATTCTTTTATTTTCAGTCCAAACATATCTGCATAGCAGAAATATTAATTTATTAACATATATGAATTAATATTTTTGCTATTTATCAAAGTAATAATATTTAGTCATCACAAATATTAGCTTGGAGTTTTTCAAACTCATCAATCTCCCCATTGATGACAAACATTATTAAAATTAAAATGGAAAGAAATCTAAAGATTTGAGTATGAGTACTCCCTTTAAAGATTGAATTTCTCCCCCTTTCTAAATGTCACATGGCTCCCCCTTGATGTATGCTATTTTACCAAGGAAAACACAAACCTGTAACATTTTAATCAAAGTTTCAAGTAACAATGTTATTTAACATATTACATGATGCTAAATGCTTGATTTATGAACAGATTTACATTGATAATAAAAAAACTCATTTGATATCATAAACTGATTTTCTACTCAATCTTTCATAATCAATCAAAGATTTATTTTTGAAGGAAGACATGCTGTTCAAATTGGTTAAAAAAATATTTTCCAACAAATCAGAGCAATCATAGTCATGATAGGAAACATATTTTTCAAACATGATATAGTCTTTCCAAACACAGCAACTTTCATCCTTAAACATTAAAGGAACTGCCAAAAATAAATCCAACATCAATCAATTTATCAAGGTAAACCAAAAGTATTACAAACACAGTAAGCACATATTTTACCAAGATAAACCTCAAATAATGGCAGCAATCAGAATGCATTATAAAAAATATTTATATTAAAAAGCAATAATCAAATAAACATATATATTCATATATTAATTTATACATTTTTCAATTAAATAATTAATCACTAAATTAATTAAATATATCATAATAAAATAATCGATTAAATATATAATAAATGCATAATCAAACTTATTTATACTAATATAATAAACTTTTGTATGAAATGTCAAATACTTATTAATAGCATGATTGAATAAATTATTATATTTTATCCCCCTTCAGTAAGTAGTGACTATATTGGCTAACAAATTATTGGCCATCTAACATAACTCTAAAAATAATCCATGAACATATTAGATGACTTCAGCTACCAAATTAGCTGGTTACCACATTTTTTCAATAATTAGCTAAAGAATTGTTAAATCATAAATGTCACACCAGTTTTTGAATTTGTGTCCTAGTCCTTACCATTAATTAGGTAGCGTTTGTTTTGAAGTATTGGGACAGAGATTGAGAGATTGAGACTCAGTATCATGTTTGTTGGTTCAGAGATTGGTACTAAAATTTCTGTTTCTGTTTCTAAAATTTCAGTATTTCAGTACCTCTAAAAAGTAGGGACACAGGGACTAAAATTTTTAGAAATAGAGATTGAAACTTTAATAACATTTTATACCAAAAATATACTCATTTCAATTAATTAATTCCAATTTTACCCTTTGTATAAATTAAATTAGAGTTTCATTCTTGTTTCAATTTCTGTCTCTCACTTTGCACCAAACAGAATACTGAGATTTATTTCAATCTCTATCTCTTAGTCTTTGTCTCTCAGTCTCAGTCTTTCCGTCTCTGTCTCTCCACCAAACGTTACCTTAAAGCACTTGTAAAGTTGTAATTGATATGATACCATGATGTTGCTTGCCTATATATATATGTGTAGTGTGGTTATTATATACGTGCAGAACAATACCTAATTTATATATGGCATCGCCACTGTTAATGAAAATGATGATTTTAGCTTTCTTCCTCTTCCTCATGATTTTATCATGAATGTCATCACCCCTTCCTCCACGACCACCGTCACTAAGTGATGGCTTGTCCCTCGAGCTCATCCCACCCCATTCCCCAAAATCTCCATTTTATCATTCTAACCTTGTAAATCCCTTGGTTTCCCCATATAAACAAGACGTGGTAGTAAAGATTGGTATTGGTACCATCGATATCGAGGGTAATGTCGCTTACAAATCTTATCTATTAGCATTGGACACTGGATCCGACTTAATATGGATTCAGTGTGAGGAATGCAAGATTCAAGATGAAAACCATAGGTGCTATCCTCAGAAAGAAGAACCGTTTCCGGATAGCAAGTCAAGAACCTACCAACCTCTGCCTTCAAGTCACCCCCTCTGCAAACCCAGTCGCTCCGACGAAAAAGGCCACTGCATATACACGGTGAAGTACAAAACTGGATCCATCAACAGCACAGGCGTGCTTTCCAGTGAGACCTTCAGATTCCCCTCTACTTCGTCACCAAGTGGTACGGAGGCGGTGAAAGGGATTGTCTTCGGGTGCGGTTATAAGAATTATGACGATGACGGTAATGCTGGTGATGCTTATCAGATAGCAGGCATTTTTGGCATGAGCCCTGGTCCCCTTTCGTTTCTAAGCCAATATAAAGCAAAGAAATTTTCATACTGCATGGTTCCGCGCCATGTGAAAAACCCTCCTCCAACCTACTTGAGGTTTGCCTCAGAAGTGAAGCCGTTAACAAGGTTCCAGATGGTGGATCTTCTTATGACTAAGGCAACTAAAAATCACTTTGTTCTGCAGCTGGAAGACCTTGGAGTAAACGGCAAGAGGCTTCGGATTGATCGGAGGAGGCTTGGAAATCAGTAGTTAGTTGTTGACTCTGGCTCCACTGATTCATTTATGCTGAACGGTGCCCATAAAAAACTTGTGAGTAAATTAGATAGCATTCTAATTACCGCAACTGGGGACTTTGAAAAGGATGTCGTAACCTTTAAAGACAAAATTTGTTATAAGAGGATGAGGAAGCCACAAGGATTTACTGCCAACATACCAAGTGTCAATTACTACTTCAAAGGAGGTGCTCATCTCGATTTACCTCCTCAAAATGTTTTTGAACAGAAACTAGAACGAGACACAGAATGGTTCTGTTTCAACATTGTCCCAGACCAGCAAATGAATCTCTTGGGTGCCTACCAACAAGCTGACTTTTAAGTTCATTTTTGATACCAAGAAAAATAAGCTGCAGTTTGGTCCAGAGAATTGTGCTCAAAACAGTTAATTAAATCAAATAAGCTGACTTTATGTATATGCTCCAGTTTTACCACTAATTAATAAAGAAATCCAATCTTATATATATATATATATATGTGACAGCATTATTGCATTGAATTATTTCTAGCTAGCAACTTAAGTGTTACTTGATATATCATCATCCCTCTTCAATCGCTCACTCATGTCTCAACTTATATTGACGACTATACATCCTCCGTTTGTGTCTTGTTTCATCGTTGAATTTTCACTAGACGCAGCCTTTTTTTTCTTTCAAATATAAGAAAAATTGAATTTCAACTATGCTATTTGAAATAACAGTGCATAGTGTTTTTCATAAACCAAAAATTGGTTCTTCGTGTAAAATGATACTTTTCCAATTCCTAGCAACGCATGAATTAAATCTAGCCATTATTCATTAAACAAGCATATGTATTTAGTGTAGTGTTATTTCTACATTTAAAGAATAGAACAAAAACCACCTTAAAATTATTTTTTTATTATTTGAAGAACATACAGAAGAAGTTTTACATCTATCACTGCTCCAATGTTGGATGAACTAATAATGCACTTGCTCTACATCGAACTCTATTAATTTCCAATAGATAACAGAGTCTCAAAGTAGTGATGAACAGATCTAGGCACTCTATCTAATTTACAAAGAACCCTCAAACCATAATTTTTTAGGCTATAAGACATTATTTTACCATCTTGGAACAACACAAGCATGGAATCCTCCTCCTCTTCTTCTTGGCGAAGAACAAAACTTAACACACAAAATGGATTACTTGAAAGATTCCAGCACAAGGCCGATTTTCCCCATCATGCATGCGATTAAGATTGACACGGTATCTGGCAACCCATGAAGAGTAATCTTCCTCTAATTCCCAAATATCAAACTCCAAACTATCAGATAGAATCAAGTGCATCCTCCCTTTACATTCTCCTAAATACTTAACACCCAAGAGCTCTGAATTTGAGTCAACACATGCAGGGACTGCAGGCAATTTATCAAAGCAAAGCCGATTGACATCGAAATAAACGGAATTGTCATCATCTAAACGAAACCAATGAACAGCACCATTGCAATAAACTCCCTCTGGGACACGTAAATCATTAGGAAGATTGCAAACAACACTACTCCAACAAGACGTCTCTGAGGAATACAAACGAATCCCAATTCGGGGTTTGAGTTGATTGAGACGACTATAATAATGTCCAAACGGAGCTTCCATTTCACCAAATAAAATAACTTTGTAAGAAAGAGGTTGTTTTAGAGGTTCGAAAACAAGATAAGCCTTCAAGTCTAAAGGGTCAAATATGTAGAAATCATCATCGTATGGGGAATCTACATCGCCAACGGGGTAATCTAGATAAACGCAGTGGTCATTGCTGATGGCTGGGCTGTATATGCGAAAGTGGAATCCTACTCGTAAGTCTAAAGTTGTTGAATCCGGTTGGGGTGTGGGTGTAACATTACATAGTAACAGACCATTACAAGAGTGTATAATAGTAGAAGACATGTATTTGCGTCGATCAAGATCAAGGTGGAAGAAGATTTTGTTGGCATTGTTATTATTGGTGTGGAAGGGAACAATAGAAGCTCTTTTGTTATTTCAAATAGCATAGTTGAAATTCAATTTTTCTTATATTTGAAAGAAAAAAAAAGGCTGCGTCTAGTGAAAATTCAACGATGAAACAAGACACAAACGGAGGATGTATAGTCTCAATATAAGTTGAGATATGAGTGAGCGATTGAAGAGGGATGATGATATATCAAGTAACACTTAAGTTGCTAGCTAGAAATAATGCAATGCAATATATATATATATATATATAAGATTGGATTTATTTATTAATTAGTGGTAAAGCTGGAGCATATACATAAAGTCAGCTTATTTGATTTAATTAACTGTTTTGAGCACAATTCTCTGGACCAAACTGCAGCGTATTTTTCTTGGTATCAAAAATGAACTTAAAGTCAGCTTGTTGGTAGGCACCCAAGAGATTCACTTGCTGGTCTGGGACAATATTGAAACAGAACCATTCTGTGTCCCGTTTTAGTTTCTGTTCAAAAACATTTTGAGGAGGTAAATCGAGATGAGCACCTCCTTTGAAGTAGTAATTGACACTTGGTATGTTGGCAGTAAATCCTTGTGGCTTCCTCATCCTCTTATAACAAATTTTGTCTTTAAAGGTTACGACATCCTTTTCAAAGTCCCCAGTTGCGGTAATTAGAATGCTATCTAATTTACTCACAAGTTTTTCATGGGCACCGTTCAGCATAAGTGAATCAGTGGAGCCAGAGTCAACAACTAACTGCTGATTTCCAAGCCTCCTCCGATCAATCCGAAGCCTCTTGCCGTTTACTCCAAGGTCTTCCAGCTGCAAAACAAAGTGATTTTTAGTTGCCTTAGTCAAAAAGATCAAAAAGATCCACCGTCTGGAACCTTGTTAACGGCTTCACTTCTGAGGCAAACCTCAGGTAGGTTGGAGGAGGGTTTCACATGGCGCAGAACCATGCAGTATGAAAATTTCTTTGCTTTATATTGGCTTAGAAAAGAAAGGGGACCAGGGCTCATGCCAAAAATCCCTGCTATCAGCATCACCAGCATTACCGTCATCGTCATAGTTCTTATAACCGCACCCGAAGACAATCCCTTTCACCGCCTCCGTACCACTTGGTGACGAAGTAGAGGGGAATCTGAAGGTCTCACTGGAAAGCACGCCTGTGCTTTTGATGGATCCAGTTTTGTACTTCACCGTGTATATGCAGTGGCCTTTTTCGTCGGAGCGACTGGGTTTGCAGAGGGGGTGACTTGAAGGCAGAGGTTGGTAAGTTCTTGACTTGCTATCCGGAAACGGTTCTTCTTTCTGAGGATAGCACCTATGGTTTTCATCTTGAATCTTGCATTCCTCACATTGAATCCATATTAAGTCGGATCCAGTGTCCAATGCTAATAGATAAGATTTGTAAGCGACATCACCCTCGATATCGATGGTACCAATACCAATCTTTACTACCACGTCTTGTTTATATGGGGAAATCAAGGGATTTACCAGGTTAGAATGATAAAATGGAGATTTTGGGAAATGTGGTGGGATGAGCTCGAGGGACAAGCCATCACTTAGTGACGGTGATGGTGGAGGAAGGGGTAATGACATTGATGATAAAACCATGAGGAAGAAGAAGAAAGCTAAAATCATCATTTTCATTAACAGTGGCGATGCCATATATAAATTAGGTATTGTTCTGCACGTATATAATAACCACACTACACACATATATATAGGCAAGCAACATCATGGTATCATATCAATTACAACTTTACAAGTGCTTTAATTAATGGTAAGGACTAGGACACAAATTCAGAAACTGGTGTGACATTTATGATTTAACAATTCTTTAACTAATTATTGAAAAAATGTGGTAACCAGTTAATTTGGTAGCTGAAGTCATCGAATATGTTCATGGATTATTTTTAGAGTTATGTTAGATGGCCAATAATTTGTTATCCAATATAGTCACTACTTACTGAAGGGGGATAAAATATAATAATTTATTCAATCATGCTATTAATAAGTATTTGACATTTTATACAAAAGTTTATTATATTAGTATAAATAAGTTTGATTATGCATTTATTATATATTTAATCGATTATTTTATTATGACATATTTAATTAATTTAGTGATTAATTATTTAATTGAAAAATGTATAAATTAATATATAAATATATATGTTTATTTGATTATTGCTTTTTAATATAAATATTTTTGATAATACATTCTGATTGCTGCCATTATTTGAGGTTTATTTTGGTAAAATATGTGCTTACTGTGTTTGTAATACTTTTGGCTTACCTTGATAAATTGATTGATGTTGGATTTATTTTTGGCAGTTCCTTTAATGTTTAAGGATGAAAGTTGTTGTGTTTGAAAAGACTATATCATGTTTGAAAAATATGTTTCCTACCATGACTATGATTACTCTGATTTGTTGGAAAATATTTTTTTAACCAATTTGAACAGCATGTCTTCCTTCAAAAATAAATCTTTGATTGATTATGAAAGATTGAGTAGAAAATCAGTTTATGATATCAAATGAGTTTTTTTTTTTTTTTTTTTTTTATGAGTCACCAAAAAAATATGAGTTTTTTTATTATCAATGTAAATCTGCTCATAAATCAAGCATTTAGCATCATGTAATATGCTAATAACATTGTTATTTGAAGCTTGATTAAAATGTTACAGGTTTGTGCTTTCCTTGGTAAAATAGCATACATCAAGGGGGAGCCATGTGACATTTAGAAAGGGGAAGAAATTCAATCTTCAAAGGGAGTACTCATACTCAAATCTTTAGATTTCTTTTCATTTCAATTTTAATAATGTTTGTCATCAAATGGGAGATTGATGAGTTTGGAAAACTCCAAACTAATATTTGTGATGACTAAATATTATTACTTTGATAAATAGCAAAAATATTAATTCACATATGTTAATAAATTAATATTTCTGCTATGCAGGTATGTTTGGACTGAAAATAAAAGAATTCTGGTACAAGTCCAATTGTAACATGAATATTCAGCTTTGATGTTGTGATTATGTTAGCTGAAAACATGGTTATGATATTTGAGTCAGAAATTGTGATCCAAGCCCAATTGGTTTAATATTTCAGCTGTGGTGAAAGAGCATATGATGAGTATGGTTGAATTGATTATTATGTTACTTGGACCAAATTGATCCATTATTACTTCAAGCCCAAATTTATTATGTTTATACAAAAATTTTAGTAAAACATACAAGTAACTATTTATCAATAATAATAATAATAATAATAATAATAATAATAATAATAACATTCACGTTATATTAATATAAAAATCAATCGCTAAATAAGTTATGTATAAAATACATTTAACAATATAAAATAGATTTTAAAAATAAATAAATTAAATAATATATTTATTTATATATAAATAATTGATGACTGATTTAATTTTTAATTTTGTATATACATATAATAAAAATTTATATGCAGTTGTATATATTTATAGTAAAATTAATAATTTAAAATTATTAAATAACAATTTAATTAAACATATCAAATTATTTAATATTTATCAATTTACAGGTTCACACCAAGATAACTATATCTAAATCATTATCATGTACACGTAGAATTTATGCTTAATAGGTTTGAGGTGTGTGGCCCATAACTAGTAGTTATATAAGATTATGTGCTTGTTTGGACGCCATTATTTTGTTAAAAAAAATATCTTTTTTTTATTAAAAAAGATTTTTTTATTTTTTGGCGTATTTGGCAAATTTCTAGTAGTAAAAGTAAAAGCATTAGAAAAAATAAAAAAACATCTTTTTTGAAAAACTGTAATTTACATCTTTTTTTTAAAAGATCTTTTTTCCTTAAAAAAAAGATGTTTTTCATGTAATAAATAAACAAAAAAGTACTTTTATATTATTATACCCAAATATAATTGATAGATAAAAAGTGGTCTGTCTAAAATCATCTCAAGTCTTTTGAGTTTATCTGATGTACCATTTAATTTAAAGCATTAGATTAAATTGATAAACGATCTAATGGTTTATATTTAATTTATTTAAATTTATTAAAAATTACATCAAAAGATACAAATCTTTTGATATTTTAAAATTCTCCCCATATAAAATTTGAGAACTAAACCCTAATTTTAACTACTTGTTGCCTTCTTCCTCCTGGCCATTATCCTCCGCTTCTTCCCCTACCTTCTTCTTCACCAGATACCTTCATGTTTCAACTCAAATTCTCAATTTCATTCAAATTCCTTTGAATTGTTTCAGACATTTCTCAAATCCTTTCTCAACCAATTCCAAATCGCAATCACTTTCCAAAATTATTTATAAAGTCAAAATCAAACCCCTTTAACTTCAATTCAAGAAAAACCACTTTTTATAATAATCAAGTAAATGACTTTTCCAAATCCATTTCTTATCAACAACCATACTTCACTCAAACAATCAAACACCCAATAATTCAGTCCAACAAGCAATCACATCCACAAGACAAATATAATCACACAACTCTGTAATATAAATTAGATTTTAAGAAAAATCCCTACCTCGATTGCGATCTAACTACGAGATATAAACTCTTTTTCTTTCGGCTCGCATTCAGCGGCAGCTGCAACCGCAGTTCCGTTTACTTTCACAACAACTTTTACTCCAACCATGCAATTACCGAAACTCGACCTAGAACGTCAATATCACGAAATTCTCAATAATTCATAGCAAAATAATAGCAGTAAGGATATCAAGGTTAAAATAACTTACTGCAGCTATAGAAAACACAACGATGGAGCAGCAAAGAACATAATCAGGACCTATGCATCTGTCCTGATGGCAGTAACACTATTCCGATTGGTAAGGCAGCAGGGATATCAATAAAATCAGAATAGCGGAGCAAAATAGAAATAGAACAGATTCAAGAAAGGAGGAAGCAGTTACCGGTAAATCTGGCCTGGTTCCGACAACAGCGTATAGCCGAGTAACTTGCAACAACCAAAACCCAATAAGACAGAGGCTTCAGATACGGTCTCCGGCGGCCACGGACACGGTTGCGCGACTCAAAACAGAACCAGGTAGAGCGGCGGTAGCCTCCAGCAACTCCGGTGAGCTTCCTCAACGACGGTGATGGCAGGAGCTTCGGCGGTGCTAACTGAGGCTGGACGGCAGCAGGAACGGCGGCGGTAGCTTCACGCAGCACGGCGGCGCCTATCCTTTCCCCCACCGCGAGCTCTCTGTCTCTCTCTCGCCCTCTGTTCCGATGACAGCGACGATGGCTCCCTTCGGCGACGACGACGGCGCGAATAGTAACAGCTGCGGCGGCGAGCTTCATCTGCAGCGAGGAACGGCGTAATAGCATCGTTCTTCTTCTCCTCTGGCTCGTGGTCGGCAGCGACGGGCGCGAGGTCAGTGGCAATCCGCGATGGTGGCGACGAGCTGGAGGACGAACGGCGGCAGCTGTGGCAGCGGTCTTCCTCTCCCACCAACGCTCTCTCTCTCTCTCTTGGATCTCCCCTTCTCTCGATTAGCAGCGGCGGCGGCGGTGGCAGTGACACCCATCGCGCCGGCTCCCTCTTCTCTTCTCTCCTTTTTTTCTTTCTTTCCTTATTTTCTTTTGTTTTCCTCTGCCGTGGGTGTAATAGGGGAAGGACAAATGGCGGCTAGGGTTAGATACAAAGGAGAATTAGGGTTTAATTTGGGACAAATATGAAATTAGGAATTTTTAGGCAAATTAAAATTTTGTTAAATTTTAATAAAATTAAGAGATATTATATTAAATTAAATATAAAATATCCATTTTTAAAATACCTTTTCAATTACAAATTTATAAATTAGTTTCAATTAAATGCTAATTAAATAAAAATTGGAGACAAATAAATTAATTCTCCTTTATTTATAAAATAAGGTTAAAAATATAAATATCTGAAATTAAGGCATATAAACACTGAATTTTTTTAAATGAATTAATTCTCTTTTATTTAAATGATTTTTTTTTCACCAATACTGAATTGATTACACTCATTTGAACACTTCTTCCTGTAAGGGAGCATCAAAACCGCAATTCAGGCTGGGTCAGCATTGGCATTCACCTCTGCATTGATTGATTTCAGAGGTCAGAGAATAAAACATGATTCTCATAAGGAGTATGCTGCCTACAACTCTGCATTGATGAAAACTATTAAGGGTGCAACAACTGGTTTAATTTCTGGCACCCTCTGGGTACTGTTGTTGCCACCTGGAATCATGTTCCTCGTGTTGAGAGAAACGTTGCTCGTCCAGGCCTCATAAGAACTTTCAAGATGATGGGCAACTATGCATTGACCTTTGTTGTCATAGGAGGAGTCTACATTGGTGTTAAGCAGTTGGTGCAGAACGCTAGGATGAAGAGGGATCTTGTCAATTGTGCTGTAGGTGTGCAACTGTTCTGGGTTACAAAGGTAGCCTTTTGCTCCAAACTATTTTATCTCTGTTAGACCATAATTTACATATGTTAAATCTATATCTTGAAATCTCACTTATGGAATGTCGATGAAAATGGTGAACAGAACTCAATGATGCTTTGATGGCTTTCCCCTATAATCTAATTAGATGTGATAGTGAAGTATCATATAAGGAAATCCAGTTCCTTTGTATGTGAATGTTGTGTGTGCGTGTGCCCCATCAACAAAATCCTCCTCCTCCTCTTTTTCAAGTTACGTTGCTTGTGTGTATTCGTGAGTTTTCATATTTGTTTCTTTATGATTTGTGTTTGGATCCGATGTGTTTTTATTCATATCCTTAATGTCAATTCTGAAATCACAGAAGCTTAAAGTGACATTTGTGCCATTTTTTTTGCTGTCTTCGGTGATCTGTTTCATTCAGATCCAATAATACTTGCTTGATAGCTGATGTTATGTGAACTTGAACCTTATTTTTTTTTTTTCGCTGACATTTAGTTGTATTCCCTTATTTTCATTATTTTTCGGTGAAGCTCCTAAGTTGTTCGTTTTCCATTCCAACCAAGAAATTTTCTTGTTCTTAAAGCCCACAATGTCTTGTAGCCATAACTTAAGGCCTAAGCATAATGTATCTGTTAGCGGTTGTAGTTCAAATGAAACCTTTATTGCTAACTAATTGAAACTTTTCTTTTAATTAATTTCTGGAAAGAATGAGAATTATAGGATGCCATGATAAAGTTAGCTGTATTTTTCGTTGCTTGGGGCTATGTTAGTTATTATTGTAATGCTTATTCAGCCTTAAAATTTGTTTTACATAGATGGTTGGTCAGTTAATGTGCCTGCAAATACTGGCACTGGAAGAAGTCAATATGTGAATGCTGGAGAACTAAGTGGCAGGCTGGCAGCACTTCTTCACATACTTAACAAGCTGATAAACATAGGGGTGTTAGCTTTAACACTGATTTGATACATAGTGATCTTATAGCCTATATAAACATTGTGGGAGCATAGAACTAAGATATATTTTTTCCTATGTAAATTCTCTTGCCGGTACATATTTATTTGTCGCAATCGGCCAAAACCAAACCCACATTTAGTATTTTGAATGTTGCTTCTTGTGCTTCATTTACGGAGTGTTATAAATTTATTGACAGTATTGTAAATTTATTGACAGAATTACTTATTCAATCGCAGATAGTTATACAATAGTCTTAAAATAACATAGCCCTGAATGTTCTTAACTTTTGAAATTAATTTCTCAAGCTACACTTATAAAATAGTTTCAATATAAATTTATCAAACGTCTATATTTTGTTATTTCCTTTTAATGATTTGTTAGCGTTTAGAAAAATGAAAATTTAAAATTTCATGCTGACAAACAAGGCTTTCGAGTTACATTTTATAATCATATGTTAAGGAAAGTCTTATTAATTATTATGCTTTTTTTTCATTAATTCCAAAAAAAAGTATAGTCTAATTTTGATATGTAGATAGTATCTCCCAAACCTTGTTTCACTTTTTATATGACAGAACACTTGCAAGAGTAAACACTTCATAACATAATAAAGTATTGCTGTCATTTTAAACCAATTAAATAAAGCGGAACAAAAAATAATTTGACACTAAATAATTAGAACAGTAATTTACAGGAATATAATGTAAAAAACTAACATCAAGATTAAATCAAATTAATGAATAAATTATCTGAAACATTCAGATTTCGGCCACCACATCGCGCAGTATTAGAACACATTATAATCTATTAGATATTTAAGTAAGAATTGGACATTGAGAGGGGCTAAATACATAGCAGATCTCTAATTGAGGACACATATTTTAAAATTAAACTAATAATTAATCATATTATTTCACCAAGAAATGTACTCTAAGTCTTCATATTCTTTTTTTGTTTTTCTTCTTCATTTCTAGTCATGAGCTCTCCAAATACAAACACCATTAATAATGATAACAGTTTGGTATATTTCTAGTCACGAGCTCTGCTTTCTCTGAAAGGTGGGTATAATGTTGCAACTGGGAAAGCGTCAAGTGCAGCAACTAGATATATCTATACAGATTTTAAGACACTCTCACTCCTGTTTTGAATATTTGACAACTGGCTTCAACAAAAATCGTGAAGGTCAATTTTTTTTCTTTCTATTTTCATGCAAAGTTCTTTTTCGCATGCTTTTTCATGTTAAGCTATTTTTGGAAAGGGTACACAAAAAAGGAATTGATTCTCCTTCTGCTGCTGCATATCCCGTGACCTTAGCAATATACTAATTTAAGTAATTGGGTTAGAGTCTACTTCTTTTAATATTGGGTACTGATTTACGTCTCTCTCTGTTTGTTTACTTGACTACAAATTTTATTATTTTTTTGTAGTATTGTAAATTTATTGACAGAATTACTTATTCAATCGCAGATACAGTTATACAATAGTCTTAACATAATATAGTCCTAAATGTTCTTCACTTTTGAAATTAATTTCTCAAGCTACACTTATAAAATAGTTCCAATATAAATTTGTCAAGCGTCTATATTTTGTTATTTTCTTTTAATGATTTGTTAGTGTTTAAAAGAAAAAGCTTAAAATTTCATGTCGACAAACAAGGCCTTTGACTTACATTTTATAATCATATGCTAAGCAAAGCCTTATTAATTATTATGCTTTTTTTTCTCATTAATTCCAAAAAAAAAAGTATAGTCTAATTTTGATATGTAAATAATATCTCCGAAATTGTGTTTCACTTTTTATATAACAGAACACTTGCAAATTGTAAGAGTAAACACTTCAATATCATAATAAAGCATTGCTGTCATTTTAAACCAATTAAACAAAATAGAATAAGAATAATTTGACACTAAATAATTAGACCTTTTGCATGAATATGGAACTGCACTAGTTTTCATGAATTAGACCTTTTAAATTCTACTTCTCTATTAAGTTAAACATTGAGAGGGCGGAGACCTAACATGGTGTTTAATGTTGGCCCCAATAGTGACTTACCCTACTTGTTTAATGACCCAAATAAAAGAGACAAAAAAATAATATGTTTTTGTCATGCTTGTATATAATAACTAATAAGTTAGGGTCTAATTTTTGTACAGCGCACTTATTTATCGAGATGTAGCATCCCCATGTAATACCTTTTTGACCGTGACTAAAATGATAAACTAACAGTTCAATACCACATTCAACACTAGTGAAACAACTTTGTTTATTTTTGACATTCAATCAAAATAGATACAATATCATTTTCTTATTTTTTATTATCATAATATTTTTTTATAAAAATTCACTTGTAATTATTTTTATGTAAAATTAATAATAAAAAACATCATGAATTAAGTTTTACCATCATGAATCTATCTTTATTCCTCATCTTTATGAGACCTAGATAAAACATTAAACTTGTGCTTAGCTAAATCAGATCAAACATTGGTACTTTAGTTTACTCTATTGATCGAATGACATCCATTAAAGAAAAAGTGATGTTTCACCTAAGAAGGATGAAGCTTTTGGTTGTCCATCATGTGATTTCCTTCAACTGCATTTATCATATTTAATTGTGCTAGTTGTTTAGTGCTTTATGTAATTTATCTTGGGTTGGAGCCCTTAAACTATGGCGTTTTCTTAATGTGTTTCCTTTACATTTCTTGCCCCCTCATGCTGTACTTTTGCATTTTCAATTGGAGAAAATTGGAGAGAAAATAGAGGAAGAAAAGGTACAGCATATAAAAGATGAAGAATTGGGGTTGGGGTAGTAGAAAGAGAGAGAGAATGGTAACAATTCTGGTTGCAAAATGCGAAGTTTTTTAATCATAATTTTAGAGTCATTTACATCAGTCTCCTAAATTTTTAATATTAAATATTTTAAGTTTTTAAATATAATTTTTTTAATTTAATTTGTTTAATTAAAATAATTATTTTAAAATTTTATACATTTTTTATATTTTATTTTTAATCAAATTAAAAAATATATAATATTATCTAATAAAAATAACTGTTAAAAATTATTTTATATATTTTGATATTTAAAAAATAAATTTAATTTTAATATATTGATAATATAAAATATTTTATATAATATACAATTATAATTATTTTTTAATAATAAATTATATAATTAAATATATATGTAAAACAATTTTTACATTAAAAATACATTAAATTTAAATTTTTAAAAAATTAGTATCCAATTTTAAAAATTTTAGTAATTAATCAAGATAATTATTCATAATTTTATGAAAATAAATTTTTTATTTTTAATTTGAAGAAAACACCGCATGGTAACTGTTGAACTAGAATTTTCGCTAATTCACACTTTTGGGTTTGGTGGGTCGGCCACGAGCTTTGTGTGTGCGTGGAGTTCACGCTTCATAAAACTCATGCTTGCTTTCCAACACACTAACTCATCTTCTAACATCTTTTTCACACAATTTCATGAAAAAAGTATATGGTACTGCAAGAAATTTAAGTAATTATATTTGTATACTAAATATATAAAAATATTATTATTATAATTAATTACATATTTAGAATATTTTTAATTAAAAAAATATATTAATTATTAAAAAATACTAATATTAAAATAGTGTCTAAAAAATAATAATGTCACTGCTATTTTAATAATGTTATTTTTTTCTATAAATTCATAAAAATATACAAAGCAAAGAAATTATATTTGGAGTTACTTTATAAAAAATTAGAGTAAACATATTTTTTTTTAGCGTCTATTATAAAAAATGTATCAATAACGAAATTACAATGAGCCAATGACTAATAGCATATAAAATGAATTAATTACTCATAACATATATGGTTTTGTTACTTAGTTTAACATGAAATTTTTTGGGTTATGTTACATATATACCAAAATTAGCCACTAAAGTCAGTTATCAGTATAAAATACATGTTAGAATATAAATACACATTAAAAATAAATTAAATCACAAATATATTTATACACAAATATATTGATGACTAATTTTAATAACTGATTTTAGTGTATAAATAACATTTCTCTTTAAAGATATATTTTAGTTAAATCTTTAAAATAATCAAAATTTTCATAGCAGAATAAATAAACTTTTTAAAGTAAAATAATTAAATATTTTATCAACACAAAAACTCAATTATTGCTATATTTTATTATAAATATAATTATATAAATTATTCTATATTTACATATAAATAACCAATTTGTGTGCAATCTTTCTATCATTCTATGCCTACATAACATGATCCTAAAATATTATTGTTTGTCTCCTAGTGAGTACGAAATATCTCCGTATGTAACTCTTAAGTTTTAAGTCTTTTTATACAAATAACAAAAAGTAACAATATCTAACTTAATTTATCTTTTAATTATTTTCAGAGTGGCCCCAAATGAAAAAGGAACAAGTCGTACATTATTTTATCGATTCAAAGATACATCACGCTGTTGTACGGTTTTGTGATCCAGCCTCCCATTTGCACTAGTCATTTCACTCATTTGACTCATTTTTCATTGGAAAGGAAGAAATCAAAATAGATAGAAAAATGATATAAACGTGCTTTAGTTTAAATACTTTTATGAAATAAAACTTTCACGGTATAATTTATTTATATACTACCATATTAGTTGTTATAGTTATTTTCAATTTTATTATGTAAAGGTTATTCAAAATTTTTAATGTGATTTATTGATAATATAAAATAGTTTTAGATTTTAGTAGATATCAACATATGATATTCATGGATATATTTAAAAAAAAAAGTTAAGGTTTAATTATTCTATTAGTCTTTATAATTATATTAAATTTTTAATTAAATTTTTATATTTTTTAATTTTGTCAAAAAATTAAAATTAACAAAATATTTTTTCTAAAAAATATACGGTTAAAAATTTAATTAAATTTTTAATTATAAATACCTTTAATTTACAAAAAAATATTCAATTAATTTTAATATTTTTTATATTAAGAATGACCTAATTATAAAACTAAAAAGAGTATAAAAAATTAATTGAAAAAAATATATATAAAAATTTAATTATAAATTTGATAAAACTATAAAAATTAACAGAATAATTAACTCAAAAATTAATCACTCAAACATGGTGGATCAACACTTGTATTATTAAGTTAGACACTGAGGCGTAGGGACCTAACATAGTGTTAAATGTTGATCCCAATAGTGCTTCTTCAAGGTACAATTTCCCTCCACTTGTTTAATGACCCAAATTAAACAGACAAGCTTTTGTCATGCTTGTATATACCCCTTGTAATACCTTATTGACAGTGACTAAAATGATGAACTAACACTTCAATACCATATTCAACACTAGTGAAATAACTTTGTTTATTTTTGACATTCAATCAAAATAGATACAATATCAGTTTCTTATTTTTTATTATCATAATATTTTTTAATAAAAACCCACTTGTAATTATTTTTATGTAAAATTAATAATAAAAAACATCATGAATTAAGTTTTACCATCATGAATCTATCTTTATTCCTCATCTTTTTGAGACCTGGATAAAACATTAAACTTGTGCTTAGCTAAATCAGATCAAACATTGGTACTTTAGTTTACTCTATTGATCGAATAGCATCCATAAAAAAAAATGATGTTTCACTTAAGAAAGGTTAAACTTTTGGTTATCCATCATGTGGTTTTCATTCATCTGCATTTGTCATACATAATTATGCTTAGTTGCTTAATACTAATTTTAAATACAAGACAAATCAAGAAAAAATTAAAATATTGATCACTTAATATTTTTCTCTAATATCACGCTTAATGAATCTATAAAAGATAATAAAACATGGAGAAAAAAATGTTTTTCCTTGCACTTCTATACTAATTAAGGAAATCAAGGAATAACTCAATATTGATAGTTGTTGGAAGCACGTTAGTTCTTGACATACATTAATTGATATGTCCACAGACAAGGACATATACACTATACAGACATATTTTCTTATTTATTCTTGAATTTTATTGGTGTCACAAGTAAACATTATTTATGATATTCAAAATAAATTGATCTTCATATATAACTGTTAAAATTATTGACATAGATTAGGAGGAAGAGGAAAAAACACTGGTTAATCAAAGCCCTCCTTATTGTTAACTTCTCATTAACTTGAAAATCTTGAAAATTAAATGAAAACTTCTCATACCCCTCTGAAGTGGTACCCAACTTTCTGCAGGATGGAGCTTTGCTGTTGGCTTTTTCTTTCTTTGTTTCCGTACTCTACCAAAATATAGTAATAGAATAGTATAGAGGTATTTAAAAAAAAAACGGTATTTAAAATTTTAAATCAAGAAAAATTAATGTGAAAATTTTATTTTCTAATTTGTAAGAGTTAAGAAGTCAATATTTTTCCACCAATACCAGTTAATTCTTTTAATTTTAAATTTTAAATTCTTAAATTATATACCGTAAATTTTAATTTTAAATTACCAATTCTCCAAAAATAAAAATTAAAAAAATAATTAAAAAAATTACTATTATTAACTACTTAAAAATTGGTTCTTATACTTTTTCAATTTGTAAAATAAAAACTCTATTTCAACAACTTTTAAAATATAACTAAGCTTGAAAGAGAAAATTGGTGATAAAAATAGTTTATTAAAAAAAAAAAAGAGTATGAGAGAGAGATAGGGAAAAGTGTCATACATTTGAGGTTGAAGCAAAGACTAATGTTGCATGAACACATAACAAGAATAAACATAAAACAAAGTCTGTGCTGAATTTATATTAGGTGTCGCCATGCATGCAGCTGAATCTGGCAAATAAGATGAATAACAATATTAAGGAAACAAATTTTCAAGAAACTGGCACATGTAATTTAAATGGATCAAGTTTGCCTCAACACAATGGACTCTCAAATAAATCTTTGACTACTCATTCCAGTGGCTAATATTTTGACTTTGAATTTAACCTTAGCTTGTGCATGCAAAAGTTCAACGCCCAAAAAATCTATCATTAAAGTAATAAAATAAGACCAAAATAAATACAATACTATTTCTATATAATGAATATTATACAATACAAAGCAAGACCAAAAATTCTATGAGAGGATGGCAGCGGCGACTCAGAGATAGTGTCGAGGTGAGGCTTCTAGAGAATAAGACGGCAGGGTCTGCTAGTGCTTGTGTGAGTGGGGGTGGAGAGCTTCTGATATGTTGCTGCAGCGTGTTGGTTGGGAGGGGGAGGGATGGGAACGAGGAAGTAGATATTGCCGCGACGGAGGTCAGCGTGGGGAGAAACGATGAGGAGATTGGGGGAAGAAAGGTTCTTGAGGACATGGTTAGGATGGGCTCTCATGACGTCAGCAGCCTTGATGGTGCAAGTGGTGATCTCTTCAACTCTGGCATTGGAGTGAACTATTCGTATCACGTCTAGTGCCCCGCATGGCAAGATGCATGATATGCATCCCCCTATGCTCTTCTTCATTATCCACATCCTTCCCTTTCCTACCCACAATACACACACTTTCTTCTTTTCTCCTTATATATATATTTTTTCTCTCCCTACATTTTTTATTCTAAAACTCACTTGCATTTATCTTCCATATTAACCATACGCTTTGTACCAAGAGCCAAACACCTATTATAAAAAAGTAATCAGTACAAGAAAGAGGGAGGAAAACCTAGATCAGATTAGTTTCTAATTGAAAAATATCTGAAGCATAGCATTTCAGATTAAGGATAGCCCTACAGTTACCAAGTAATTCCACTAGTGCAAATAAAAGGAGAATTCTATGACACAACAGCATTTTCCTTTTCTTTTTCCTTTTTCTCTTATTGCCCATACTCATGCTAGTTTTTTCTCTGTTTGCTGACAACACTTAATACGAAGAAAATAAAACGAAAAGTATACTAATGCGAAAATTAGTAATAGCACTTAGACTAGCCCAATATATAGACTGAAACAAAATCAAGCGGGGTTCAATACTATCAGAAAAAAATCAAGGGGTTATAGGTTTTCAAGATAATTAGTTTTCAATTTATTTTTTTCCGTTGACCATTGGCTTATGAGGGAAAATAATTAAGGTTCCTTTATCTTAAAATGAGAGAAGGAATATGTCACCACTCACAAGAGGTTATTGAGGACAATTCAACAATTTTGACTCTTCCAAGTCCTCCAAAGTACAATGTCCAAGCGGGCACAAGTGGTTTTGTTTGACTTATTTAAGCATCATATCTCGGATTCCATTTTTAAGATTATCTCTATGCAATAGGTTTTATAATCAGTTCACTTTTAATTAGAGTTTTTAATTTTTTAAATTTTCGTATTTTCTATTACTCTTAAGATTTTGTGAGAAAATAAAAATGATCTTTCCATGTATTAATTTATTAGCTTTTCTTTCAATACAGTTAGAATCCCTTTTAACCTTATCCGTTACGATAAGATTTTAAGTATAAATGTCGTTTATTTTGAATTTGGCATCCTCACTCACACTATATATTGTGATGGAAAAAAATTTGGTAACAAAAAATTTTCAGTCATAATTAGCCAAAACTTTCCATAAAAATATATCAAAATTAAATTTTTAATTATATATATTTATATTTGTATCACTTCTAGTTAAAATAGTTAGCGCTACACTTTTGTTAATTTGACTATATATATGGTTTATGTGAAATTAAGTTAAACTTTATATATAATTATATTATGTGATTATTTAGAAGAAGAGATAAACTTTGTTATGATGATTATATTATATGATAGGAAAAATTTTAAATATTTTTAAAATATATATGTATTAGCAATTTTAACCATTAATTTTAATTATAAAAAGTATACATTATTTATTAATTGACATTAACAATTAAAATTATATTAATATTTTAAGAATGTTTAAAAATTTTCTATACGAAAAATGTATAGGAATATAAAGTAAGGTGTTAATATGTGTATAAAATATTAATATTGGAAGGGTACTATTATTATTATTATTATTATTATTATTATTATTATTATTATTATTATTATTATTATTATTATTATTATGGTGTAAATGTGGGGTGATGGAAGCAACAAGAACTTTATAGTTTATAGGATGAGTAACACTAACAAAAGAGTAAAAGTAAAACTTTGAAAAGCCCATTCCCATTCGGCCATTCCCATTCCCCCTCTCTCTCTCTCTCTTTCTCTTTATGTGACCCGCATCTTTTTCTAGCTAATTCTTTTCCTATATATATTTTAGTTTAACATTATGCGGTTGCATCTTCTTCTCCAAAATGCGCGTAGATTCTCTCTTATATCTTCCCCATCTTCTTCTCCAAGGAAATGGAGGTTTTTTATCATACGTCAACTTTAAGCACCGTGTGCTAAGTCCGCTACTTTGGTTTGGAAAGCTAATTGATTTAGTACGTTTAGCTTGGAACTATTAAACTTTACCTGATCACCTAAGAAAAAACCAGTCTTACCTTAAAATTTATTCTCTGATATCTATCGCCTAATCCCACAAGCGGATTCAAGCTTTTTTTAAGAGTTTCTTTAAGTAATTACACAAGAGTTTAGCTTTAATAATGAAGAATAGTATAAGGGGATGCATATCATGCATCCTACTATGCGGGGCATTGGACGTGATACGTATAGTTCACTCCAATGGCAGAATTAAGGTGTTAATATGTGTATAAAATATTAATATTGGAAGGGTAGTACTATTATTATTATTATTATTATTATTATTATTATTATTATTATTATTATTATGGCGTAAATGTGGGGTGATGGAAGCAACAAGAACTTTATAGTTTATAGGATGAGTAACACTAACAAAAGAGTAAAAGTAAAACTTTGAAAAGTCTATTCCCATTCGGCCATTCCCATTCCCTTTCACTCTCTCTCTTTCTCTTTATGTGACCCACATATTTTTCTAGCTAACTCTTTTTCTATATATATTTTGGTTTAACATTATACGGTTGCATCTTCTTCTCCAAAATGCGCGCAGATTCTTTCTTATAGCTTCCCCATCTTCTTCTCCAAGGAAATGGAGGTTCTTTTATCATACGTCAACTTTAAGCAACGTGTGCTAAGTCCGCTACTTTGGTTTGGAAAGCTAATTGATTTAGTACGTTTAGCTTGGAACTATTAAACTTTACCCAATCACCTAAGAAAAAACCAGTCTTACATTAAAATTTATTCTCTGATATCTATATCGCCTAATCCCACAAGCGGATTCAAGCCTTTTTTAAGAGTTTCTTTAAGTAATTACATAAGAGTTTAGCTTTAATAATGAAGAATAGCATAAGGGGATGCATATCATGTATCCTACCATGCGGGGCATTGGACGTGATACGTATAGTTCACTCCAATGGCAGAATTGAAGAGCTCACTACTCGCACCATCAACGTTGCTGACGTCATGAGAGCTCATCCTAACCATATCCTCAAGAAATATTCTCCCTCCAACCTTCTCATCGTTCCTCCCCACGCTGACCTCTATCGCGGCAATATCTACTTCCTCGTTCCCCTTCCTCCCCCTCCCAATCAACACGCTGCAGTAGTAGATCAGCAGGTCTCCACCTCCACTCACACAAGCACCAGCAGCCGTCTTACTCTCTGGAGGCCTCACCTCGACACCATCTCAGAGAATAGAGATGAACTGATAGAAGAATAATAGAAACTGTTCTTCTTAGTTGCGCCTTTCTATATGGCATCTTCTGGGTATTTGTCTCTAAGTGGTGGTTCCATGAGAGCGTAATGATAGTGGTGAGTGTTCCCTTCTGTTTCATTCTCTACTAAGCTCGATTTTGGTCTCATAAACATGATGCATTTCTTCCACTTGAATTAATGAAACATTTTCACTTCTGTACAGGTAGCTCGAGGCAATAGGAGTGGAGAAGATGGTATCCCCATGCTGCTTAGCATAATTGGTTTTGGGGACATAATCTTATCGGGGCTTCTAGTCGCATTTTCACTAAGGTCGAAACGAAAGTCATATATATTCGTCTTCCCTAGTTTAAACACTTTAATCACTACATAAATGAAAAGAATCCCTTGTCTCATTTTAATGGTTCCTGGACTTAATTATTGTACCGATAAATTTACAGGTATGATTGGTTGGCAAAGAGGAACCTTCGGTCTGGATACTTCGTGTGGGCAATGAGTGCTTACGGTTTAGGTATGCTATTTCTATGTTTGATTCTTGGTATGACTTTAGTTGGTAGGATGTGTCAAAGGGTAATTTTCCATAAAAACTTTTGGACTTTATTTACTTTGTTACAAAATTGAGCCGGCTCACTTTCGGACCAGAATTAGGATGTAGATGAGAATTGAGATCACGGTTTGCTTGGTGTCTTTACATCATTCTCTTGAACTTTGATCTACAGGTCTCCTTCTAACATATGTTGCTTTGAACTTGATGGATGGGCATGGTCAACCAGCATTGCTTTATATCGTCCCGTTTACTCTTGGTTAGTACAATTGTTATTTCAACATGTTCGGGTGGCTGCCAAAGGCACCATTGAGAACTAATGTTAAACTTTATGCATGTTTCTTACTACGAGTTGTCATCGTGATTTACAAAAACTTGTATTGTTTTTAAAACCTTGGTTTTCTTCAAATGCAGGCACATTTTTGTTATTGGAAAAGAAGAGAGGTGAACTCAATCTTTTATGGATAAGAGGGGAACCAGAAATGCCTTGCCCTCATAACCAAGAGTCTCAACAATGAACGAAGTGATAATAGGGATAGTAGTATAGTGTACCATAGGTGTTGGTTTAATAGGAGACTGATAGAAACTCTAGGAGACTATGTAAACATTTGGAACTGTCATAACAAAAATTTCAACCAAATCATGTTATTAGCATGTACTTTATAGTTATATCAACAGCTAAGACTTTAAGATACTATTACTTTTATTAGATTAGATTTTTTATTTTATTTTTTTCTTAGATAGAAGATGGTATGAGATAAGAAGTAAGAAGATTTAAGAGCTTCCTCTTTGGCAATTGTTTTTTGCCTTAGGGAACATAGTGTTCTTTTGTAATTATCTTCTGCAAGTTTGCTTATATGAGGGTGTGGCCAAAAATGATGTCTTTGTCAAGCAAATGGCAATAAGGCAAGAGACATCACAGTCAACTCTCAATGAAGGAGCCCGCAGAGGATGGTGACAAGGGAAAAAAGAAAAAGAAAAAGAAAACAAAAACAAAAATTGTTGTATAAAGATGAAAGACTATAGTTATGTTACTTATAGCTAAAATTGAAATTGAAGTTGGATAAATTTCATTTTCCAAGTGTATTCTGTGATGAAGTAGTCTTACTCAAGTTGTAAATATTGATTATTGATTTCAGAGGTGAATGCCAATAACACGGTATCACTCAAATTTTTCATCGAATTAAACATAAATAATTAATTTTAGGTATCTATAGTTTAATTAAATTCTCGATTAGAAACTTTAACTTATAAAGTTTATAAATAGATTCAATTAGATATTGAGTAATTATTGTTATTTTTTTTCTAGAAAAAGGAATATTCAATTGGATGTTGCACTGGTACAATTTATTTTTTAAAATAAAAAACTATATCTACTAGTTTTTGGTCATGGACTAGAAACCCAAATCAACTGGCCCATAATGAATTCTGACGCAGGCCAAAATAGACAATCATAAGCCCAAAAAAATGGACAGAAAAGTGGCTCTTCCCGGGACAACGTTGTTTGATTTTGGCGCCATTTCCATTCCTTTCCCCACAGTGTGTTGTATTGTAATTAGGGGTGTTCAAAACGGATCCGGACCAAATAAAACCGATCGATCAAACCGAAAATACCGAAAATCGAATAAACCGAAAACCGAAAAAATCGAAAAAATACTTAATATTCTATAGTTTGTGAAAGCTTTGACATTTGTCTATGTTATTTCATTTTGTCAGTGAATATTGAATATTTTGTGGAAGCCATTATACTTACTAATGCTACTAATATGGAACCAGATCATTAACGAATATGTATTTAGATGTTGTGAGTTTGGGATTATTTTACAAATATAAATCACCTTGTTACTTATAAGCAAATACACCATAGTGAATTGGGGCAACAGTTACTTGTGTTGAGGGTGGCAGGACTGCTCTATAGATGCTTAAGCCTCCGCACAATTTCGATGCTTGTTTCATGGCTCACCAAATGCCAGAAATGGATCTAAAATCAAGATGTATCAGATACAGCAGAACATGACCACTAACAAAATTTGAAATTCACCACTAAGGGGCAAGAAAAGAAAAAGGATGTTTGCTGAATATGAGCAATGGTGCATAGCTGATCCGCAAAGCAGCGACGTTGAGTTGAAGGCAGCGCTGAATTGGGCTTGTGGAAGTGGAGGTGCAGATTGTAGTAAAATTCAAGTGAACCAACCATGCTTTCTCTTATTGCATTGAAAGCAGCTGCAAAAGTTGAGACAGGACTCAAACACCCCAAGAGACCTAATTGTGTTCCAATTACAATAGTGTCACAATCTTTGGTATTGACCTACAAAATTTGTGATGAGAAAAATGAGTTTCCATTTTATTTTTTGGAACGTGGAATTGGAGTCTCTTTATCTAAAGCTAAACTTTATATCACAAACCCTTTATAGACTTTGGACCAACCATCAAATATCACATGATATCAATCACACCACAGATTTTTTGTGAGTGGCTCATATGAATCCACCTTTAAGAGGTTGTAACAGTAAAATCTTTACAATTAATGATGTGTTTTGATTGATTTGTCTTCATGTGACTTCAAGGTTACAGATTCAAGTCGTAGAATCAGCTATTGATGATATTATCAGATTAGAGCTTATCAACTAGAACACAAACATAACAAATAAGTCAACAGAACATATTAAACTGACTGGATAGGAGATGATGCTCTTAATATGCTCTTATCAGATGATGCTCTTAAACTGGCCGAATGAGAATATTTCTTGAGGATATGGTTAGGATGAGCTCTCATGACGTCAGCAGCGTTGATGGTGCGAGTAGTGAGCTCTTCAATTCTGCCATTGGAGTGAACTATACGTATCACGTCCAATGCCCCGCATATTAGGATGCATGATATGCATCCCCTTATACTATTCTTCATTATTAAAGCTAAACTCTTGTGTAATTACTTAAAGAAACTCTTTAAAAAAGCTTGAATCCGCTTGTGGGATTAGGCGATATAGATATCAGAGAATAAATTTTAAGGTAAGAATGATTTTTTCTTAGGTGATTAGGTAAAGTTTAATAGTTCCAAGCTAAACGTACTAAATCAATTAGCTTTCCAAACCAAAGTAGCGGACTTAGCACACGGTGCTTAAAGTTGACGTATGATAAAAAACCTCCATTTTCTTGGAGAAGAAGATGGGGAAGCTATAAGAGAGAATCTGCGCGCATGTTGGAGAAGAAGATGCAACCGCATAATGTTAAACTAAAATTTATATAGAAAAAGAATTAGGTAGAAAAAGATGCGGGTCAGAGAGAGAGAGAGAGAGAGAGAGAGAGAGAGAGAGAGAGAGAGAGAGAAAGAGAGAGAGAGAGAGAGAGAGAGAGAGAGAGAGAGGGAATGGTAATAATAATAATAATAATAATAATAATAATAATAATAATAATAGTACTACCCTTCCAATATTAATATTTTATACACATATTAACACCTTACTTTATATTCCTATACATTTTTCGTATAGAAAATTTTTAAACATTCTTAAAATATTAATATAATTTTAATTGTTAATGTCAATTAATAAATAATGTATACTTTTTATAATTAAAATTAATGGTTAAAATTGCTAATACATATATATTTTAAAAATATTTAAAATTTTTCCTATCATATAATATAATCATCATAACAAAGTTTATCTCTTCTTCTAAATAATCACATAATATAATTATATATAAAGTTTAACTTAATTTCACATAAACCATATATATAGTCAAATTAACAAAAGTGTAGCCCTAACTATTTTAACTAGAAGTGATACAAATATAAATATATATAATTAAAAATTTAATTTTGATATATTTTTATGAAAAGTTTTGGCTAATTATGACTGAAAATTTTTTGTTACCAAATTTTTTTCCATCACAATATATAGTGTGAGTGAGGATGCCAAATTCAAAATAAACGGTATTTATACTTAAAATCTTATCGTAACGGATAAAGTTAAAAGGGATTCTAACTGTATTGAAAGAAAACCTAATAAATTAATACATGGAGAGATCATTTTTATTTTCTCACAAAATCTTAAAAGTAATAGAAAATACGAAAATTTAAAAAATTAAAAGCTCTAATTAAAAGTGAACTGATTATTAAACCTATTTCACAGAGACAATCTTAAAAATGGAATCCGAGATATGATGCTTAA